>NC_089734.1:17233564-17543148 GCF_035083965.1 Branchiostoma lanceolatum | reverse complement strand
TTACAAACACTTCAAGTTCTTCTGATAAGAATTTAATTGAGAAATGATATAGGACAGTCTTCCTCTGTTAATGTTACTTAGTGTTCATAATTACGGTCAAGTGTGGTTCAGTTATGTGTATCATTGTTCCGACTCAATAAGATTTTAAAACTGATTCGTAAACTCAAAATATTGGAGGATGTTTAGTGAAAAAGCTTTCTTCCACCCAAATATGACTGTCATCTACTTGGTACATCATACCAGAGTTCCGCAACCATATACCTTCGCTACACGATGTTAACCTTTTCGAGAGACATATCATATATGCAAATAAGGTCCTCATTTGCATGAATTATATCTGTTGATCATCTTCTCTAATCAAATATTGCAAGCTGTTCAAAGTATAAACGTCTTATCGTGGCAAAGAAGGATATTGCAGCATTTCCTCATAAATTAGTTAAATGATGCCCTCATTTGCATGATTTATGTCTATCAATGTCACCGTCTACTAACTTCTAATTCTTCAAGGTCTTTAGTGGCTGACCACTTCTTTTCAGGGAGGCCATGTGTACGCATATACAACAATACAATTACATGTAGTACATAAGAAAACGTATTATTTCAAAATATGAAATTATAAAAAAGATATATGTTAAATTTTTTTGCTAACAGTGGCCCTTGACTCTTAAAATGTGACACACTGACTTAGCAGTCATTTCCCACTACATGCAACAGCTGATAACATAGGGAATCAACGAGGCATTTCCGAGAGTGTGGAGGGCACCGTTGATAATCCCAGGAAACTAGCAGGTACCTATCATGATATCTAATGAATGCCATATCAAAGCCTCGATATTGAATTGCTATTGTCAGCTGTTAATTTGACTAAAGGGCAGAAGAACTTCTAATCCCTAATATCAATCTAAAATAACATTTGATAGCATCAAGAAAAAAAATCTCAGTATTGAAACAAATTCTCAAAGCTGTCTTCGCATGCTTTGACTTCTTCAATTTTGTTACAAGGGAAGCAAATGGTCTTGATCTTGGGGTAAATGATGATTTGGATACTCCTGTTGCTGCAGAAGAAAGGGGAAATGCTGTTGGCCTTGAGCTACCTGATGGCGGATTGACCAGGAAAATAGGCTGTGAACACCATATGGTACTGGACTAGGTCGATCAAAATAACAAATAGTGTGGTAACAATATTTGTCAAGTTTGACTTTGTACTTAGTTCACATTCTTGAAGCATTCCATATACTTTGTAGTGAAAAACTGCCTGCCTGCTGAAATAGTGTTTTCTTAAAGAAAGGAGACCAGTGGGGTTCATCTGATCACGACAACTGTATGTGTGAAGGACCAGACCGTTTCTGCTATAATGTTGACTGCCTTCCTGGTTCTGAGATTGCCCTCGATTCCAATGGTCTCTGGAATTGTCAAGTCGGTTCCAGTGGAAGAGACGTAGCAGGTAACATTAATACAGGCCGTTGTTTCATGGTCCATTCATGTATTCAACAACCGTGGACAATGCATAAATCGCGCTTTGCTAAAAGGCCGTAGCGCTGAAGATTTCTATCTATCTTAAAACTACAAAGGTACTGCATGGGGGGTTTCAGTTTGGGCTGAATAGCATGGATAAAGATCGCCAATGGAAGTGGAAGGATGGCAGTCTCTGTGTATAAACACGATAACTCGAGGATTCCATATCTTGATAATTTGAAAAAAAAACATTCAATGGTAAATGGTGTGTAGGCAAATCTTAGCAAGACAAAGGAAAATTTAGGTCGTTGGCCCCTTCATTGCTCTTTCTGCAGCAGAATTCCATGCTTCAACATATCGTTTTATCTCACTTAATCCCTCAGAAAGTCCATATGATGCTAAGGCTCTCCAGATGTTTGACTCTGGGAAAGGGACCATATACGATTGTAAGTACCAGTGCACATATAAATCTATGTTTGAAATCGCCAATCTTTACAGCTGCTCGGAGATTGGTGAAAAGCAATTTTTCCAATAATATAATGCTGAAATGATTAATAGGTCACCAATCCTGAGAGTCAAGTAAACACATGCCATCATACGATTTTTAGAGTTTAAAAAGATTCTCGTCAATGTGCATGCGCTTAATAATGATATACCTTTGAACGTAATCAGATACAGTTTCGCTTTGGTGCTGTAAGCATTAACTACAGACTTCTTTCCTAGGTAACAACAGTCATTATATATTGTGACCTCCCCTACAGTTTGACAGTTAAATCTACCCAAATAACCATATTAAAACAGACCAATCAACAGGATTATTTACCGGATCTGTCAGTTTCAATACCCAGGGGCAGTGCGACCGGGTCATACCAACGACTTTGAAATTTTAACATACTGTTTTTTGCTACTCAGCACTCTTAGAATAGTATATCTATAGTATACATATTATAGTTATATATATATCATACTACCATTTGATTAAATGCCCGCTGTAGCTTTTGCACGAATGTTTTGTCCAAGTGCTATAGAAATAATCGACATAACCCTACACATTTAATCCAGATTCCCGGGTGACTCTAACTTGAATATGTGGTGTAATAAGAAGTAAAGATATGAAAACTAATTTCTCACACATCTATACACACCCCTACCCAGATATGGACACAATGCTGGCACCAGAGGTCAGGTCACAGACTCCGCCCAGCCTAACTAAAGTAAGTATTTCTCATGAGCTCAAGGTTTTGAAGAAAAATAAGAGAAGAAAAATTTCAATAAAAATTTAAAACAAACAAAGCATTTTTACACGTTAGTATCTAGTCTAAGTGAGCAAAAAATAGGGAACTTACAATCTATGTATCATTTTATTATGTTTGGCCATACCTATTATGGCTCAAGATATTGTTTTTACTCATGTTTCTTCTCCTTCTGCCAAATCTTCAAATCGATTCATCTCTGTCATTTTTTTCACCAAATGACCTGAAATTCGGCACTAAGGTTGTGTGGGCAAATACCCCTAGGCGTTTTTTTTTTTTCACTTTTCGACGTAGAACTTTAAAGTGATTTTATTGAGTTTTTTTTGTGACAGCTAATGGCACGGCGTTTCAAAATGCGACCGCCTACTTGGCCAATTGAGTTAATCAAGTTATCTTGCATTTCTGGGTCAGCTGCCCTAATGTTTATACCAAATGTGGCATTGTGACTGCCTGGGACATGTGCGTACATGGCTTTGTTTACACATTTAATTTACTAGTAGTACTTCAGAATTATTTTTCTAAATTCTTTGCCATTTTCAAAACAAAGATGCACATCTCCATCTTTTGCATGGGGCGCAGTATGGCTAAACATGCTGTGTTTGCTCAGGGGCAAATGACGGCCTTTCTAGTTCATTTTTCTTTTTTTTTACCTAACTGAGGTCCTGGAAAGAAATATCCCTAGTGACAAGAGATCAATTCTCGCGACTCTCGCCTCCGTCGCGCCGATCGCCAGCGCAGTGTTCGGGGCGGGACGTTTCATCTATGGGATCGACAACGGCCAACAACGTCTAGCTGAACTTAGAGAAATCAAACAGAAATTGGATCGCCTAGACAACAGGCTAGACGCGCTGCAGCACCAGATCGGTGACTTGCAGTTCGGCCAGGAGTGGCTGCAGGGCACCTTTCTGTATGGGAGAGATATTCAGGTATGTTCTCTTCTCAAATTTTGCTGGCGAAAAGCAATATCAATAGAAGACGCAGACAGTAAAAGACAAGGCGTATTTATATTTATTTTCTTTGTTGGATATGTTATGTTAATGATGGCATCATAGTTACATGACATCATAGTTAGGATCACGTGTTCTCCAGTCATGTCCATCTTGTTGACCTCGCCGGTTGTGTGTGAATAAAGCTCCCGAGTTGTACTACACGTCTGAGTCGCTTACTAGCACCCTTGGCCATTAAGTGGCACTTATACACATAAGAACGGAATACAAGCATCACCATTTTAGACTGTAGACGCCGCAAAACCTTTGCATTCGTAAAAATCTACTCTTCTGGTCAGGTGTTTTAATTAATAAGGGTATGTCATAAAAACAGTGAATTGCTCGTTCTTTGCAAAGACTGGTACTCCTCTCGTCCTTGTGCTGTTAATTACTTTGATCCTGCTGCAAAATTGCTCATTTTTTCCACATACAGAGATCAAACTTTATTCTTAACCCCCACCCTTTCGCTGGAATCTTGTTGCAAAATCGCTTCTTTTGTTTCACGTTTAGAGATTAAACTTCCTCCTCCACCACCTGGACAACGACCTGAACCTGGGCAGTGATGGTCAGCTGGTCCCCGCTGATCAGGCCACACGTTGGGCAGACGCCGTGCTCGATATGGGATCTGATGGTGTTGATCAGGTAAGGACACTTCTCTTGTGATGAGTCCATGTCATTACCTGAATATTGGAGAGAGAATATTTTTTATTATGTTTCATTAACATTAAGGATCTGAATATTTAGAAAAAAAATATTAGTAGCGTTCATTCAAGCGTCAGTCCTGTGACCCCAACATTAACCACTTCTGCTAGAAGCAACAATCTTTGGACTGGTGAAAAAAATTTAAAAAGAGATAACAATGTGATAAAATGACAATGTTTATGCATGATAAAAGAAATCACAAATGTTTTCAAAATGTTCTTTGACGTTTTTAATTTCTCCAATATTTTGCAGGTGCTACTAAACCTTCATGAAATGATGGTGGGCACGTCCGGATTCTTCGGAAGAAACTCGCTCTTCGTGCTGTTTGAGAGTAGTCTCACACGGGACTCCGAGAGCTACTGGTCAAACGTAAAACATTCAGTCAATCAATTAATCAATCAATCACTTAAGCAATCAACCAACCAATCAATCAATCAATTGAGTATTCGTAAAAAAAAATCACAATTTCGTGGCACAATTCTTCGATCTCATTTCTTTCTTTCTTTCTTTTTTTATTTATTTGAGTTTATCACAGACAATGTGAAATATTTCTTTACCAAATGTATGAACATGAAATTTGGCATGTTGCAGATTCAAGGTTTTCGTCACTAGGGCCAAAATGACTTCACCATTTTTTTCCTATTAGCCTCTACCGAACCCCGGGGTAAAAATCTCCAGAGTGAACTAAGTTATAGGTTTGGGGATAAAGGCTTAGAGTGTCGATGGCATCAATTATTCAGCATTGGGAACGACCAGTGAACAGGTTATAAATGTTACTAATCATTACATCATAGGTCACACAGTTCCTGGAGTTCACGTTCTCAATTCAGACCGCCGGGTACGCCTCTTGGGCCACTGCTCTCAACCTCAAAGGACGAGAAGATGAAGTTGAAGGTGTTGTCGCCAGAGGGCGCAACAGGTTGAATTCTCAGAGGCAGTTTCTCCAACCGTTCACCATGCGTACGTCTTTTTCTCCTTCGAGGAACTTATTTGTCTGAACAATATAAATTTGGCTGCATTCAGCTGACTTCATTGGGCTTAAAGTTCTCTTGTATGAATGACACCAAAGGCACTTTACTGCCAGGTAACATTTAAGCTGGCGCAAATAATACGTACAGGCACGTGTAGAGTTATGTCATCAAGCCCGTAAGGGTATTTTGAAATAATTTATGTGCAGTTTATGAGTAATCCTTTTTCACACAGAATGGCCAACTGGTATCTACGGTTTACCCCGGACGGACACAGGCTGTCCTGTTGCTGCAGGCGCTAGATGGAGAACGGGCGATCGTTACCATGACACTGAGGATACAGCCGGCAACAACGATTGGATCGACGACCTGCATTTTGATGGCGACTTCTGGAATAACAACATGAAACAAAAATTCTGCATGAAGGTTGGTGTAGAATTAATTGTAGGCTTTTAAAAGGTGAAACTGGGTTTTAATCAAAGCCTTTTTTTGTTGAAGTATTCTATAACATATTCGGTCTTTTCTTTTGCCGGCTGACTTGATTATGCTGCATGGTATACATTGGTTGTGCTTTTTTTAAAGGTTTGTTTGTATTAGAAGAATTACAGTTTTACCGATTGCAGCGTAATTTTACCAAGTACAACGCAATCATTTTCTTATTTAGCAATTTTAACGTTGGCATAACAGCTTTTGTAAAGTTTACAAATACATTACTTATTTAGTTAACGAAACAAGTTTCACTGTATTTAGTAATATTTCAAAATATACTCAGCCATCCCTCCACTAATAAAAAGGCAAACACCACAAGTAAGCATTTGGTTGAATTATTTCTATAATGTATTCTTCAGACTAACGCCGAAGAGGGTGATGGGAGCTGGCCACGTGGTAACTACTGTATCTTCAAGAAGGGCGGCTGTCCGGGAGGTAAATATCAGCACAGTTTTGTATGTTTTATGTCGCAGTAAAATCTCCGAAGTGTTCAATCGCTCTTTATTTATTTTTATTTATTTAAAAAAAAAAATCATCGGCGCAATTAAATCAAAATCACCCCCCCCCCCAAGGCAAACACAAATCTGAACATTTAGGAACAGATCCATTCATAATTATTGTATAGTCTATCAACTTGCCTTCATTAAGTTCAATTACTTCATAGGGAATCCTTCCATATGTGATGATATCCTTGCCTCACACTTCGGGGAGTACCAGGAAGAAAAACGACCATTCGGTGTCTCATTTCAATGCGTATGGGTATAAATAACTGTGGCAATTAAAATGATTACCATGGTAAAGGTGGCTGGTTTGATCTTACTTCATGTAAGGAAAGTACCAACGAGTTCTTGTGTGCACAGAGCGTGCGCGGAACTGTTACAGAAATAGCTCTGGAATTTCTGGCAAAAGGATGTATACTACACTGTTAGATTCGATTGTGGGCTATGAAATTTCTATATAGTTCCTCGGGTTTTGTTGCCCACAGAGTTCTTTTAGGGGGAGGGGTATATGATGTTCAGCAATTTCTTGTGATAATAGATTCCCAAGCAGATATAGAAAGGCACCCTCACTCAAGGAGCTTCAAGCAGATATAGAAAGGCCGGAGCACGCTCCAACCTCTACCATTTTTGGATGGAGTGAGAATCTAGGCCAGAGGTTTAGATATTCGGTTTGCTGGGGCTCTCATAATCGTTTTGGTTGTTTTGATGGTTGTTGTTTTGTGAAACCGTACACGTGACACGCTCAGTGCAGACTGACTCGAGTGTTAGGGGCGGATTTCCAGCACGTTCTTGTGATAAAAAACAGCTGGGGTTCTAAACCCTTTTCCAAGATAGAACACTAGATTCTGTGTCCCGAGAACCCAAATACACATTCCCACCCATACGAAATCGATACCATTTAATTAAGAGGGTCATCTGCCAGCAGGTATGCGTGCCAAACGTGCTAACAGGGCTTTGAGTGGCAGGCGGGATTCCACCTCCCCGTGACGTCCACAGAGAATGCTCGGACGGATTGCAGACATCCCTATGTAATCCCAGGAATTCTTACAATTTGCATGTATTAATACATCCATCGCTCCGGAAAATACGACAACAGTTTTTGGGACGTCAAGTGTCGACTATATTGTTTCTTTTTTAAAGGTTTCTGGTGGGGCAAGCTGAAATGGGACGACGAAGATACAAGCAATGGCAACATCGTTACTGGCGTGTTGCCTGACGGGATGTACAACAGGGACACTGAGATCGAGTACTGTTGCCGTAACGACGGGAATGCGAACACGGAAATCGCCCTGCCCACCCTTAAACCCTTCTATCTCTTCCGCTTTACGAGTGGATGTCAAAAGGTACATTTTTCAACATAGTTTTTAGATTTATGCTATTCTAGACATAATAAAGACATAAACGTAAACTTAGCATGGCTAAGTTACTGGACATGCAAAAGCTTTAACACAACCCAGCAATCATTGTTTGAAGTTCCATTAGTGCGTGGCTATTTGGGCAAAAACAAAGCATTTTTAAATGATTTGTTTTTGCCCAAATTGCCACGCACTAATGGAACTTCAAACAATGATTGCTGTGTTGTGTCATAATTATGATTAATGTAAAACTAGGGTTCCACGACCAAATGATTTTAACCTTTATGACTGATGTATTATGAGTTATTCTTGTTGATTATGAAGATAATGTCATTTGCATAAATCATCAATTAATCATCTTCCCCACTCAAAGTTGTCCAAAGTTTGTCAGTTTTACCTTAACGAAGAAGGCTATTCTAGCATTTTTGTCATCAATTCTGCAAATGGGTCCCTCATAAGCATGATTTATTTTCAACGATGTCTATTTTCAAATAATTTCCAAATGCCACAAGTATGCAATCGCAGCCTTTTATCAGTATGGAATTATAGCTATTTCAAATTAATTATGCAAATTCGGTCCTCATTTGTTCATCGTTTATGCATCAACATTCTAATGTGAAAAAGGACAAACAAATGTGCTGTTTGTTTATATGTTCTCCATATTGCTGTCCCTTTAGGTTAAAGACATGTCTTTCCGTGAGGAGTGGTTCTGGTGGGACGATGAAAACTTTCGAAACGCTAACGAAAACCAGGGCGCTCACCCGTACGATGACGGCGGCCGTAAGAACCACCGTGTCCACTATTGTTACTACATTTAAACAAGTGTCCTTCTAAAGATAGAATCTACTCGAAGAAAGGTTGGGAATATCTGGGTTCTGAGTTTTCCTGATTTCTTTTTAAGATATCAGGTATTGAAATGGTGATTCTGTCTTAAGGTTAGCCGCTCTGCCACTGGAATAAGCATAGCTCTATTATCATTTATGACTTGTTTAGATGCAATGAATATCCATTTGTTGTAAGATTACATATCATACTTATTTCGTGAAAATTTGACAGAATTCAGACTTTGAGTTTCTTGAATTGTTTTGAAATTTTGAAGATAATAAGTATGGGAATGATGATTCTGCCATTATTGGTTGAGATATTGCCGATTAGGTACGCATAGCTTTATAAATTATCATTACGTATTTAGATATAGGCAAACGATGACATGTTTGTGATGTCTAGTGACATGTATCCCACCGATTTAACTTGGTGAAAAACTGGCAATATTCTGAGTATTTTTTTGGACTTGTGATCTCCAAGCAGATGTTTGACCCTGGGTTGTCTTTTTTGGCATCATGGTACCCCCTCATTCATTGTAAGGTAAACAGAGAAAAAACTCAAACCACCAAAAACTCAAACAAGACAGTCCTAAAACAGGGTAGAGCTTCACCTCTACCTGTAGAGAACCATTTGTACTATTCTTGAGAAAAGTTATAAGCACACGAGACAAGCGATTGGATCCGTCCGAATGTCAATATCGATAGTAGTGAGTACCCGCAGAAGAACAGCAGAACGATATCGGATCATAAGAGCTTGATAGATGCAGAGAAGAATACGTTATGACATTAATATTAATATCTTGCGTCCTTACAACTCAAATATAGACTGTTAGTCATCACAACCACATGTGTCTCAATTTCTGTTTGTGCAAACCTATATACACATGGAGCACGATGATGTTCATCATTGAAACCCTCGTTAGAACACAAGATCCATTTCTTTTATTATGCAAATATCCAAAGGTAATGGCAAATAAAAGTTAGATCCATGCATGTCTGTGCAGTTTAGAGTCGTACAACTCAGGAGTAAAGGAACATTTATAACAACTTTACTGATGCATTAAGTACATACATACTCTGGTCGTTGCCTCCAAGGTACACCATGTGGAATTCAATCTATGATCTTATGCAACAAATATATGTGAATACAGATCACATTTTATGAAAGCTGCATCACGTTCCTACATTGCAGGTTGCAGACTCTCGACTGCACTTTTTTGACTTATAACATTATGTTGTCCCAAGATGGAGTTTAAATAGAGATATTGAAGGACGTGGAATTACATAGAAAAGAAACGTGTCATCTTTGATCAGATCGGTCTATAAACAGACGATGAACTGGCTGTGAGAAACACAATGGTTATGGTAAAGATCTTGTATAAGAAAACATCTAAATAGCGCATTGCTACTTGAACAATATGACACAGTTATCAACACTGTTTATCTGCTGTATGTCATTAAGACTGGAGATGATAAGGAAGCTTAAGTCTTTGTGTTCGTGCGTTTGTATTTTAATTCTAATAAAGTAAAACTGTGGCAGTCAAATCAGCGTCTGTGATTTTTAAAGAGTATGGCAGTTTGACAAGACGGATGGATGTGTTGTTACGTGACAATGAAATAAATCCCTATTAAAATGGAAAAAAGAATATCTATACTGAATATTAACTATAGCTCTCTACACCCAAAAAGGATTTTAAGCCCAAGAGAATAATTGATCAAACATGACATCATAGAAGCAAAACAACGGCTTTTTTGTTAGGGGGAATAGCATTTCGGCCAGGGGAGAATGGTTAATGTCTGTGATGAGAGGTAGTGTTTTTTATATTTCAGGGCTCTCCCACCGTTTGCACTGGTCCATTGCAGTGCGGGTCATGTAGGGCGTCCACAGACTACCCTGTCTGGCAAGATAAGTAGATAGTGACGATTCAAAATGGGAAACAAGGGAGGAGCACCGAATTATGATGTTTTGGACCGGATATCAGTAAAGGAAGGCTGGCAGTGAAGGTATCGTGCCATAACATGGCATACACTTCAACAACTCTTCTGTTAAGTACATGTAGATCGTTGGCTACAATATACAACTTCTGACTTTGAATTTATATGGGGTAAAACTACGCCAAATGCTTCTCCCGGAGGCAAAACCAAAAAAAATAAACAGTCATGTCTTTGCAAGAAACGCCATATTGTACAAATGCCCATGTAGATATTAATTTCTCTGATATCAACATAATAGCAGAGTTCGGTAACCAAGATATGTATATGACACAGTCGAAACTTACGAGTGTGTAGACCTATGATTGTCCATTTACGAGTGGCAGTCGCAGTTATCGTCGTCCAACAGGATAGACTTGACTCCGTTCTCTGTGCGGTACATGAAGCTGTCATGCGTTCGCACAGTACCGCTGCTTGCAAAAACCTGCATGTATCGGTCATAAGTATTGCTATGCATGAATTGGTCGTTTCTGTTATTTGCAATTGTCTTCTTGCCTAGAGATACACGTTCTCTTGCATTGTCTGTTTACGTAGTGGGATTTCGAGAGTATACAGAGAGTGGTCCTTCAACATACCATGAATGATATTGCTTTACTTAGATTAAGGCTCTGGTACAATGAATACCTTTCTGCCCTCGATAGTGAATTTCGTACACCTAGAATGAGTTTCTTGCACTAAAACTGACTCAGAGGTTTTTGTACTAGGAATTCCTGTTTGTCCTGGAGAATAAATTCCTTAAACATAAAAAAAATTTCTTAAGCTAAGATTGAGGACTTGAATAATGAATATCAGTAAATGAATGGTACTGTAATGCAAATCCCATGATACTTTTCGGGGAATTTTTCAAGATTGCGGTCTCTCGCTTGCAGACGCTATTTTTTCATGTAAAAAAAAAAAAGAAGAAATAAACGCTCTTATCTGTGCAGGAAACGCCATATTGTACAAACGCTCATGTAGATATCAATTTCTCTGAGATCCACATGATAGCAGATTCTATGAGTTCCATATGCACGATCAAGAAGTGACGGCGTGGACGTGAAAAAACAAGCTCGCGACGTCCCAGTGGGAACTAACTCACGGCAACGGAAGTAAAAGCAGTGTCGGGAAATTTCTGCGCTGACAACGGTCGTGTGGTCGGGATAGAAGTTGCAGGCGAGAAAAATAAGTACCATATTTTCATATAGTCTCAGAATGGGGTATGCCGTGTTGTTATGGATCAGCCCTTAGCCGACTAGTCAGTTCAGCACTCAAAACAGTTCGTAGTCACAAACTCACCTGAAGTAATACCTGTATGACTCCTTTAAATGTGTGATTCGGATCTTGTCATAATTATCAGAACTTTAATGGTCCAGGTGCTAATGGTTCTATGTGTGCCTACGCGGATTGACACGCTCCTCCACAGCGTCCTTTCCCCTAATTAAACCCGGGCCTGGACATAGCGGGGCGCATTAGCGTGTGTGCGTTTCTTTGTGTCCTGGGAAAGAGAACGCAGTTTGTGTGCATGCTGGGAAAATCAAACTGTCCTGGGGACGAGGGTTTTGTCGTGGAGAATGCCAAACTCCTTCCCGTTGCAAAGTAGGGTCCGTGACATAACTCCCCTCCGAGCGCAATGTAGAGAGGTAATCTAGACACCCTAACAGCGCCAACGATAAAGTACTTTGTAAATCTCTGTTACTTATAACATAACACACTTGAGCAACATTATACCCCCCAAGATATCGAGCTTTCGTCTTGTTTCCAACGTGTTTAGTTGGCACTAAGGTGCATTATATAATATGAAAGTGGAGACGCTTTACTTTCTATTGATGTATAAAGTGTTGGTGGCATTTTGGAGGACATAAACTTAAAACGAAAAGGCGAAATAAAACAGCACCCCTATTCTAAGAGAATATGAGAATACTTAGTTAAAATTAAGTAAAGTAAAAATTTTGAATTGATATCAGTTCAAGCAAAAATACAAAAATAAAACATATGGTAATTTCCGACAGGCGATAAATCATAAACAATGAATATGAAACAAAGTATCTTAAAGAAAAACTCATCATTGATTCAGGGTGCATTTATATGTCAATCTTTAGTAAATCAATATTCCCCACAAAGTTTATTTGATACAGATTTTTTGATAATGAAATGACATTTTAATGATGCATGCAGCTATGTTACATAATGATCAAATTATTTCCTCGAAGTAGGTATTTTCTTTCACCGGAGTAAATATGTATTTCTACGGGGTAAGTACTTATGAGTAAGTTTCATATCTTAACATAAGTAAACACAATTTAAGACATTATTGTTATAATGTATCATATACCCATATTTTTTGTTATACATTGCCCGATTCATCCAGGTGCTGGTCCTCTGTTACTGTTCTCTGTGTCGGTCTTCCAACATGGACAGCACTTGAACAGAGCTTTTCGCATATGTAACCGGAATTTCGTGATCGCAAGCCTCAAGTCCATCCATAAGACATTTTTCCTAATGGAGAAATGTAATTATTCCTTTGATATTGTAACTTGAACTCTGCGAATCTGATATTGAAACATGTGGCCATAATGAATATTGTGGTGTTAGATAGACTTTGTTTTTAAGAGATTATAGTGAGAAGCTATTGGTCAACATTGCAAAAATAAAGCTATTAAATGGATTGTTAATACATAAAAATCATCATTGAACCTGACGCAGCTTAACGATGACTGTAGCTGAAGGGAGAAGATAAACTCCAACTTACCACAATTCAATAGAAAAATGTTAAACAATAAAACATTACAATAAAGGCTGTTGGGGGACTATCTTTAAACTCATACGTAAGCATAATTCAAAGAGCAATAGCAATCGCTTGCATCATTACACGTTGTTGTCTTATAAATGCGAAAACAGTGCCATCTACAGCCATATAATATGAAATACTTTTTCTCCGCCCTAATGATTAGTCTGCAATATCCAGAAAAACAAAATGCCATTTAAAGATATCAAACGCCAGATGACGCACTATAAGTAAATGTTTACCCAAAGATCGGCACATTAAAAGATATTATATATTTACATATCTTTGTATTGAAAACGCTACTGCTTTAGATTTAGACTGTACAACCGTCGAACGACAGTACGGTACAAGTGTGATGTACGAGCAAGCACAGCCTGTTAGGACTCCATTCGTGGGGTCCGACAGGAAACAAAACAGCAGGCCGCTCTCCCATGTTCCCCTCAACTGTCGAGGTAACACCAGTGAGAGCGTCAGTCATGCAGAACATGATTCTTGCAGCCAGAAAGAGCAGGAGACGCCCTCAAACCTGTACGAAGAAGCTGAGGCGGTAAAACTTAAGAATGCCTCTGGAGAAGTCCCTTACGGAACGGAAACGTCTACAGGTAATGTGTGCGTCTTTGGCTTGTTTTCTGCTTACGTAGCTTTTCTCGTCATACATTTTATTTTCATTGTAGATATTCCATACTTATTATACCCCATGTATTTGTGTTTTTTTGCAATTTACATTTTGTTGGTAGAACATTATGATCGCTAAATTTTCTCTTTTTTTTCGTTCATAATGAAATATGTAGTAACCTGTAACAAAATGTAACGAAATATTCTTCTGGCAGACACGACGCCAGCCGATGAAGCAACAGGCCGCCGTGTGTGCTACACGGTCGCCGCCTCGGCGGTAGTGGCAACCGTAGTCACAGTGGTAGTCATCCTTCTGATGTTCGTTAACACTGGGACCTACAGAAATGAAAAGGTACGTTTATTTGTTTATTTGTTTATTTGTTTATTAAAATTTACCACAGATGTGGAAGGGGTAGGAGAACAGGCATGATGCCTTTTCTAGCCCCCACCCCACAGAAATATTTACATCAGGTATAACAAACATTTAAACCTATACAATTATACAATTACATAAGCAATAGCTTAACGTACTCAGTCATATCGCACAATACTACACAACAACTTAGTTAAAACATGACTAAAATTAAACATATCGCACTTCATCCGAGAGGCACTATCACTAACTACCGCGGTCTTAACGCCAGACATGTAGCACATCTGCAGGCAGATGTCCATGTGCAGAGGTTGTCAGTTACAAAATGCTCTCTAAACCTGTCTGTAAATGACGTGATAAGCAGCCGTTTGAATGACAAGAGTTCTGACTGTTGTGAGGCCAACATCCCCATGTTTCTAACTGAGACACCGAGGTTGTTCCACTCGGTAACAAGGCGGGGCATGTAGGACGACGCAAATGTTGAAGTTTTACAACGAATTGGCATTAACATGTGAGACCGGCTACCTCTTGTTGGTCTAGTGGAGAATGATACATATTGGTGCATATCTAGATCATAAACATTTGCCATGGCCTTCACAAACACCATCATGTCAGCAATCTCCCTTCTGTACGTAAGCGGTAACATGTTGAGGAATGTTAGTCTAGCCTTGTAATCTAGTTCACGGGCATCTGCATTAGCACTTATAATGAACTTCGTTGCCCGCCTCTGCACGCCCTCCAACAGTGACATCATATTGCGAGACAGAGGTGACCAAACCTGACAACAATATACGTTTTGTTATATATGCTATTTGTAGAAGTGCATAGAGATAATCATTGGAATCAAGATTTTAGACAAATCATTTCAATTGACAATAAATCATTCTTTACAAAATAAGGGTGTGTTAAAATAAACAAAATCAATCTGATAGTCAAACTGTAGTAGCCTTACGAATTATATCATATATTGTATTTTACCTGTAAATTAAATCAATTACTTATGACGACTTTTTCAAAACGTAAAGATTTAGACCACCGAAGCAATTTTGTCGAATTTACCTTGAATTAACATAATAGAACAAACGTTGATAAATAGATGTTCATTAGAAGACTTCTGCCAAGCGATTCTTATTCCAACTTACAATCAATCAACGCTTAGTAATTTTGCCGGTAAATTAACGTCATGTATCTATTTAGGCTATTCAGACTTCGAATGGAACAGTGCCTACTGCTAGTTATATTTCAGTTTTCTTTAATTTTCAAAGGCTTTGCACAAAAAGGAAAAGTATACACATGTAATTATTTCCTGAGGTTTTAACACACGAATCTGTTATCCTGCTGTAGGTTCTTGTGTGCTTCAGGGATGTCTAAACAAATGAAATATATATATATATATTGTTATTCTCTGTTAGTTGGCAAAGACTCTAAAATTGACAAATGTAACGATTACTATCGTATCCCTGCTCACATAACAAGCTGTGAACCATGTCAGAGAAAAAAGACTGTAGCAGAACTTACAAAAATGGGAGTCACTAACAAATATGAACCTGCGTCGTAATATAATAGTCGTCAGTTGACTCTTTCACTGGATAGCAGTATATGACAATTCTATGAATAGTTGATTAATATTTGTCAGAGTAACATGTTTGTCAGAATAACATATTTTGTTTAAACATTAACTGCTTCCATTGATCTAGATTTCCATTTTTCTTTTGTTGACTCTATCGTTTTTACACCAAGCCCATTTTCACCATATGCGCGTTAAGAATACGCTCTTTGTGCGAACATGCTATGTTGACATTATCTAAGTTATCTCAATGCATATGCTACTCATTACAAAGAACGTGTTCCGTATGACCATCTTGCTTATGCACACGGCTTGCACACAAGGTCATTTTGCTACAAATCTACAGTGAGATAGGAGCTGAGCTTGCATAAATCATGCAAAGCAGGCTCTCGTTCTATGTATAACACATAAAAAGTGCGTTGAAATCTCAGTGCGCAAATGTAATCAACACGCCCTCAACCCGTGAAACAGCATACAACTATAAACAAAGGCATGTGCTCTACACTACCAATTTTTTTCTCATTTTTCTTTTCATTTTTTTTCCTTCTACAAAGAAACTTTTTTCTGTCAGCAAGAATATTTTCTTTATACAAGAATCCATGTTTTAAGCACAAATAAGAATCCCCTTTTCATGCACATACAAGAATTGCATCTTATAATTTTTCCTTAAATCAAGGAACTTCAAGAAAATGAATCTAGTAGAATCAAATCTTTAACCAAAAATATCTTAAGGAAAAAATCTGTAAGAATATCGCATTTGACCAAAAAAAAAAAAAATATTATGGTTAGACTGACAAAGAAAAGTATTGTAGAAAATTCTAATTGGAGAACACCATGCTGAATATTTTCTTTACTTCAGAAAAAAAGAATAGAATTCTTTGTGTAAGAATAGACATGCAAATATAGACATGCAAAGACATTTGCAGAAGGTTTTCTAATCTTTTGTATAAGAAAATCAACGTAAGGAAATAAGAAAAATGAGAAAAATACGGAAACGGATTTTAAGTAGTGTACAAATTTGTGTTTAGACATTTTTCACCATTCTTATTTATCTTTAGGACACATTTCAAGTTTCAACTACAACAGGTGCCTTCAACCCGGGAAACAAGCTGAACCAAACTGCTGATATGGAACAAAGTCTTTTCGAGAAAACCAACATGTCAGGTAGGTTTGTTTTGCTTAACTAAGCCGTCTTGATATGTCAATCAGATACAACGAAATGCTATTCAGACCCATGGTAATTCATATGTATATTTACATAAACGTACGTCTGTGTTGGAAGAAGACATTATGTGTTAAATTTAAAATGCAATTACCAACACAAGAAAAATCGGAAATACATAATTGTCCGAATCATCAATTTGGGCTAGTCCACTTTTTCGTGTCAGAAATTGCAGTTTAACCCTGACACACATGTGTATCATAGTTGTATTTTTTTCGATTGACATTTAATATAGCAAGACACTGATATGAAACTGCGCTGTCTGCAGGTACTGAAGAAATGCGTATTACAGGCGATGACGGCGATGCAAATTTCCCTTTCGTTAACGGTCGTTGCCTTTGAGAACGGTCGTCGCCATTTCTCAGAACGGACGTTGCCATTTTGAACGGTCGTTGCCAAATCCGATCGACCGATCTTGAATTCCGAACGCTCGTGGCGTGTTTGGGAACTTCTCGTAACTTCACGGATTTCTTAGAATTGTGGGTAATGACACTAGTGGCGACAGAAGAAGTGCCACTCGAGCCAGAACAGCAGTGCCGCCCGCCCACCAGGGGGTTCTAGTCTCCCCGAGGGCTCTGGGCGAAGCCCGAGTGGATACTAGAAACCCCAAGGTGGTGGGACTGCTGTTATATCCAGATATCGAGGCCATTATACCGTCAACTACCTAACTTACCCCATTGCATACTTCCCCGAAGCTTCCCTAGTTCATCAGCTCTACCAAATGCTACTTTCTTTTGTCCTGAAAGACCAGAAATCTTTCTTTTTGCTTGACATGTTGACAAACGAGTAACAGCTGTAACGCTAGCACATACAAGGCAAGTAAAACATATGAGGAGAGTCACAAATCCTCTGGGCAATTAGATCTCAGAACAGTGGTTGGTCAGTCTGAGAATAAGTCACATGCTTACTATGACCCGGGAAGTTACGAGAAGTTCCCGAACACGCCACGAGCGTTCCGAATTCAAGATCGGTCGCTCGGATTTGGCAACGACCGTTCAAAATGGCAACGCCCGTTCTGAGAAATGGCAAGGACCGTTCTCAAAGGCAACGACCGTTCACGAAACGGAAATTTGCGACGGCGATCTTTGTGGACATAACAAGATCCGCATTCGTTTGAAATGAAAATGGTATAGAAATAACAAGAAGAACATACGCCCTTTGCTACTGATTTTTTGTAAGAGGGACATGCTATCTTTGAGTACAAAAATGCGGTCATTAACTTCATGTGTGACCCAGTTGGTGCATATTCACTGACAGGTCTGCCTGACGGCACTTGGAATGGAAGCGCATGCCACATGCCCCGGTCTTTAGTTTTTTTTTTAAATTCGTTTCATTGAATAATGAATTCGAAATCCTACATTGAATGGGCCATATTTAAACTAGTATGATACAGAAATCTAGCCTCTACCAGTCTCCGCGTGATCGCTGGGAAAATAGTGGAAATCGGCCAAATAGAGTGAATAGCCAGGGTTAGTCCGCTATGCAGTGAAGCTCAATAGGCGATGGATGATTTCTACTATTTTCCCAGCGACCGCGCGGAGCCTGGTAGAGGCTATCAGGAATCTATTGCTGACATTTCAATTGATATAAAACTTGATGATTACAGCTGTTCAGTGTCCCTTGCTGTTACCTCCCGGCCATCATCAATTGCAACTTCTTTTTTCATACAGCCGCGCAGTGCCCCCCACTGTTGCCTCCCACCAATGGTATCATGATTGGCTCCAACTCGTACGGAGACGTGGTCAGCTTCACTTGCGACCAAGGATACAAGCTGCTTGGCAAATCTTCACTAACCTGCCTGTCTGACGGAACGTGGAGTGGACGGTCACCAACATGCACTGGTAAGATATTAAAAAAAAGGAATCAGCCTTGATTAAAACACATTGATTAACAAAGCTGTTCTATCCATTTCTGTTCCAATATGTACACTGTAATCTCACAGAATGCCCTACTTGTGTTTGATTTTTTCCCCGTGATGTTGATTGATTATGTATTGTTTTCTGTCGCAGTTGCCCAATGCTCTCACTGAATGCCCTACTTGTGTTTGATTTTTCCCCGTGATGTTGATTGATTATGTATTGTTTTCTGTCGCAGTTGCCCAATGCTCTCACTGAATGCCCTACTTGTGTTTGATTTTTCCCCGTGATGTTGATTGATTATGTATTGTTTTCTGTCGCAGTTGCCCAATGCTCTCACTGAATGCCCTACTTGTGTTTGATTTTTCCCCGTGATGTTGATTGATAATGTATTGTTTTCTGTCGCAGTTGCCCAATGCTCTCACTGAATGCCCTACTTGTGTTTGATTTTTCCCCGTGATGTTGATTGATAATGTATTGTTTTCTGTCGCAGTTGCCCAATGCTCTCACTGAATGCCCTACTTGTGTTTGATTTTTCCCCGTGATGTTGATTGATAATGTATTGTTTTCTGTCGCAGTTGCCCAATGCTCGACACTGACACCTCCTGCCAATGGTGATATGAGCGTCTCTTATTACTACAAGGAAATGATGCAATTCACCTGTGACCCAGGTTACAATCTTGTAGGTGAAACAAACATCACATGCCAGGTGGACGGCACCTGGAGTAACCGTGTTCCTACCTGTACAGGTGAGTTTATAAACTAAATGTTGGGAAACTTATCCAAAAACAGGTCGTTTAGCTTTACACATCGTAATCAATATCAAATGGGGGCCCCTTATACTATAATCAAATTTATTGCATAACAATTGCATCAGGTACAATGTATGGCAGATAAGATATATTATTTACAACAAAGGACTAGTGTACTAATCCAACATCATAACTCGATACATAAGATAATGGAATGATATTTTTTCACTAAATGATACGGCTTATGATAATCTGGCCGGGCTACATATTGTAATTTGGCATACAATTATTATAGAAAAGAGAGAATCCTTGGCCATGATCACCCAGAAGGGACTGACTCCATCTTGGTTTGTGGACAAGAAGAGTGCCACGGGTGCAAGTCATACTGATGAAGATGTTTACATACTAGTTGGCAACCTGGGCGTAACGACAGGTAAAAAAACATACACATCTTTTGTCCCATATTTGCTACAAATTGTTATGATTTGTCTGTAACCGTGGCTAAAGTGCACCCTATTGTCTTATCAACGATATCGATCCTCATGACAGACAGTTTCTTTGCTTCAACCTTTTCAATATCCAATAGGTAGTTCACAGCACATTTACTGCCAATGTATTTCAAAAGTTAGGAAATGTCCAGGAAACATCGAAAGACTGGTTGTAACCCTATCCAGACTGGGCTTTTTTCGTATATCTGGGACCGGGGGGGGGGGCTGATTCGGCCCCCCCTCATAATTTCCGAACGGAATGATGTATCATCACCAAATTTCCAGGGAGTGATATCCACGTCAAGTTTTATTATTCCCGTAATTTTGGTGACGTTATGACGTAATATGACGTAATTATGACGTCATCGATGTGATTTTATTGGCTAAATAGGGAAGTCCCGTAATATCTAAAGGAATTAAACAAAACGGTGACGTCAAAACGAGGTCATTAAATGACGTCACGTGTTGTTAGCGATCCCTTGGGATCCGCCATCTTGGATCGACCATTTTGAAATTTTTAAAAATCCTTTTTTTCCACTTATGACCCCAAAGGACACTGAAAATAGACTAAAAATATTAATCTACATGTTTCTGATAAAGAAAATGTCAGGTATTGACGATTTTAAGGGCGAAAAAGCCTGCTGATACCTGAAATAGTGATATAGTCCGCCATCTTGGATTTTGGCAGATTACGTCATCAAATTAGAATAAATTATGAATATTAAATCAGGAAAGTTACATCTTATTACATGTTATGTTATACATGTAGGAAAACTAGTGTAGTTGTGCAAGAAAACCCGAGAAATATCATTGTTTTTAAATATTTATGATTTTTGCATAAAATGCCAGTCAGAAACCCGTTGCCATGGCAAGATGGAAAAATGATTAACTTAAACCATTAGTTTAAAATTGTTGCCAACAAAATTTTAGGAAAAGTCACCGAATTTGGTTGTTCTAGCATACATCGTTCGGCAGAAATACGATGTCAAAGTTGGCGCGGGCACTTTTAGCCCCCCCCCCCCCCCAGTCTGGATAGGGTTATCCAAGCAAGTTCTAGATGAACTAAACATTTTTGTATGATTGAATACGTGGAGATTTGGGGTCATGAAACTTTTTCTGGCATGTACATTATCGCAGCAATGCGATACGACGACTGTCATGTCAAACACACAAAGCGGCAGGGTTGCGGCTGGACAGATATAACTCCAGAGCAGTGCCGTCGGCGAGGATGCTGCTTTGACAGGTCCACGTGGGGAGTACCCTGGTGCTTTTACAAGAAAGGTCGGTCATGTTCTTAATCGTAATTAGGCTAGAAATGCTCATAATCCAGTCTGTTAGATGAGGGGAAATGCTCTTTTATCTTATATATTCTCAAATGGTGATTTTATTCTTCTTATCCTTGCACAGTTCTAATTTCTAGCCCATTTATGATATTAGGCCACATAATTGTATGTATATTTCGAATGCTTTATTTACTTTCGAATGCTACAACAAGGTTATGTCCAACTTGAATGTAACGCGTATTCTATCAATGCATTTCTTTTCAAATTTCATTAACCAGAATGCCAGGTGGGAAATGGGGTATCCTACCGAGGAACAGACTCTGTGACCAAAACAGGCAAGATGTGTCAACGCTGGGACAGTCAGACACCACATGGACACGACCAGACACCTGTGAATTACCCGTCATCTGGACTGGAGCAGAACTACTGCCGGAATCCTGACGGGTATATCGGAGCTTGGTGCTACACAACGGATCCGGACAAGAGATATGAGCTGTGTGACGTCCCGGCATGTGGTAAGATCTGGTCCTGTATCTTAAGATAAGAGTTGACGTTTGCAACTTGTATGTTAATGATGTCGTGTTATCTACCATATACTACTAAGTTTGGTGCTTAGTTAACGACACGTATAATTTAAAGTAGGACATTAACGTTTATCAAATTTCATTAACCAGAATGCCAGGTGGGAAATGTGGTATCCTACCGAGGAACAAAATCTGTGACCAAAACAGGTAAGACGTGTCAACGCTGGGACAGTCAGACACCGCATGGACACTCCATGACACATGACAACTGCCCATCATTTGGCCTGGAGGAGAACTTCTGCCGGAATCCGGATCCTGATGTCGACCCCGTAGTTTGGTGCTGCACTACTAATCCGGACAAGAGATATGAGCTTTGTGACGTACCTACATGTGGTAAGGTCTGATTCTGTAACATTCTTATTCACGAATTAACGTGTCGTATTGACATATGAAACGTCTTGTATTCTAAGATTGTAATACAGTTGTATAAATTGAATGAAGATATTTTTCATTAAAGTCCAGCTGGATGGCAGTTCTTCATAAACGTGCTAAGACTTAATGTTTGGAACAGAACCTTATATTTGTTTCGTACACTTTAATGCCGGTATAGTCTGACGACACAACTGATTGACTGTTGTCTAGTTGTTGATGCCTCTTTCAGAAATGCATTGCATTGCATTTCTTTGTTTTAGAACACTCATCCCACTGATCAGCACCCCTTTATATCAATTCACGCCATTCAACTGATCGTGATTAGGTTACAGCTTCTATCTTCAAATGTGTCCCGGGAGATTTTTACTGCCAATTGAGTTTTAAAAAAACAAATAAAGAAAAAAAATCCTGCGCTTCAGAATTGCCCGGCAGCCACAAATTATCTTACTTGGTCACGTAGAGACCACACCCGACATTAAAAAAAGTAGACTAGGACTGGTCCCTTTTTCCATATATGACCACATTGTGACCTTGGCATAAACTGCTATTTGAAGTGCCGTCTGCCATGTTATTGCACACATGATCAATGCTCTAACTTTCATCAATGTAATGTTATACTATAAGTTAGTTCATAGATAGTAATCGGTAGTCTACTACATGTTTCAGCTGGCGGAAATGACGGCTGCCAAGTCGGCTACAAACTAGTGGTCGGGACATGCATTCGGCTCTCCGATGAGGAAAAGTCTTACGCTGACGCCAAGAAGGCCTGTATGCAAGAAGGAGCAACGCTAGCCATGCCTAAGACGAAAGAGTTGGACGTCGCTCTGAGAAACCTTGTCAGCACGGAGGGGCGCAACCAAGATCATTGGATCGGCATGAGACACGTATGGCACCTTTTTAAGAGTCGCTGGCAATGGGACGACGGGTCTACTTTGGGCAACTTCCAGGTATATCAATATGCTCTTCCTGCCAATGACTATCAAACGTTTGACCAACTTCAACATAATAATGCAAGGACCAATTCTTTTTTATACAGTCTATGTCTAAAGTGCAAAACTCGGAAAGGTTCAATAGTACATTGTACATTCAAGATGACAAGTAGACAACTTGACAATGTGGATTTGGGGAAAAGTCAGAAACAACAAATCTATCATTTGCCTCTGGTTAAGTTGTCTGTTAGAATGTCATTATCCCTAAGAGTATCTACTTGTAGAAACACATGTCTGATACCTTACAATACATTGAAGTTACATCATGTACATTCATCTACTAGATATCATTTACTGCAGTCTTATTTCTGTAACTCTGTATTAATAAAAAAATATTTAAAAAGTAGTTTAAAACATGATATATCTTTTTAACATGGCATGTTTGTTACATACCTTTAGCCGGGTAAACTGTTTTAGCTGGCAGCTATCTTAAACATACAATTTATACTTTTTAAAGGCAACCAAAGTAAAATTAGGGCCAAGAAAATGGATATCAAAGAATGCTGAAATTTTTTTGCTAGTGACATTTACTAACACTGTTTACTTCATTTCCGTAATAACTCCATACTTTTAACGTTTTAAAACCGCGCAAAAATGTGCCGTACAATGATTCCCTACGGGCCTACCAAAACACCGGCGACGATTTTCAGTGAATTCTCACATCACCACGATGTCGTTTTTTTTCATCGATATCATGGACGTCGCGTGCTATACATTGGGATAGTGCTGTTTAAACTTATGTATAGAAATGACAACATAAATAGACTTTCAAAATTCGATTTTCGGGCCCTAATATTGCTTGGGTTTCCTCTAAATAAACGTGTACGTAAGGTAACTATACGTATTTTTTAATTGAACCATGATATCCAAACTGTATCATTATATCCTCTAGGCATGGTCCCCAGGAGAGCCAAGAAACATCAAATGGAAACTCTGCGTGCAGTACTGGCCAGGCGATACTGGTTCTACCATGTGGGACGATACGGAGTGTCACAGACGCATCAGGTTCATCTGTCAGGCTCTTCCAACTTAACAGTTGATACCAAAAGTGTATATTAAAGGTCTCATTCATTCATGAGTTTTTTCGCCCCATATGCTTACATGCTATAATACGTGTATTTTATGGGCGCGTTCGTAATGAAGCTATCATGGGAAATGCGCCAATGTTTTTCTCTCTATATGTTGAGAATATTTACCCCAGATCATGCAAAAAAATTGCCGACAACTTCACTACATCAAATCTCTGTTTATAGCAATTACAAACGGTACTTAGCTACACACCAAAATAGGCATTTTCCAGCTGTAAACGCTCGACCGCATCACCTGAAATGCAGGGCTGTGGACGTCCGACCTCGCGCGCGGCTGCCGAACTTTACCGGCTAATTTCTTCAGTAGCAAACAAGCTTTCATCAGTTTGACGCTTGAGATCAGTTGGGCTGCCTAAAAGGGAAATTCCCACGGATAAAAACACACGTTCATGTATCCGTTCATTTTTTGCGCAACAGACCCTTTGAGGGTACCCACTCGGAGTAATACAGGAATGAGACCTTAAGCTCATGTGCCCTAATATGAAAACAAAATGAGCTAGACTCTCAATAGGGAGCTTAAGAGTTATTCCCACATGACCTTATTCGCATCTTTGACATCCACCATCGATATGTCTGACATGTTTTGATATTTTTTTAGATTTCAGACACCTCTTCCCCCCTCTTCCGAAAAAAATAACAACCCAAAAAATAATACGGGGGAAGCTTAGCATCATTATAATGTGGTAGCAGGCAATCAAAGTGATTGATATCGGTGTTGTTCGGCTGTTTGAAAAAAAAAGGACATTTATATATACAAAATATTACCCTGGAAGAGTCCATTTTACATGGAGGTGCAAAAGTCTATACATTTTTTGTGTCAACACTGTGTAATAAAATCTGTATTTGTTAATCACGTACTCAATATCTTAAGGTGTAACCAAAAAATATTCGAGTTTCGAATTCGGATGCGATTCCCTGTAACAGTGCATATACGTAAATACTTATATGCAGCCACATCTGTCACAGCACAAAATGGCCTCGTATCCCGGCGTATACGTACAAGGATTCCTCCGGAAATATTCCATATCCCGGTGCGGATTTAGCGTTTCCGTTAAAACTAACGGATACGCCAAATCCGCACCGGGATATGGAATATTTCCGGAGGAATCCCTGTACGTATACGCCGGGATACGAGGCCATTTCGTGCAGTGTGTGCTGCAATGCGAACCAGTCAGAGTTGCATTAAGAAAGGTGACAGATGGTTACCGAAACGTCGGCTGAATTAATCACTTGGTTGTGTAAAAGGTGTCCTTTTATTCAGTGACTCACCAACCTGATGAAACTATTAACGGAGTAGTCCAGTTTCTAGTGTTAATTGTGCGGGAATTGTGTTCGAATAGTCCATTTGGAAAAATATTATTTCTACTACCACCATCGTAAACGTGGTCGCCCGTCGTTGACACTAAAGAAAGTAATCGAAGAGGATGTTGGCCTTGAAGATGAGGAACTTCGATCTGTCATGTGCGACAGGAACATATGGAAACACTTGTGTCACCTCTAAAAGAGGATGAACTGAACTGAACTGAACCATCATCGTAAACTCTTACTTTGTGAACGTATGCGTATGCGTATGTGTGAATATCAAAGGCTCGGAACACCCTGGAATATGACGGACGTATATGAGACAAGTAAGAACTTTACTTCGCGGTATATTTGTCACAGTATGGTAGGCTTTAAGCGTAGCTTCCCATTAAATCAAACAAGCAACATAATTGCTTAATATGGTTTCTCCTTTCATAAATGCACATTGTACATGTAATAATGTTGATTTTTAACCGTGTCCTATTATGTTTAGCAATACCTAGTATGGCTAAACAGATTGTTTTTACTCAGGTTTCTTCTTCTCCTCCTTCTGTCAAATCTTCAAATTGATTCATCTCTGTCATTTTTTGGCCAAATGACCTGAAATTTGGTGCAAAGATAGTGTAGGCAAATACCCCTAGGTGTTTTTTTCTTTATTTTTATCGGTATTGATCTTGAAAGTGATTTTATTGAGGTTTTTCTGACCAAAAACGTACATTTTGGCCTCCTGTGCTCTGGAAATACATCCAAATGACCTCAAATTTGCTGTGGGGGTACATTGAACAAATATTCAAAGAACCCCATTTGCACATTTGTCATACATCACTTCAAAATACGATTTTGCAGGGTATTTTGGGGAGAACATTGACTATTTTCCTCATATGACCATGTATAGTGTTGCCAACACAACCTAAAGGTCAGTGAACCCAAGTGCCAGGTGCACCTGGCCTCGCCTGTGAGCCTTGCGACCACCTGATTGGCCAATTGAGTTTATTTATTCATCTTGCAGGTGTGCTAGTATTCATACCAAATGTGGTATGGGAATGCCGAGGACATGTGCTTTCATGTCTTTGTTCACTCTTTTTTTAACAAAGGTACACATCTCCAGTTCCTATGTATTTAACAAATATGATGTGAAATTTGGCATGTGTCTCCATTGGTCATGTACACAGGCCCTCATTCAAATGTTCGGCATACAGCCTTTCAAAACGATTTTTGAAGTAAACAATTTTTTCGTTTCGTTATTTTCAACCCAAAATGTATACTATTGAATCATGCATTCAAACATAGAGGTGTCACATTTTAAAATTTCACCCATACTATCACTGGAATATGTTGCTTTGTGTCTTTTCCTTCTTCTCCTGTCAAATCGTCATATATATCATTGTGTATACTATGGAAAACTTCATTCTTACCTGGGGTTAATCTTTTTCATTCAATTTTGAACTGGGTTGATTATGCGCAAGAGTGTAATTTTGTGCAGATATTTTTCGACTGGTCTAGTTTACATGGAGATGGCACGGAATATCCCATTCTTGCAAGGGGTGGATTATTTAATTATTTATTTCAATTTTGAGCTGAAGTGATTATGAAATAGTCCATTTGTTAGCAGAAGTGTATTTGTTTAAGTGGATGTAGTTTTGGACTGGTCCATATTGTGTTGAGGTGCTACTGGAAGACTTCATTCCTGTATGAAGAGACTGCATGTAATTGTTTTTAATCTCAATTTTGGACTGGGGTAGACATTCTTTAGTGGGAGTATTTTAGAATGGCGCATTGTTATTTTGGGACAGTCCATTTTTTGCATGGCGAGGAGTATGGCTAAACATGCTGTATTTGCTCGCAAATGTTGCCTTTCTAGTTAGTATCAGCCTTATATAGTGATTAATCATACCAAATGCAAAGTAAAGGTTAGCATCAGATATGAGAAAATATCTAATTATAGGAACAACACATGTAAAGCCATAACAGGTGATTGAAATATAGTGATGTGATACAATTCTTATTGCTTTATTACATGTTAACGTAGTAAGTTAAGTTGTTTATGTATAACGGCTGATCAAGGAACATGACACTTCTTCGATGGCTCATGTTGCAGTGCGGCCTCGCTATGGATTGCGTTTAAAGTATTGGTTGTATCGAATATACTTTGCCAAAGTAAGAGTTTTATTTCATACCGACCGAGGATAACGTAGGATGACCAGAAGGGGGAATCGAATGGCGTACTACAACGGGGACTACGTACATGAATGGATCGAAAACTTGATCCATTCTTATGTACGTTGCTAATTGTACATTTGTGGTCCGATACATAATTGTAAATACTATTTAACACCATTTACGATGATACCACATTTGCTACGATAATACATTTATGGGTTGAGCACCAGGACTGCTTATTTGAATTAGTCGTGATAACATGAAATGTCTAAATGTCCCTTGACAAAATGGTCGTCTCTTAAATCATTTGCTGTCTGCCTCTTATCATTGAAAAGCTTGCTTGATTCTTTTAAAACAATATCTAATTTGTTATCATCAGGCTTTTGCGCAGCGAGCTTCATGCATGAGTAATGCTATTACCCCAAAATGTTTATGGACATGTTAAGCAGTGCTTTGGCAGTGGAGTTTCGGGGCTTTTGATGTGCGACGTACTCGCATAGTCAGCCCTTATGCTTGATCTCTGTAGGTTCATGGTTGATGTAATATTATTGTCAAACTTTGTATATAAGCTTTTTCGACCACACAATGCAGCTGATAAAGTGATAGTGATGATGAGATGTTAATGTTAAGTGCCACGTTCTTAACTCCCTGTTGACCCATCAACCCTGATTAGGTGTTGTACAACTAGCGCAGTCATGTCGCAGTGGGCTGTTTCTTTCTTTGTATGAAGAAAATTGTGTCCAAAACCATATGTTTCATCTACCATATAATTTCTTTCACCTATGGAAACAGATACAAAACATAACCATGGGTGTCGTTTTTTGTAGCACCCGCTTGTTCCATACACATGTATTTCTGACCTACATGCAGTTTACGATAAGATTTAAGTCACATTTTTCACGTAAGACGACCTTTCTAAGCTATTAATATAATTATCCTATAAACTTTAAAGGTGGTACAATATAAATCAATTCGTTAACATAATATTTTGTTATTTACTGTTGTACGTAAATTCCAATAACGGTTACTAGAATATAAGTGCAATTGTTAGCAGCTCAATTGTAAGATATGTTTATTTAATGAAACTTACACTTATAAAATAAAACATAGAAACACCAATAGATTTTGTCATCTCATTCCTTATTCTTATATCGTTCATTGTTCATACAAACCTATATATATGCCACAGTAGAGATGGCGATTCAGGACAATCGGCGATTCAAACGCAAATGATGCTAAGATAATGGACACAGCAACTTTTTTTTAAACCATGATTTTGTTTAGTATTTACAAACAAGAACTTAACTCTGATTGATATTTTTCACACATTATCAAAATTGTTTCACTCAACTTTATCAGAACTTACTTTATTCGAAAACACTCATTAACCCTCATCCGACCGTATGGGGTCCGTTTGGACCCCAGGCGTGTTTTAACGTGTGCCATATCAACATTTTTAGTTGGAGAAAAAAAATCCTTCCATGTGTTTGTTCATGAACATGTCTTACAACTCCTGAGAAATTTTTACCGGGATTGGCCGATTTTTGCGGAAGTTATACTCTAAAGTGTGCGTGTTGTCCGCTGGGGTCCAAACGGACCCCAGATAATTTCGCATTGCATGTTTATTACGTAATTTGAAAGAAATTCCTCATAACTTCCAAACGGTATAATGTATCCTCACCAAATTTGCAGGGAGTGATGTTCACGTAAAGTTTCATAATTTCTGTAAATTTGGTGACGTTATGACGTAATATGACGTAATTATGTCGTCATCGATGTAATTTTAAAGGCTAAATAGGAAAGTCCCGTAATATCGAAAGGTATTAAACAAAATAAAGCGTATTATTGATTTTAAGTTATGTCAAGGCATACAACGTCGATGGCGATTACCTTGACGTCAAAATGACGTCACAGAATGACGTCATGTTGTTGTTAGCGATCCCTGGGATCCGCCATCTTGGATCGGCCATTTTGAAATTTTTTGAAATACATTTTTTCCATTTATGACCCCAATTCACAAAAGAAAGAGACTGGAAACGTCAATCTGAATGTTTCTGGTTAATAAAATACCAGGTAGTCACGAATTTAAAGGAAAAAAGCCTGTTTATACCTAAAATAATCATCTTGTCCGCCATCTTAATTTATGAGCGATTACGTCATCAAATTAGCATAAATTATGAATAAAAAATCATGAAAGTTACATCTAATTACATATGATGTTATAAATATTGGAAAACTAGTGTGGTTGAGCAAGCAAACCTGGGAAACATCATTGTTTTTAACAAATTAGTGACTTTTTGTATAAAATGCCTGTCAGAAACCCGTTGCCATGACAACAGGAAAAATGACAAACTTGAACTATTATCATGGAATTGTTGCCAACCAAATTTTAGGCAAAGTCACCAAGTTTGGTAGTCCTAGGATACGTCGTTTGGCAGTTATACGATGTCAAAGTAGGCGCGGGCACTTTTAGCCCCTCCAATCTACATAGGGTTAAAGGAAAATGCGGGTTCTCCCCATTTCCTGCATAAATTATGATAATTAGCATTAATCATCAACACCAAAACTTGTCCAAATATTCTCCATAGATTATTGAAACAGGATATGCACAATCACTACAATAAGATCCACCAGAAATATATTTAGGGGGCAAAGCAAAATGGGGTCCAATTGGACCCCATACGGCCAGATTCGTCGCAAAAATGTGTCGGTCGGATGAGGGTTAAATCTATCCATTATAAAATATGAACTAATTCAATATAGCTGGTGTTGCCCTGACTACTGTATGTTGTCACTTGTAAGGTTCGAACCATCAGAACAGCATTCCTTCTATTTCCACCTCCTACCCTCCCAAGCATTATTCTCTCCTGCTTCTCCTAAGATGTAATTTATATCTCTCACCTTTAACCTAGTGCATTTTACTCATGGTTGAGGGGGAAATTAATGACAACACTGTCAACCTCACTACATACAGCTCATTGCATGTTGTGAACCTAATTTACATAATTTATGAGAAAATACTGTAATTCCATATTAGTAGATATCTGGCATTTCATACTTGTGTCAAATTTGAAGTTATATGACGGTGAATATAGTTGAATATAGATTATGGAAATGTAGGCCTAATTTGCATTATATATATTTCATTGAGATTTTTGGTCACCGAAATCTTGTATTCAGACGTTATAATTGTTTTAATTTCAACCCTAACCCTAACAAAACCCAAACGTATTTTTAGTAGACCAAACTTGAATTTATTCAAAAGGTTTCTTCGGTTTTTGTATCATGCATAGAAGACTTGCAAGGACGGATCAAAATAATGATATTGTAATGTAACTGATGTTTATTATTATTTTGCTTTTGTGATACTGAGCCTCATTGAAGAACACATTGGCAGTTATATGGAGACATTAGTATGAACATCTGTCAAACCCCTTACAAATGAATAATTTGCTGGCAACAATGAAGCAAAAACAGCAAAAAAAACTGTATCCCCTTTCTATCGCACTGTCACAACGAAAAAAACGAAATAATCTCTTTGGACACCATTATCTGATTTCCTGGGAGTCAACCTGTGTCGTCACCCCATTCATACAGGAAAATGTTTAATTACATAAACATCTACAAAATTTGATTAAATCAAATGTCACATTAAAATTATTGCCACAGGAACAGATAAGATAAAGGCCGTTTTTAATAGGATACTTATTAGTAAATACCCCTGCCATATTTACCAAATATGGATTTCCTTTGACGATTTTAGATCTACATTCTCGTCTACATCAAATCTCACCAACATATTCCTTAAAAAATATATCCCATGATGTCGCCTGCATTCTATTGTGTAAAATAAAATAAAAAGATGACACGTTCTCATAGATAAGCTATAAATATAAATATGATACAATATGTCATATTGTATTAAATATCTATTAACAGCACGAAATGAAGCTGACCAAATACAAAACGAACTTGATATTGTCGTTATTACTACTGGACAACCACGTCTTCAGTCGAAAAAACCTCACCAGTTGTAAGCTTAACAATCACCATCACTTGATTTCGCCATACGTTTCCCTGCGCTGGTTCATGCACTATGTCTTTATAAGGGCTCTGTGTCTATTGAATCAAGTTTAAACAGTTGTGACAAAGACTAGTAACGTTATAGAAGAAAAGTTCAGTGTTTTTTCCTTGCTCCTTGGTACAGTTTTGGTTTGTTCCAGCTTGAGAGGTTAACACATACGGTCATTTATATGTCAATACTACACAACAGAATGATGTTACCTTATTTTACACACAACCAATCTATTTGAATTCCAAATTCTAAGCTCGTCTAAAGCAAGTAAACATCAACATCCCATGATTACCAAGTGTAGTAAATTACAACGTTAGTTCTAAATTCTTTGAATTATTCTGGGACTGCGACATATTTAGCAGAACGCTGTTTGGGCATCCTTGTTGTTATGGTGACTACATCAGGTCCTAATAAACAGACAGGAAAACATAAGTTAGTAAATGAAAGTTGTGGACGTCCGGACATGCCGTGATAGCGACATGCACATTTGGCCGTATTAAAGCGTCTCTGCAGTAATAGTATTTGTTAATTGCTTTCAATCTTATGAAAATAACTTTTCAATTCATTTTCTACATCAGTGTTTCTATTCTAAAATAGATAAAATGTACATCATGCACCATGGTTTAAGAACTAGCTCAAACACAAGCCGCAATGTAGAAAAAGGAAAATGCAACAATCTATTGAACTGAAATTAACATGGATAATGCGATTATTGTGATTAGTAAATAAACAGAATTTGCCAAATTGGCATTTTCTTCTGTATACTAATTTGTAGTTTTGCTTTATTCTGTGTGGGCAACAACACGACCATCGAAAATATACAACATCTGTTGATTTTCATATACAATATTATAGTGTCATTATTATTCCGCTTGACCATTGTTTAGTATCATATCAAGTAGCATTGACATCTTTATTGATCTGGCGTTACGCACGACAAAGGATAAAAGAATGCGAATCAATCAATATAGTTTTAACCTGTTGAAGTACATCTCTAGGCCGATAGAGGGCACCGGTCCGTTACAATGGGGGTCATACAAAGCGTCTACCCCATACTGGCCCCTTGGCCTGAAAAAAGTGAAAGGAAACAACTTGTAAGCTATATAGATTCTAATGAATGTTTAAATGATGAGAATAGTTTCTGCAACTTATTTGAATAACACCAGTACTCATCGTCCCGCATTCGTCCCACAGTATGACGTATACATGGACATGAGCCTTTATTGGCCCATCGAAAAGTACAGTGACTTTCGTCGAATCAACTACAAACCACAAAATAGCAATACTAAAATCTTAAGATTCTATTTACTAAACAACATAGCGTAACATATGTAAATCTTTGATATCTTGATACAACCAGGTGGTTTTTGTCTTTTCACGATTTGCAAAGCGGACGTTTGTGTGATTGAACTCCTAGAGTTAGCCCTTAGCAATAGCCATCCATTAGTTGGATATCCCTGGCTGTTCATGTAGCAACATGTTCATGCCGAACCAATAAATAAAGGTGAGTGCATGTGTGTGTGCGTGTTCACATGCAAACACACGCACGCACACATGCACACCGATACACACACACACACACAAACATACATGCAAACACATGTAAACACGCATATGCATATTCCTGCACACAGATGAGCGCGCACGCACAAAATACGACATCGCCTGAAAATATAGTCTTAATACTAGAAAGGCAACATTTGCCAGCAAATACATCATGTTTAGCCATACTCCTCGCCATGCAAAAAATGGACTCTCCCAAAATAACAATGGACCTTTCTAAAATACTTCCACTAAAAAAAATGGATCACCCAGTCCAAAATTGAGTATAATAACAATCAGTCTCTCCATACAGGAATGGAGTCTTCCAGTAGCACGTCAGCACAATATGGACCAGTCCCAAACCATATCCACTTATTAATTAATAAATACTCTTCTGCTAACGAATGGACTTTTTCATAATCATTCCAGCTCAAAATTGAAAGAAATAATTAAAGAATCCTCCCCTTGCGAGAATGGGATATTCCGTGCCATCTCCATGTAAAGTAGACCAGTCGAAAAATATCCGCTGAAAATTACACTCTTGCGCATAATCAACCCAGTTCAAAAGTGAATTAAAAAAGATCAACCCCAGGGAAGAATGAAGTTTTCCATAGCATGCATAATGATATATATGAAGATTTGACAGGAGAAGAAGGAAATGACCAAAAACGCAATATTTGCGATAGTATGGTTGAAATATGAAAATGTGACACCCCTTTGTTTGAATGCATGATTCAATAGTATACACTTTGGGTTAAAAATAAGGAAACGAAAAAAAATTCTTTCTTTAAAAAATCGTTTTGAAAGGCTGTATGCCAAACATTTGAATGAGGGCCTGTGTACATAACCAAGGCAGACACATGCCAAATTTCACATTATTTTGGTTTAATACATAGGAACTGGAGATGTATATCTTTGTTCAAAAAAGAGTGAACAAAGATGTAATCAAATGTCCTAGGGATTCCCATACCACATTTGGCATGAATACTAGCGCAAGAAATGCAAGATAATTAGATTAACTAACCTCCTTGGATTAACTCAATTGACCAATCAGGTGGTCGCAAGGCTCACAGGCATGCAAGGCCAGGTGCAAGGCACTTGGGGTCACTGACCTTTAGGTCATATGTAGTATTGAAAGTGACAGAAGTGGCAAATATTGTCAAGAAAACCCAAAATAAATTGTTTTGAAGATATGTATGCCAAAAATGGGAGTGTAGTCCTTTAAATATTTGTTCAAGGCACATATACAGCAAATTTCAGGTCATTCGGTTTAAATACCAGGGCGCAGGAAGCCAAGAAATGCATCATTGGTCATAATAACCTCAATAAAATCACTGTCAAGGTCAATATCAAAATAAGGAAAAAAACGCACATTGGTATTTGCCTACATTACCTTTGTACCAAATTTCAGGTCATTTGGTATAAAAATGACAGAGATGAATCCATTTGAAGATTTGACAGGAGGAGGAGGAGGAGAAGAAACCTGAGTAAAAACTAGACTGGCCGTCATTTGCTTTAAGAGCAAATTCAGCATATTTCACTTCGCCCCCCCATGCAATAATTGATCTTTTGACGAAATGGACCATCCAAAAATTCCATCTAAACACAAGAAGACTTGTGAAATGTCCCAAGATCTATTTATTCTTCATCTACATTCATTAACATGCTTGAACATATGCAAAGATACACAACAATACTATACACTATATATAAAAGTACAATACTATACATCACCCTGGAAAAATGCGCAAACATGCACTATGCAAATATACAAAACTATAACGTTGGGTAACATAAATTCGCGGGGTACTTAAATTCACGATTTTTCGAAAACGGGGTATTTAGGGATATGTGCTAGATGCAACATCAGTAATGCCGCTAGAAATGCAAACTTGACAGACTAACGTATTCAGAACACTGTCTGAAAAGCTTCGATAAGCATGCATTAGAAGGCGACGAGGACAAAAACTCTCCGTCCCTTATTGGAACAGTTTGAGGGCATCGTGGGAGAATCACACTGCATCGTTGTCGGCTGGTTTATAAGACAAATGTCACATCCGCTTCCTGCTAAACACAATCATTTACAAGGCAACTTATTTTCTTAAAATTGCTGACCTGCAATTGGACGTGATCAATCATCAAAACCCCTCTTTGTTGCTACAACCTACGGCACGTGTATTTTCCCGCCGCCATATCATTACCCAGAATCCTGTTGTCAAGCAGACGACAAAGGTTTGTGAGGAACACTTTTTTGTCTAAATGTTGCGTGTGATTGTGGACTGAGGACGATATTTTCCTCAAAGTTTGCTTCTAACACAACAAGGAATACATGGACATAGTAGTATTATCAATGCTACGGCATCCGGCTAACTTGCCATGAATAATGTACGCGTTGCCATGACGGTGGATGTCGACTTTGACGTTCTACCGACTCAACACACGGGTTGTTCCCGTAGGCCTGATGCGTGCGGTACGGCCGTTTTTTCGTGTATTTTTTTTTACTTAGACACATCTATATCCATAGCACTCTCCTCAAGCCACGGATGGAACGAATAGCTGCTGTATAAAATGTAATTAGCGGTAAGATATTCAAGACGAATCTTCTCTCCCGAATTAATGTTCACACCTGTCCGACAACACCGTCATTGTGCGTGCGGCGGACGGTAGTTTCAAGTTGAAATATTCTGGTGTCAGCACGACTAGAGACAAAATCTACCATATATATGATTAGTGCAAACTTTAAGATAGTACATGATACTGACAGAATTATAGAAAAAAAGGATGGTTTGTTGTTCTGCTGGATTGATTTTAGTCAACCATTATCGGAAAAATGGCGAATTTATGTTACCCAACGTTATTACTATTAGGAGGGGGAAGGGCTTCGTGGCACATACAAAGGCCGACCCGACATTGGTTTATCTTATTAAACAATTATGAGATAAATAGCGTATGAAATTTCTGGTCTATTCTAGATCTTAACCTTGCTATTCAAAAAGTATTAACAATTTAAGTTGTGTTGAACCCCTACAACGCAAAACGTGCTAGATAACTACCGCATAAAAAGCCAACAATGCCTCTTTTTTACAGTAAAATTATTTCAACAATTCAAAAGTTTGCTGATATTCATTCACATCATGTGTAGACAATCGCGCTTTGAGAGGCGCTTGTGAAGTATTACTTCCTGGGTCAAAGGTTGTTGGTGCAGAAAGTGAAACTGCATGCAAACCTGCTCGCAATCGATCAGATCGGCCTACCTCGGCCTAGTGGTATATCATCATCGTTGGTATGGGTTTGATTATAAGTTGTATATAAGTGCGACACAACCAATTAAGAGACGGATTGCATTTTTCTCGTCGTCAAGTCGTGATTTATTAGTGGTTGAAGCCGTCATAATTAAATCTGACCATGCCCCCAAAACCATGTTTATTTGGCAACATTTGCGAGAGAATCATACTTTGCCAATCTCCCTCGGAGTCCCTCTCAATGCATAAATTGACTGTTTCAAAATCACCCGTGCAAACAAATTCCCTATTCAAGTTCTGCGAGACACCAAGAGCTTCTTAGTGCAAAGGCTTGCGTGTTTACCTGCAACATGACCTCAGGTTACCTGAAAAGAACACATGTTCTTTGGCCAGCAGCAAATGGAACGCCCGGAACCTTAGATAGAACATGGATTCTTAGATAGAACATTGAACGGGGACAGCACTTTTGACCCGTTTTTGGTCTGAAAATGGGTCCAAAAGTCCCCAAAACCAAGCATTTTGAAGTAATGTACACCCGAAATGTGATTGAAGTCCTGTAGGGACATGTTCAAGGCACCCTTGTGCCGAATTCCATGTCATTTGCTTGTAATACCAGGGCACAGGAACCAAAAATACAGAAATTGCCTAAAAATGCCCCAAAAAACCTCCATAAAAATGATTTTAAGGCCTCTTTCAAAACGATTTAAAAAGGGCCTGTGGGTATTCGCCCTCTTTACCTCCATGCCAAATTTCAGGTCGGTTGGGTAAGAAATGGCGGAGTAGAAGCCATTTGAAGATTTGTCAGGAGGAGGAGAAGAAGAAGAAGAAGAAGAACCAGACAAATACAATATATTTCACTCTACCCATACCTCTAGGTATGGGAAGTGAAATATAACTAGAAAGGCAACATTTGCGAGCAAATACAGCATGTTTAGCCATACTTCTAGCCATGCAAAAAAATACTTCCACTAAAAAAAATGGATCACCCCAGTCCAAAATTGAGTTTAAAAACAATTAGTCTCTCCATACAGGAAATGAGTCTTCCAGTAGCACCTCAACACAATATGGACCAGTCCAAAACCATATGCACTTATTAATGAACAAATACACTTCTGCTAACAAATTGACTTTTTCATAATCAGTCCAGCTCAAAATTGAAATAAATAATTAAAGAATCCTCCCCTTGCAACAATGGGATATTCCATGCCATCTCCATGTAAAGTAGACCAGTCGAAAAATATCCGCTCAAAATTACACTCTTGCGCATAATCAACCCAGTTCAAAATTGAATTAAAAAAGATCAACCCCAGGAAAGAAAGAAGTTTTCCATAGTATACATAATGATATATATGAAGATTTGATAGGAGAAGAAGGAAATGACCAAAAACAACATATTTCAGCGATAGTATGGGTGATATATAAAAACGTGACACCCCTTTGTTTGAATGCATGATTCAATAGTATACATTTTGGGTTGAAAATAACGAAACGAAAAAATTCTTTCTTTAAAAAATCGTTTTGAAAGGCTGTATGCCAAACATTTGAATGGGGGCCAGGGTGCATGACCAAGGCAGACACATACCAAATTTCACATTATTTTGGTTTAATACATAGGAACTGGAGAAAGAGTGAACAAAGCCATGTAATCACATGTCCTAGGAATTCCCATACCATATTTGGCATGAATACTAACACACATGCGCCATAAATGCCAGATAATTAGATTAACTCAATTGGCCAATCAGGGGGTCGCAAGGCTCAGAGCTGCAGGCAAGGCACTTGGGGTCACTGACCTTTAGGTCATATGGTCAGGCTAACAGGCCAGGTGCAGTTGGGGTCACTGACCTTTAGGTCATATGGTCATATGAGAAAAATACCCAATGTTTTCCCTTAAAATACCCTGCAAAATCGTATTTTGAAGTGATATATGCCAAAAGTGCGAATGGGGTTCTTTGAATATTTGTTCAATGTACCCCCATAGCAAATTTCAGGTCATTTGGATGTAATTCCAGAACTCAGGAGTACATTTTTGGTCAGAAAAACCTCAAAAAAATCACTTTCAAGGTCAATATCGAAAAAAATGAAAAAAAACGGTGGGGGGTATTTGCCTATACTACCTTTGCACCAAATTTCAGGTCATTTGGTCAAAAATGACAGTGATGATTCGATTTGAAGATTTGACAGGAGGAGAAGAAAGAGAAGAAACCTGAGTAAAAACAATATGTTGAGCCATACTAGGTATGGCTAAACATAACAATATGTTGAGCCATACTAGGTATGGCTAAACATGATAATGTTGAGTGACAAAACAAGCAATATACATGTACTTTACCCGTATGCAGTGTTATGACCAGTACGGCACATTCCATGCCCAATGTTCAGCGAGGTGAGGCAGTCGCAGTTGTCGTCGTCCAACAGGATGGACTTGACTCCGTTCTCTGTGCGGTACATGAAGCTGTCCTGAGATGCCTTTGGACCGGTGCCGGCAAGAACCTACATGTCACGATAAGAGAAATAGACTAAAAAAACATCGCATTATTGTGACAAGCCCGATAGAAAGGAGTCATTCCTTTAAATGAAGACTAGAGCGTCAGCTAAAAATGTGACCAGTATTTCGTAGATGGACAAAAGTTACGTTTTCTCTGATCTGATAACATGAAGGTAAAGGTTTCTTTCCTCTGACACCAACCAGTGTACAGTCAAAAAATGAGACACCATTCCATACCACCCAACATCTGCTTGGAAATTTATAATGTGGTACAGATGTTCCAAGACAAACGCTAACATCGTTTCTTGACAATGACTTTGGAAGATGTTCTGTCATCAAATCTAATCATTATAATTAGCTTCGAAGGGCACTCGAAATATTTTTTTCCTTTTTATTTTTTTTTCAAACTTATCTATGATATTGCCTAATACAGAAACCTTTCGTCAGCTGAATTATACTACAAGTCAAATACTAACACCTATATTGAGAGAAGGTTAGCGGTGACGGTTTGTAAACAAACGCCTTGTCACCACTTAGATATTGTATACTGTTTAATTAACAGGGCTAGTCTTTTGTAGTGGCTTCTGTGGTTACTGTAAATGCATTTAAGTTCGCGTGGTTTTATTTCACGCTAAGGCAAAAATGGAGTGTTTGCGGTGGTTTTAAGTTTGCGGCAGCGCTATAGTCAAATACTGCTACAGTATTGGACAAAAATGTTCGCGGTGGTTTTAACTTCGCGGTGAAACGGTCGCCGCGAAAACCGCGAACATGAAACCAACGAGAACATTTCTGCATTTACAGTAGTTAGGTAGCCCTGGCTGTGTGTTTTTATATAGCCTAATATATGAAATCAAATCCTATCAAATCAAATGCCTGCTGGGAACCTACAGACGGCATCCAAGCCATGTTGTTCACAATCTGCCCGCTAGGGGTCTCCTGATGACCGTAGAACGCCAGCCAGGCGGCGTGAGCGGTGGGGTTGTTGGGATCGAACTCCCACTTGTACACGTTCCCGCGGCTGTCCTTGGCCAGCAGCTCGGTCCCTTTCTCCTGCAGCCAGCTGGGCAACCTTCCCATACAGTAGTCACTACCTGGGTCACAGGTACCGTGGCTGGGAAGATTCAAAGTCTACTGTCAACATTTATATTTCATTGAGAATTCACTTGAAAGTCCATCGGTGTCGGTAGAAGTAGTTCTGAGGCAAAGTTGAGCTCTAATTGCCAACACAACATTTTGGACTTAAGTAAATTTTCGACTGATCTTAAGACCCGGTTTAACGAACACAAACAACTTCCGAAGTGTCACAACATATAAACATCGAGTCACCTGGGCACTCGGTCTCACCGGACAAAGTTGGAATCTTGGACACTGAACCAGACTTTTTTGCCAGAGGATTTTGAAAAGGCCATCTACATCCGGGCTTTAAAACCATCCCTAAACAGAGACGGGTGGCGCCATAGACTTTCTGCAACATATCATCCACTAGTTACCGAGTTGATGGTTCATTCCTTGACAAAGACTGCAGCTGTTCAGTCCAAAATTAGGGTAAGTCCGATTTGTTGTGTTGGCAATTACAGTTTAACTTTGATTCAGAATACTTTTAGAATTGTTTGTCTCTTCTACACTGTCAATTTACCGATGATTGGGTCTTTGACTTCACTTTACCATAACACATATATTGTCCGCAATGCTGGATGTTTAAACCTGGAAGTTGTCATATAAAATCAGCTCAAGGTCTCTGGTTCAGCCTTGCAGCCTGAGCTTAGCATACAGTAGTCATGAGAGGATTGTTAAAGGTTTCAAAACTATTGCTCTACACATATTCTCCAGGCAACCCTAGATGCCAAAATACCACCTAAGTTAACCCCATATGACTGCTGGGATGAATAAGATATACTGTGTTCTACGAGAAGCATTTTGGTAAACATCTGGTCAGAACTAATCTCCAGGCAGATCTAACGGTGGCAAAGCAGTATCAAAAGGGCCAACCTGTACCAGTAGATGGCTGTTGGTACAGGTTGGCCCTCTCGATACTCCCTTGCCTTTCAAGAATCTGCTTGTAGATTAGTGAGAACAAAAGATGACTCGCTGTTGCCGTCTGTGCAGGTTACCATGATTTGATAGTGGAAAAAAACTGTACCTTTTTCGTCCTCGTTTCTGTGCAAGCTCTCGCGAGTTCTCCCTTCGCTCTCGCACATTTCAAAATGGCGCTCGGAATTAAAATGGGTCTATTCAATACACTGTCCATAACGATGGGTATACCTGAACATGTATGCGTCTCCGGAAACAATGTCTTATGGTAGTTTAATGATTATGTAAAACTACAGAATAAACTTTGACATTTTATTCCAAACCTTTCTTGAAGAACATCGGTGATTTTTGATGACCAGCTTGAACCGGCCTTCCACCACCAGAATCTCTCCCACACACGTCCGTACTCGTCAATAGTCTTGTAGCCTTAGAAGAAGCATAGGCAGTACATTACTCAGTGAAATATATATATAGGGGGGACGGACTTTCTTCACTACGCTTTCCCTACCAAAGTAACAAACGTTACAAGTATGAAGTTGCCGTCATACAATTGTGTTCTTGAATTATGTTTCCGTTCCAATTAATACAATTTACACTAAAGAGCTATAAAGGGCCTTGAAGGACAAAGTGCTGTGGAGGAGGTCCTCCGGATTGGTTCGAGCGGATGCTCGAGTAAGTAAGTAAGTAAGTTTACAATTACCAATAAGATCTATCCATTAGGCAAGTTATATTACATTTTATATATCACTACACTAAATGGCCTCGGATCCTGACGTATATTGGGACTCAAGGTACCACTTGCATATTTGAGTTGTGTAAGTACGCACTTACATAAATTGTGCAAGTGGTACCTTGAGTCCCAATATTTGGATGCGCATTAGCCTGCCGAGAAATATACGGCCCCGGATCCGTCCGGATTCTTCCGGATCTTAGGTTCCGGATCACGTCAGGATACTTCCGGATACGTCAGGATCCGAGGCCATTTCGTGCAGTGTATAGTGATAAGATGTACCTTCAGAGTTGGTATCGTTACAGCTACAGTTCCCAGGCTGACCAGCGGTGCCGGGCGAACCGGGGACACCGTCGCGACCATCCGATCCGTTAGGTCCAGGAGGTCCAGGAGGTCCAGTAGGCCCGACAGCTCCTTCCCGGCCGTCTCTACCTGGCATCCCATCGCGGCCGTCTCTTCCGGGAGGCCCCTGGACACAACCTGGGTGGTGCATGTATATCACTTATTAATGAGTTTTCTACCACGACGCACTTTTGATCAATATCAAGGAACAATATCAAGGGCATGTTGATTTGATTACATGGATGAAATCCACGCGCACATCATGACAATTTCCGCCCGACCCCCCCCCCCCCCCCCCCCCAAAAAAAAAAATAATAATAATACAAAATTTTTGGGCCATATTGTAAACCATTCAAGGCAGCTGACGAATGAAAAAATATATGCTGGTATTTGCAACAATATTGTTTTTCGGAAAACCGATAACTAATGTTGTAGAATGCCAACGTCAATTTTAAAGTTAAAGAAGAAGATGGGAAAGAACAAAAATGACGTCCCTATAATCCGTTACACCATATTCTGTGCATGTGTTACGTTTTCTTCAGTCCTCCTGATCATGTAAAGATTTCATAATGAAGGATACAAATCATATAATAAAACTAGAGTTCCACGACCTTATACCTTCGCCGACTGATGTTAGCCTTTTCGAGTGAATGCTTATCACTCAGTATGTAAATAAGGTCCTCGATTGCATGAATTTCAAGTGATCCTTTTCTCTACACAAAACACAGCATTAAGATAAAATCTTAGAAAAGAGGGCCATTGTAGCATTTCCTCATATATTATGTAAATGAGGCCATCATGATTTATGTCTGATAACGTCCACATTTGATTATCTCCCAAACGCCACAAGATTGAAATCCCATAATTTACCCATCATTTACCACTCTGGAATTATAGTATTTTGTCATAAATTATGCAAATTAGGTATTCTTTTGCATAGTTGATATCTATCAATATTCCTCTCTTTCTCAGTTACATGTCACGTGTTTGACTACAATGGAATGCAAGGGTTTGTATACTTTTTCAAATCACAGATCCTGATTTGCATGATTCTTATACGATCATGTAAATCATCACTCAAACTATGTACATCCCTGCAAATCATGACGATCCGTCATCACCTTCTTGAGTCACTAGTATTCTCTTTCAAAGTTTAAAACAAACCCATACCTATACCTACACGAGTTCTCCCAAGAGTTATAAAAATAATCACTGTGAGAATATTTTTGCTTAATTGGTATCATAACTTTTATCTTTACTACAGAAAATAAGGCAATTTGTTGGCAATGTATTTGCTTCAATTATGTCCTTATTTTCATAGTCGACATATCAATCAGTTTTTATCAACCCTATACCTTCCTACAGGGAAAGCGCTAGATCGTAAGGCTGCTGTGTTTAAATGCCCGTGTGACCTCCATGACCCCAAAACAGAGCCCTGCACCAGGCAAGTAAAGTATCACATGTGTCCTCCAGGGACGTCTCACAGGGAGCCTGCTCCGGTAAACTAGGTCACCTGTCAGTGCAATTTAACCTGAATATATAGACTTAAAAATAGCAAATTGAAAGGGCATTGTAGACATTTCCATATTAATTATGTTGATGAGGCCTTGTCATGCATGACTTTTTGTCTGATATTGTTCACCTTTACTTAGCTTCCTAATGATACAAGAATGAAATTCCAATCATTTACTATTGTGGTATTTTCAATTAGTATTTTCTCATTAATTATGCAAAATAGGTAGCTTTTAGCATTATTGGTATCTATCGATACCTCTATCTTTTTCAGCTATATATGTCACATGTTTGAGAGTCCTATGTTGAAAGGCAGCTGATTTATAAACTTTCCTTGCTAATTATGCAAATTAGCTCCTGATTTGCATAATGAATATTCAATTATGTAAATCATTAATCGAGCTATCTACATACCATAAATCAAGACGATCCGTTGACCACAAGTCAAGCTATTCATGTCCAAAGGTCAAAACAAATAAATTAAAAACACCCGCTGCAGCTCCAAACAAGCCGCTAGAGGGCCCAACCGTGCAGAACTTACTTTATGTGGCATTGACTATCTACCACACAAAAATCATGACCGTAGCACTTGCAGAAAATTCGACATCACACTTTGAAGCTACACTGCAGTACCCAAAGTACCCGCTAGGAGGCCCATCATCGAACTTGACCTTTCCCTTTAATAAATCTACCTATTCACTAAATATCATGCACAACCATCAACAGCTTCTCGAATTATCCTGTCAACAAACAAATACGCATACATAAACAGCCCACTGCAGTACCGCAGGAAAATGCCAGGTGACCCATTTTTGAACTTGAGCTTCGTTTTTACAATCTCTACGTACCCACCAAAAATCATGCAGATCCATCATCAATACGTCGAGTTATGTTGTCTACATACAAACACACTAACAAAAAAAGTCTACTGGAGCACTTTAGGAAACCGCCAGGTTAACCATTTTCGAACTTGACCTTCGTTCCCACAACCGCCACTTACCTACCAAAAATTAGCAAGATCCGTCAAAGTTCTCTCGACTTATGATCTCGACATACATACGGACCCACTTTACAGCTGGCGTTACCGATAACATAACCTTACCGCGAATGCATACATTCCCGGCGAAGGTAATCAACACGGCCTAACAAAAAGGACCCCTAACCCAACACAATCAAAATAATTGAAACAAGTTGATAAATTCTTATCCGTTTGCTTGTTTTGTTCAAATCATGTGACGTTTTAAGTTGAAAGGACGAATTATAAAGTAGGATTGTAAATCAGACATTGTACTGTTTTTAGGCCTGGTGAACCTCAGATCGTTCTCAGTCACTGACGCAAAGTAGCGGGTGCTACATGAAAGGTTTCCAAAATACGGTAAGCTATAACATTACGAACATCGATTATTGACAAACCTTTTTATGTACAATGTTCATAGTGTGAACGCTATATTTAAACACTTAATGGAGGAATCGATTTTATTCCATAGATTTTAGTTTGTCAAGGTCTTAAAAACATTTCCGCGATAGACAGCAAAATCCGATGTCACCACACGCTTGAGTGAGGCGGTCGTCATGGGCAGGGATAGGGCTCTGTGCGGTCCCAATTCCTGGCGGTCGCGGTTGCGTTGGACAGGTGGTCGCCTTGGTCAGGCAGCTTAATGCTTGTGCCTATGAGAAAAATCTTTCGCCATGGCCGGCAACTGGTCGCGTTGAAGAGGTGGTCGCCTAGGCAGGTTTGACGGTATATCCACTAGCTTGCGTCACGGTTACCCTGTGTATGTTATCACCTGGATGCATAGGTCTAACCTTCATCGCCGTAATCCCCCCCCCCCCGAAAAAAGAATGTTTGCATACCTCCAAAAGGAAGGGTCACAGAGTTGGCAGCTCTCTTTGTCCTGTGGTGGTAAGTGGTGTCAGGTGGCTGTTCTTTATTAATCAGCGGAGCGTTATCTTTAACAGGGGACATAGCCTCGGGGCCAGACACAACGTCAGTCAACTGGAAAATGCGTGTATTAGCTTACCGTGTAAATAAAATCCCGTCCATGCAGTAAATAATTTTTAATTGTGCCTTTATTTTCCATTTTTACCTTTAATAATGTATGTAATTTGTCTACTTTCTTCTTATTTTACAACACCTGATATCTAACCGAGCCGGTATGGAAGGATTTATATATTAGTAGGCAGAAACTACACTTTTTTTAGTAAAACACGACAATTTCAAAGGCATCCAACTCCAAATAAAACCCAGATAACTCCTGAGACCAGTTATGTTATACTGATACAGTGAATTGGTAACACTTAAGTGCACAGCCAACTGCCCATTGAGTTTTTAACAATTATTCCACTACATCAGATTTTGATACGTGTCATACACACCATCGGTAAGTCTGTCTGTCTATACCCCCGGGGGTGCTGAATATACAAAAAAGACCAAGCATGGACAGACCAACTATGGGCAGAATAAGTACATGACTTCCGCCCATAATTTTACAGATACAAGCTTTAATTACAGGAGAATAATGATTGTGCAGACTTATTATACAGGAACGTACCTCAGTATCCGCCATTTTGTTGTTGATCACCGACGACATGTCTCGAGTAAGCGCCTCCAACGAAGCAACTCGCTCTCGAAGTTGGTTATTCTGCTCGTGGACCTTTGTCTCGAGAGAGGCGATTCGCTCGTCATTTGCAGACATAAGCTCCTTAAGGTGCCAGTTCTGCAACAGCACTGCCACAAGAGCCGTCACGCTCAAGAGCACTGCGGCGGCGCAGGCAGTCTGAAGCCCCGCCGAGCGGAAACGAGACCGTCGGCCCGCATGTGCCGTCCCACCAATCGCCAGGTCACCGTTTATGAGCTTGTCCGAGCTCATATTCTTTTGATGATTTTGTATTTAGGCCAGCACTGATATAGGAAAAAAAAAACAATGTCAGAAACTACGGTCTGGTCGTATGCAAGCTCCAGCGCTGACTAAAGACTTCTCAGAGAGCAAACTTGATATAGAAAGAAACCCGGGAAATCCCCTACACTTTCCCCACTGACTACGCTGTCCCCCGATTGGTTGACAGCCACTGCAGTTTCCTCATGCGTCATGATTGTGAATACCAAATGACCGTTGCGACTGCGAAGTAACTAATGGCGCCACACGTCTATTTTGAGGGATGGCGTCATCGGTGATTTCCCACACCGGTCGAAAAACTGGTCCAACTAGTTAATTGTTGAAGAATAATACTTGAATACTGACATCACTTTGTGTCTCAAGCGTCTGACTTCAAACAAATGGCCCATGTCAGAGATATGATAATGATCCACTGTATTCTGCAGCTCAGGTAGTTGTGGGAGATATGTATGTACAAAAATGCACACTTCTTATTATGTTACGACATCTAATTATAAAGTAAATGTATCGCATTCTGTTCATCAACTCACAATTAAACAATAGTGATTTGAGTGTTAACCCAGAAGAATAGGTTGTAATTCGTCGTATTGTATCAACCGGTACCGATGCAGGTTGGAGAAATGATTAAACCAGATGAAGGTTTAAAATTGGCCAGGTAGCTGTTTCATCGTAATTGTTGCTCCGGTGATGACTCTAACGCTAGGTTCTAAAGAACGGACGGAAGAAAAAAGGAAAAAAAAAGTCCCAAAAAAAAAGAATAAAAAATCATGAATTAAGTCCGTGTCATGATATAATCGTGTCATGCTCTGTCTATAGATTTTAGTGCAATTGTAACTTTTTGTTGAGGTAGATTCGTTAAAGTTAAGGAGGAGAAAATTGTGATGATTTCCTCTTAGATCTATAGTTTATCGCTTGCAAATTAAATGTCCCTGCTTAAAGTAGCATGACAGAAATGTTGAAAATTGATCAATATGTAAATAAAACTATACAGGGAGAAAAGAAAAAGGATGCAGAGATTGATACAAGCATCAAAAGAAAGTGGCATATTGATACAACAAGGGACTTGTGCACTTAGAAAAGTATGCCAGGCTTTACTACTACGTGACGTATCAATACACATTTCTTATCTCTTATTATCATGTACATCTATTATTGCCGTATATTGCATACCAGAGAGGCGGAAGAATGTAACAGTATAGTTTAACCTGTTGAAGTACAGCTCCAAACCGATAGAGGGCACTGGTCCATTACAGGATGGGTCGTGTAGGGCGTCCACTCCGTACTGACCACTTCGCCTGGCAATATAAGTAGATAGTGACGAATCAAAATGAAAACAAACAAGGAAGGAGCATCGAAGAATTATGTTTTGGACCGTAAAGCAAGGCTGGCAGTGGATGTATTGTACGATAACATAGCATACAGTGCAACTCTTCGGTGGAGTGGAAAGGTTGGCTCTAACATACAGCGCCCGTTTTAGTTAGCTTTTTAAGCTTCGAATCAATATGGAGCGATATACAACACCAAGCATATCGCTCAGGAGGCTATAGGCATAGCCAAAATAAACAATGCTCGTGCCTGTGCTGGCAACTCTATATTGCACCCCGGACTTCTCTTCTCTTGGGTTTTTGTCCTTTGGCGCCACGAGAAGCTGTCGCAGTGTGTTTGTAGGCTTGAAGCAGGTGGAGATTCCGTGAGAACTGCGGCGTGTCAGGGACCCACTAGACAGAGGACTTGCGAAGAATTCTACATTGGTGAGACAAAACGCTCATTGAAAGCCAGATACCTTGATCACAAACTCCTCAGCTCGCATTCGTCGGAAGTCTCTCAACACATTCACATTGAATGCCCGGACCATACCGTTTCACTGGACAAACTCAGAATACTAGACACTGAACAGGACTACGTTATAAGAGGCATAAAGGAGGCCATTTACTTATGGGCACTCCTGTCAATCACTTATACGACACTCGTAGGGATCAATATATTTAGGCTTGACATTCAGTCTATAGCGCTGTTCCAGACTTTCTGGCCAATGGCTATGTAAAAGATTTGCTGTAAGATTAACAGTAGTACAAAGAGCATCTCATGAAAATACATTGTTATAGACGTACAGCAAAGTTATGAAGGACACCCCCTTTGTCCTCCTCTGCAAGGTTTAGATGTGGTACGGTATGTTTGATTTATATACTGGTGAAATAATGATATTGGAATTTGTTTGCATCGTTTGTCATGCCAATGAGTAATTACTGCTAATGTGGATAATTGCGACCTTTCCTTTGCTTTTTATCTCTAGTTCAATCTTATCAGCAAAAATGATTGCAACATAATGTTCGCTCTTGTCAGGAACAGAATGATATAACATCAAGAAAAACAGCAATTTTCTGTGACTCAAGTAGCATGCCTTTCGCATACAAAGCAACACAGACCTTTCATTTTCAGTCCGAGTACCACACAGTCAAAGGCTTCCCCAAAATGATTCCCTAGGGAATTCATCCGTGCAATTTTGGAAATTATTTCAAGGCGTTCGTAGTACTGTTTTAAGTACCTCCATCCCTCGATAGGTTTTATCAAATGTTGTGTCTTATGATATTCGATCTGACTTTGTAAAGGTTGCACACAGGGATATTAGAGCCCTCCCATTATATCCCTTCTAAACATGTTGCTTGTTGTCTTTTGCATCCTGTACAACATCAACATATTCAGAACCCACGGATTGGAGGAAAATGAGATCTCAATGTGATATGTACGATATGTAACTTCAACAGCAGCTGACAAAATTGTGCACCTGTTATATCTGTTGCCGTGGTCCCCTTAGAAATAAACAATGTAGAATGATTTGTTACACATTGATACATTTTCCCAATAAAACATTTTTACTTGAATGTATAAATATAAACTTCAATGTAGAATATGTAAATATCTCTTCCATAACATTGGTTTAAAACTGATATGTTTTTTATCAAGTTAATAAAATAAAACAAATATAATCATAATGTGATTGTCTGTCTCTTTTCCAACGTAGGTGGTTGGAACGATCCCAAACTAAAGACATATGAGCTGCTTGCAACTGAGTCCTTCAACATTTCAAGATATTATAAAATTTAAAGGAGTCCTAAACTCCAGAGGGGGGAGTTATGTTCCAATGGATGGTAATTTTAGGAAGTAGAAATGAATATTTTTTACAGTATACGATAAAGTACCCACTAGTCCTGTGCGCATCCAAAAGCATTCAGTATTCTACCAAATTCCCCAGGTGACCCTCAGCCTAAAGTATGTGCCTGACAAGGCCTGACAAAAGTTAGATTACAAAAAGAATGTCAGGGTGGTTAAGAAAAACTCGTCTTGCTATGTGTTCTTTTATATCTTATTAACAATTGGCCTTCTTATTGTGCTTAACCACCCTCATTTACGCCAAAAATATCCACGTTTAAAATTTTGTGTTTACGTAATCACGCATAGGGAATACACTGGTAGGGTCTGCATGGGTTTAGTGAGTATCATATTGTTGTAAAAAAACACACCTTGTGTAATTCACCACAAGCGGAATTCTGTACAAAGTCGGCTTATTATGTATTGATTAATACATAATCTAGTGAAAAATAACACTGCCTTCTGGAGTTTAGGACTCCTTTAAAGGATGATTCTTTTCATGCCGTTCTTAGTTGAAAAAATAAATTTATTTAAAACATGAAGCTTGAATCGTATCAGACAGTGTAACAGGAATGTAACATATTGTTCTTTGAAACTTTGTAACTTTGAAACTTTGAAACTTTATTGAAAATACTACGTGGCAGACTTGCAAGTCTGAACTTGGTAAGTATTTACACATGAGCTCCCATTAAAACGATATCATTATATACAAAGTCTAAATAATATCAATGGCGCAATTCAAAAAGTTAGACTCCATCACAGACTCTCTTCTTTGTGCCAGTGTTGTGAGTCCTAGCTGTTGAAGGGGGGGGGGGGAGTAGCCAGTGTAGTCGTTGCCCAGTATGATCCGACAGGCTCGTTTTTGAATCTGTTCGAGCTTCTCTGTTTGCACTTTGGTGAGGCCAGAGGTCCAGGCAGGTGCAGCGTATTCTAGGATTGGTCTGGTGTAGCACGTGTAGATCGTGATCAGGTCATCACGCGATAACATGAACCTTTTGAGTCTTTTGAGGAGGTAGAGTTTCTTTGCGGCCTTTCCCACTATCTGCTTGACTTGGACGTCCCAGTGAAGGTTGTTCTGAATGTGAAGTCCAAGGGTCTTGAGGCTGGGGGCGACAGCTAGCGGTGTGTTGTTGACTCGCAGTGGTGGCAGAGGTGGATAGTTCCGACAAAATGTGATGTGCATAGCGAGGCATTTAGAGTCGTTAAATAGCATACGGTTGTTTGACGTCCATTGGCATAACTGATCCAGATCAGACTGTAGGATTGAAGGTTGTTTGAGCAGTCTTGATTGGAGCATGATCATATATTGTTATAAACAAAAACGCTGCTTTTGAAAAGTACAGATCGTTGCAAAAAACCCTGGCTAAATATACTGCTAAAACAGATCAACAGATATAACTATCCCTTCACTTTCTAATATACCTTTTGACAAATACATGACAAAAACTATCATTGAATTGCCAAATCAATCTGATTGCCATCTCTGTTACTTCAAAATTCAATACAGGGAAAGGCAACTTCAAACCAGCATTCGCCAGGGAATACAAACATGTTGGAACCACTCGCGCGCAGACGAATTAGACTGCAATATACCTGTGCAATTATGGGAATTCCTGCAAATCTGGGTTGGTTATAAAACTTCCTTGGTGGTATGTTGGCCCGAGGGCCTATAAGCTGACCCGTATAATGCTATGGTCACATTTCACAACCGGGGCCCGGCCGGGCTGTTTGCGGGAGACGAAAAATGAAAACGTATATCAATAAATATGCAAAAGCAACAGTATGTTGGGCTCAACATAATGAGAGAACACAGTGTAACAACTAACAATTCTTTCATTCATGATGAAAACAGCAATAATTTGAATAAATCAGTTGAAGTTGAACAGCAGTGGTTGTCCTGTCCTGTTTCTTTCCATATCCCATTGATTTTGCAGCCCTGCAGAAACATAGTATATTTAAAAGGCAAAATCTTACGATTTACGGCACTGTCTTAACTCTTTGGTCATAGTTGCAGGCCATGGATTTTTTTTTTTTCTGGGAACAGACCAAAATCAATGAGGGGGCGGACGTCATCCATAAAAATTACTTGGTGTAGCCTTACCTAAATCAACGACCCACTTGCCGTGTGCACAAAGTAGGATGACTTTGAGCTTCTGACCCAATCACAACACAAAAGAACCTGATGCTATGTTTTGTCCCGGTCTCAGCCTACAAGCCCATTTGGTACACAATACATTCCCACGCTTGGTCGCTCAGAAATGCCTGTACAAACGTAATTAAGTTAGAGGGAAAGGCGCCAGGATGTTAAAGCGTCGCGAAAACATATTTTCAAGTTCAATCAATTCAACCGTTCAGCCAACCGATAACTCTCAGGTGTGGAACACAACTTTTTAGCTGTGAATTTTTAGGGACTGTTATCGGGCCGTTTAGCCAGTCCTTCGGCGGCCAAAATCTCTAAATCCGCCAATATAACTATAGGGCAACAGAGGAGATCTAGCCGTAGAGTTGACCGGTTCTTACCATGAGCGCGGTTCATCTCCCCGGGCTGAAACTCATCGGAGCGTTAATTTAGAGCGGGCGGGCTGACTGTCTCGGGCCGCCGAAGGAACTCGCGAGCGGCCCGGTCCTAGTACCCAGGGTAATCTAACTAGGGAGCGCGTACACAATATCCCCGACCGCTTTATCAGATAAAAGTTGAATTTCACTCTCGAATCATACATTTGGCCTTATGACAAATAATTGCCACCTGTCAAATAATTCACCGGTAATTGTATCCCAGGTATAAAATTGATTAACTTAGATTATATCTTTGGTCTAATATACTTTGGACAAAAGAAGATTCTAGGCTGCCACACTAGAAACTGACATGGTATCCATGGTAATAGCTGTCGAGTGTGTTTCGTCATCTCTGAAAAAAAAGTTCCTGAAGATATTCCAAAGAACAAGTTACACATCAAGCACAAGTATCGTCCTTTCGAATAATAGTATAAATTCACATCATCAGATGACCGACGTTGTTTGTTTCTCTCTCTCTCTCTCTCACATATTTACTCGCGGTCGGGCTGGTACTTCGGGTGATACGGAATACCCCGTGTTGTACTTTATTTATGTCATACCCACCCGAAAAAACACTCATTTCAATGAGGAATGCGCCAGAAGTTGTGGGAGTTTTGTGTTCTCGACCAAAAACTATAAGAACATTGATTCTAACCTCCGAATCCGGTATTCTAATATTCGACGATGGCGCAACTGGCGCGCTCGAAATGCATTCGAAATATTCTATGAAAGCCCGTGTAATACAAGCCTAGAACCTCATGTGATACGGATAGTTATCACACGGTCAGGAACACCCGTATCAGGCCCAGGTATGACATAAAGGACAATATAATGGATAACTTTCATACTAAAGGCATTTTCAGGGAGGCGACAAACCAGAATTTGGAACATCGATCGTCGATTGATAGAAATCTATATTGCTAGTTTAACCGTTCTTGTATCCTGCAGAATTCAGCTTCCCTGTTACATAAAAAGCAGCGTCTTAGATGTATGTATACCTTTTTCCGTGAGGAAAAACAAGCTATTTTGAGTCGTAGCCAGCCCATTCCATATCGCTGTCGGTAGATAATTCGTGAAATGTGTCGTTTTGATTCTACCAAACATTTTTTTTTTGCAATGCTGAATTCATCGATAAGAATTGGTATGAAAATCTTCGTTGATTGAACACCTGATTGCCCTAAAAATCACATCGCCCCCCTCTCACTGGATCCGCGACGCGTTGGCGACCTCGCTGCGTCCTAGATTGAATTTGAGTGAGCCTTGACTTAACAATGGGAATACCATGCAAACCGTACAAGTATGACTAAAAAGACAAGAAATCACACAAAGCGTAATAAGATTCGTTTTTATCGATGAAATTCGTTTAGCGCGGTGTCAAATCACTCGGTTGCAGCAAGGTCGCCAACGTGTCGCGGGTCCAGTTAAAGGGGGGCAGTTAACATGTTAACTTACCATGGGGTCGCGTGGCGTATCCGCAGGGTGTTCGGGACCCAGCGGTCTCGGGTTCGAATCCCCTGACGCCACCATCGTTGTGCCCTTGGGAAAGCATTTTACACGAGTGTCCTCATTCTACCCGGGTGTAAAAATGAGTTCATGTTTTCTGTACGTGGCGTCTGTTAACATAAGTTGTGAGAAACTCAAGTGCAGTGCCACGTTGTGCTATTCTGTCTAAAAGTGAATACAACATCGTTAACTGTTGCTGGTTCTATGTTATTTAGCGTTAAGCGTTTTCGGACCTCCTAAATTCACGGTTAAGCGCTGCCAGCATCCCCCCAAGCATATCCTCTTGTGCCAGGAAGTGTTACTTATGGTGGGTTGTAAGAACTCGGCATGTCCAACTTATACCGCCATGGAAATCAAGTCAATATTACAAACTTGGTCAGCAATAGGAAACTATAAATATGTACACTGCCAGTATACACAAAAAAAGCTGATACAATAGAAAGACCGACAAGAATGCCCAAAAACAAACCGGAGCCCAACATCTGCTTGGAGAGTAATTAACAAACACTAAACTTTTGGGGGCGTCTCTTTAGTGCCAATCATGAGTAACGGCCTTTGCGGCGTCTATTCTATGCATTGTGAGCCTATATGTCAAATGGCATACGCTGATCATGTCAAGATCATGCGGAATCCACGTGAACAACAACTTTACCTGCATGACGCTGTTTTTCTAGGTAGGCGTGGTTTATGTGTCGGTGCTATATAATAAGCCTTCTTTTACTGGTCTGCGCATATCTTCAACATCAAGGCATTTCAAGCTACTAGGCACTCCCGACCACAACACGATCGACCTGGCAGAATAAAGGGCAAGGCAAGTCTAAGCACTAGAGCGGTGAGCCAAAACCTCTGCTTATTTTTCATTGCCATCGTCTGTTCTCTACTTTATATATTCCTAGAGCTAGAGCACTAGAGCGGTGAGCCAAAACCTCTACTTATTTTTCATTGCCATCGTCTGTTCTCTATTTTATATATTCCCATTTTTTCCACAGCACTTACTTCGAACCCTTCATCTGGAAAAGGTTGAAGTACTATTTTTCATATACAATTAAATAAATGTATCTTCATAGCCGGTATAATCTAATCTCCAATCAGATCTACACGGTGCCAAAAATCGTATATGCTAGCCAGAGAAGTGCGGACTGGAGCTTCTCTGGCGGACTGGAGCTTCTCTGGCGGACTGGAACTTCTCTGACTGGAGCTTCGCTGACTGGAGCTTCTCTGGCTAGCATATACGATTTTTGGCAACGTATAAATATGCTTGGAGATTAGCTATAAACGCCTTTAGGCGAAACACGCCAGCTTCGCAGGAACGCGGCGCGGTGCAGCTGATAATACATCCCACTGAAAGACGTGCACTTGTCACACCTAACCTTTGCACCTGGTGACAAGCGTTGTTTTATAACTATCTTATAAGGATGGTCGTACAATACTTGGCGAGTTACATTATACGATAATTCCTGGGAAATATGATTTTAAAACATCAATCAATCTGTCATTATGTTAATAACTCTGGTACTTGAAGGCATGACTATTTCTTGTTGTTTTCTTAGATGGTATCATGTATTTAGTAGTTGGTAGCGCTCGTTCACCTTCACGACGATTTCAGGTAAGAGTCAATTGACACCAAAAAAATTAACCACCATTTCTTTCTGTTACATGCTGATCATATTGATAACATTTGTCACTATTGCCATACATGTTATATTTCTTTTCAAGTGATATTGATACAAAACTATTGCAATTTTAGAGGACCGTCCGCGGCGTTGAGACCGGCAGCATTTTAGCAGCGGCGTAACGTTTGTTCATGTAAAACCGGGATTTTTTCGATACCAATTAATTGAAACCAATCTTGTCAATATCATGGATTACCTTTGCACTAATGCTTCATATATATAGAATAAAACACGGGGTATTCCGTATCACCCAAGGTACTATCCCGACCGCGGGTAGGATCGCCCGACGGCCGGAGTGCGATCCAACCCGCGGGAGGGCAGGGACCGAGGGTGATGCGGAATACACCGTGTTGTATTTCATTTATGTCATACCCACCCCAAAAAAATACACATTTTGATGCGGAATACGCCAGAAGTTGAGGGATTTTTGTGTCCTCGAACAAAAAAACTGTAACAACATTGATTCCAACCTCCGAATCCGGTATTCGAATTTTCGACAGCGGCGCCACCGGTGCGCTCGAAATGCATTCGAAATATTCTATGGAAGCCCGTGTGATACGGATAGTTATCACTCGGTCCGAAACACCCGTATCAGGCCCAGGTATGACATAAGTTATATTTTCTATGTAGACGTGCTGATACCATAATATTGTAATTTGGAACTATCGTCCACCGCACGCAGAATGACGGTGCTCTCGGACAGGTGCTAACAGTTTTTTTAGGGAGAGAAGAATCGTCACTGATTAGCTTTTAAGTAGAGGCAATTGTTCCCACATTGGCTTGAAGAGAGTTCTAAGGTCATATTAACGTGTCCAATCAAAAAAAAAAAAAACACGACAAAAAGGCCGTACTGTGCTGGGGGGAGTCACCATCTCAAGTTTCAAACACTTAACGCTAGGACAGATACATACAAATATTCAGGTTTTCCCCGTATCGTTCCCAAATGGAATGCCCTGCCTGGCACGGTTGTGACGGCTCCCACCGTTGAGTCTTACCGTGCCAGGCTGGAGGCCTACCCTCCTTAGCCTGGGACCTCCCCCCCCCCTAATTTGCCCCCCGCAGGATCATCTGGGAGCAACAAAGGTGATGATATGATGATGTATCAATATCTGTGTCGTCAAATTATGCACACTTTTTGTAACATGTAACGATCACTATGTAGTTCACTTTCGTTGGGTATTGTTTAAGGGCTGTATTTATTCAGGAAGAAAACATGACGTATGTTACGCCAAAAAGCAATTACTCAAACAACTGGATATGATTTTGGAAACGGTCAGACGTTTCAAGTAGCATCCACTACTTTTCGTCAGTGACTGTGAGCAAGATCAGTTGAACAGCAGGTTTATAACCACGAACTATGAATTGATATGCAAATAAGGAGAAGACAAATTTTTAGATAGTCCAATAGAAAGCAAATTAGACAATTCAAGACAAGGTTGAAGTAAAGGGGACAATAGCTCCTATTGTTTTAATATAGGAGCTAAAGCTGGTTTGCCCCCAAGGCTATGTCCCAAGTGCCAGACAGTTCCACCCTTAGCCCTCCTTTCCTGTTGAGGGTTGGATTGTATATCCTCTCATATATTGCCTCCCTTACTCCACGTTCGAACCAGCGGGGTTCGCGGTCAAGGATATCAGTGGATTCGAGATTGAACGAGTGTCCCTGGTTGTGTTTTAGGTGGTGGAAAATGGCCGAGGAGTAGCGGTTAGCGCAATGTTCTTTGTACCTTTCATTAAGTGATCGGCTGGTCTCTCCGATATAAGTGTTGTTGCAGTTGGGTTCTTCACATTTGAGTCTGTAGATGACATCGGCCTTGCTGCCTTTGCGGGGTCGGTCTTTAGGATGTACCAGTCTTTGTCTGAGAGTTGATTGAGGTTTGAAGTTGGTGGCAATGTTGAAGTTTTGGAAGATCCGTCGGAGTTTTTCGGACACTCCTTGTACATACGGAATAGTGATGTTGGCCTTGTTTCTGTTGGTCAACGGTGTACACTTAGGCGTTTTCTTGGACTGGTCAGACGGTTTGAGGGCTTTGTTGAAAGTCCATCTTTGGTAGCCACATTTGCCCAGGGCACCTCGGAGGTGTCTATGTTCGTCTGTTTTGGCCGTGTCTGATGTGATGATGTTGTCTGCCCGATGAAAGAGAGTTTTTATAACTGCCAGTTTGTGTTCCAAAGGGTGGTGAGAATCAAAGGCCAGATACTGATCGGTATGGGTCGGCTTCCTGTATACTTCGAACTGGAGGCGACCATCCTTCTCTATGATGGTTTTGGTGTCTAGGAAAGGGAGCATATTATCTTGACTCGACTCCTGTGTGAACTTGATGTTGTCATCTATCTGGTTGATTTGTTCAAAGAAATCATCAGCTACTCTCTTCTTTAGTCTGCACCAAGTGTCATCTACATAACGGAACCAGTTGGCCGGGGGAGTGTCCTTGAAAGTACTGAGGGCTTTGTTCTCAAATTTCGTAGTAGAAACGTCTGACCGTTTCCAAAATCATATCCAGTTGTTTGAATAATTGCTTTTTGGCGTATCTTATTACCTGGATGTCTAATCTTCATCGACGTATGACGTATGTTGTTAAGCCCCTTCACATTTGTGCGTATATACAATTCCACATGAGTTGCGTATTAATTTGTTTTTGGTTGATGACCTGCCCTTTCCTTTGTTTTATTTGTTACATTAACGCCATGTTCAATGTAGTATAATATGTATGTACACTGCTCCCTACATCATTTTCATCTGAAGTGCAGCGAGTAGGTACCCATCTGATTACAGCTCGAACCATGATGCCCTTCCCCGGATTCGAACCGGGGTCTCCCAGTTACAAGTCTGCAATACAACATTTCATCTCTCTTCCAACAGCTTGATTTGTAGCCTTATCTTCATCTTTCCGTTCGATATGTAAACCCCTGTTGTTAGTTCCTGTTTTACTCTTTGCCATGCTGCGTCCGATTCCCGTGTGCCACCTGTACTTCCGGTGGAAGCAGCACACAGCAAAACGTTTCGAGTGCTGCGTACTTGGCCCTCAGGCGTGTGGACAGCGTCGCGCGCCTGTTGCGCCGCCATGCGGAAGGAGTCTGCCCTACACGTGATGGGCCACAAGCCAACAGATTGCAGTCGTGCCATATTGACAAACGCCTTTGCAATCAAAGAGAGACTGAGAGCCAGCTCATTTCTGGCCAAGAAAATATTCTTTAGCTCCTGCAGGTTAACCAGTCTGTTGGCCATGGCTCTTCCTCCAACGTTTGTTATTGAGTTGTTCGTGACACCAAAGGTCCTGAGATCTTTCAGGTGAGGAAATGTCTCTGAAATCGCTTCCACCCCGTCATCGCCAATATTGTTATTCCTAAGTTCTAAAGTGGTCAGAGTATGCAACAGGTGGAGCTGTCGAGCCATTGACGTCGCCGCTTTAGCAGAAAGTCCGCAGTTTGCAAGCAAAAGGCTATTCAGTCCTCTCAGATATGGGAAAAGTTTGGCCAGAACCTCAAAATCGTTGTCGGACAGAATAAGTCCAGACAGCGATAGAGCTAGAGATGTGTAGTGTCTGTAGTCGCTGTTCTGAAGGGTTTCTGTCGTGTTTGGCAGAACCACCAGTGCGTCCAGCGTCGATGAGAAGAACTCTCTGTACGTGGCGAAGCCGTGTGACTCCATGTACTCACTTGACGTTCCGAACTGTATGCAGTAGGTTATAGCATCCGACAAAGTGTGCGGGAGGTCAGGTCTATATTCCCAGTACCGACACACCCAGTGCCAGAAGAACCGGTCTTCCAGCAGGGCCATCACAACCTCATTATCAGAATAGCGCTCTTCCAGACCCGTGGCGGCATCACTGTCCTGTTGGAAATACTCTCGGATGTAGAGTGTCCACTCAGCCCAATGATCTGCAAAAGGTGGATGAACAATTAATTGATGAACCCTCTCCGTGGCAACGATGACTAGTCCCACTTCCCACTAAGTTCGCACCCCCTCCTCAATTTAGACTTAGTCAGTACTCAATGTAGCTGAGGAACCACCAAAACTTTGACATTTAACCGTTATCGTTGTGCATTAAGAGCCTGAATACCCAGAAAGGCCGCACTATCTTTATCTTATGGATGACATCAATGCGCGCATCAATTTCCGATCATTTCCCAAAAAATCGCGACCATGCTGTAAATCGTAAATTTAAGGTGCAAAATAAGCAAATATATGCCGTAATTTGCTATTATGGATTCTATCTGTCAATCCAAAAAAACGGCCAATAAGAGAGAGGGATTTGTTTACGTGAGCATCACTGGGCGGTGCAAAGTGGCGTGGCTTCTGAAACGGTATATTTACCTGATGTCGTCTTAGACGTGGCCGGTGACGTCATAGACTGTGTAGACCATGTTATGGAGGTGGTTGAAAGTGTTGTCAGGTTCTGCTGGAAACATGAGAAACATGTGTATTGTTAAAGGTGCATGTGCTAGCATTCCAGATACAATTCAATGGTGATATCAACAAAGATTCCCCGATTAGTGAATTTTAAGTAATTTATATCACAAGTATATATTAAGTGGTGTATGATTTAAAAAATACTCGTCCTGAAAAAGTTGTGTAACTTTTGTTACTGTGTCCTATACACCAAAGTCCTTGAAGTTGAACCTACCACGATGCTTTTGCCGGGATGGATTCTCAGTCTGCTGTGTTGGTTCAAGATTACGGCCACCACAACTGCTGCAGTAACGACAACGATGACGCCAACACAGGCAGCCAACATGCACCCCAGACGGGACAGGAAGAACTCACGATAGTTCTGACTGCGCCTTGGGTCGTCTCGACCTTCTAAAGAACAACACATAAGCCGATTTTTCAGACAAGTATAGATTTCGGTTGGGGAAGTAAAAGACTATTGGAAAGGATAGGATCTGGCTCTCCTTTCCAATGTGGTTTCAAGTTCAATTCAACTTCAGTACAATACCATGTCCTCTCGGCTTCTAAAAGGCTATAAGACTACCTTGATAATTTGTGTAGGGCAAGCGTGTCGATCCTTCCGAGAGTAGAATAAAAGGAACTAAAAATCTATGACCTTTGTTGACAATATGTTTTGCACTATTAACAAACGTTAACTCACCCCTGCTGCCTTCCCTGCTTCGGTTCCTCATGCACACCGCATCTTGTGCTGCGACAAACTCAGCATCCAAACCTGCATACACGTTATCTGATGTTGGCTGGCGCAGTTGATTGTCGTCCATGTCGTAGAAAATTTGATCTTCGTTTTCCTCATCAGCTGAGGCAACTTTCATCTCGTAAAAAGGATTTTCTTGTTTCTCTCTGTCCTTGGCAGCGGTGACATCCATCTTGTAAAATGGCTGTTCTTGTTCTTCATCAGCAAGGGAGATGTCCATCTCATAGAATGGCTGAAATGCCACATTTTGGATCGCTACTTGTGTTGCCGGAAAGACTGAGTCTAAGTCGGCATAAACGTGTGTGGAAAAGTTCGAAAGTTCAGCATCGTTCTCGTAATGTCCGTGTTCTCCATCATTCTCGTAATGTCCGTGTTCTCCATCGTTCTCGTAATGTCCGTGTTCTCCATCGTTCTCGTAGTGTCCGTGTTCTCCATCCTTCTCGTAGTGTCCGTGTTCTCCATCCTTCTCGTAATGTCCGTGTTCTCCATCGTTCTCGTAATGTCCGTGTTCTCCATCGTTCTCGTAAAGTCCGTGTTCTCAATCGTTCTCGTAATGTCCGTGTTCTCCATCGTTCTCGTAGTGTCCGTGTTCTCCATCGTTCTCGTAGTGTCCGTGTTCTCCATCGTTCTCGTAATGTCCGTGATCTCCATCGTTCTCGTAATGTCCGTGTTCTCCATCGTTCTCGTAATTTTTGTGTTCTCCATCGTTCTCGTAGTGTCCGTGTTATCCATCGTTCTCGTAGTGTCCGTGTTCTCCATCGTTCTCGTAATGTCCGTGTTCTCCATTGTTCTCGTAATGTCCGTGTTCTCCATCGTTCTCGTAATGTCCGTGTTCTCCATCGTTCTCGTAATGTCCGTGTTCTCCATCGTTCTCGTAATGTCCTTGATTTTTATCGTATTGGTAATATTTGTGTTCTTTATCATTCTCGTGGTTTCCGTGATGTGCGTCATACTGGTAATATTTGTGTTCTTCGTCACTTTCGTGATTTCCGTGATTTCTATCGTACTGGAAATATTTGTGTTCTTTGTCATTGTCATGATGTCCATGATGTTTGTCGTACTGGTTATATTTGTGTTCCTCATCGTTCTCGTAATGTCCGTGTTCTTCATCGTTCTCGTAACGGCCTCTCAATCCTACCTCTCCGTTTTCAGCGTTGCTCGGTGCGGACTCCTCGCCATATGATCTAACAGGCTTCAAACCTGCTTCTGGATTTTCCCTTGCACACAGTGCCTGTCTCTGCCAATCAAGAATCCGCTTAGTAGACCAAAACCTTTGTCCTACTCTTCTGATGTAGAGCGGGTCCGGCGGGCGGCAGGGGACATCGGCCGTCTGAGGTGGTGACTCCTTCGGTCGAACCGCAGCAGGTGGAGATACTGTGTAGAAGTAAAGAGGAAAATAAGGATTAGGGACAAGGGCAAGAACAAGTATCTATCTATCTATATATTAAAGAACTGGGCAAAACCCGGTGTGGGTGTCGCGCCCAGGGTGCACACCTAATTATGGGGCGGCCGGTGGCGGTGGTGCTCCACAAAAAAGTGCAGAATTTAAACTAAACTAACAGTAATAAACATGAACAATATAATATAGAGAAAGAAAGTGCAGTGAGTGCCGCCTTAGTTACTGTATGTAACTACTGGGGGGTGGGGAGGCCCATGTGCTGGGCCAACCCCAGCTTAAACTGATTGACTGAATCTGCTGACACTACGCTGGCTGGTAGGTGGTTCCATTCCTGGACAGTTCTCGCTTCTGTTCTGCAGTAAAGGGTTTGGAAACGATGTGAATGTCCTCGTGTTCAGTTCAAGTGTTGGGTAGTGTAGTTTTGATAAGGTATAGCAACTAGGTTATTGATAGGCTTCAAGAAAAGAACCAGGCGTGCGAATTTCCTGCTCTTGCAAGTATAATTTGCTCGCTGCAGGTTTAAACATTTCATGAATTCTTGTCTAATATGTACACCCAACGTTAGAATGGCATATTTCCAGAGGTCTGTACAGATCTTCAAATCTTATAATGCTTAAATTATAGCTTATGTTTTGAATGTTTTAGATGTTGATGAACATCTTCTTTCATTCTTTCTTTCTTTCTCTCTCCTTTACTCTCTCTCTCTACCTCTCTGCATGTATGTGTGTGTTTGTGTGTAGTTGGTGTGCGTGTTTGTGGTGTATGTTTATGTTATATATGTATGTATGTGTGTGTGTGTGTGTGTGTGTGTGTGTGTGTGTGTGTGTGTGTGTGTGTGTGTGTGTGTGAGTGTGTGTCTCCCTCTGTATGAATATTCGTGGATAGTTTAATTAGGTCGGTAAATTAATGAGTACAAGTAATTAGGTTCTTCGTAACACAACCGAAATGCTCATACACAAGTCAGACTCTACTACTGGATGAATTACGGAGATTACTTCAAGACACTTCGAGTGGCATCACTCTTCTTCAGCGTCACTAGAATGAACTAGCAGAACTAACAAATACCGAAACGTCCGGAAGTAATCTCCGTAATCTATCCAGCAGTAGAGTTTGAATTGTGTATGAGTATTATTTACCTGGATGCCTAACCTTCATCAACGCACAATCGAAATTATTTACCTGCCAGCGTGTCGGTAACCCTTCTGTTGTCTATGCAATAATGGCTGAATCTACTTCTTAATTAATTTATGAAGCTATTGTTATATTGTACAACACAGTTATCCAATGAGGTTTGTGCATCATTTGTATCAAGCATATGATGGATCAATGGTATATTGAATTCGGCTTTCTTTACTTAAAAATCTATTTCAACTCATTTATTGTAAAATACAAGTCTTTCATAAATCATTTAATCCAATTTACTTCTAATAACTAAATAAGGCTGTATAATGCTCAAGGCCGTCTTCTCATCAATGCAATTATGGCTGAGTCTACTTCTCACCGCTAGATGGCGCTTGTGGTATGGCATTTGGAAAATGTGGTTCCAAACGTGATTGAGCTTCACCAGTGAGGAAAGAAACAAAGCCCAGTCACGTTTGGGACCGCATTCTTCCTACTAGTACAGCAGCACTACCTAGCGTTGCAATACACAGAGAACTGCAGAAACGTAGACAGGTACATCATTTTTTTTTGTGCTACAAAAACTTCATTATCAATTCAACCTGAAAATTTTTTGCGCATCGAGCGGTTCTAAAAAGTTGGCCTATCCACAAAACAATTATTTTGGGCCAAATGAAATATATTTGTAAATTGTTGTCGGTAGTGCGTGGTACAATGGTCGGGAGCATTTGGCACAGAATCATCCGCAAACAGTTGAAGAATAATTCACGAATATGGTACATGACAACACATTAGTATTTCGGAACAGTATCGCAACAGTTTTCTATTGGGATTAAGTTTTAAGAATCTACAAGAGAAAACTGTTATGGAGGGATTTTCATTCTGAATTTTCCAGAAAAATTAGTACTTAATTGCTCATGTACTCTCAGGGTCTGCCCTGGCTTACGTATACTAGTATGTCCGGCCTGGAATCGGGAACAATTGTTTACTTGCAGGGGATCAAACAATAGGCCGACGGCAGCGGCGGCGATTATGAAAATAAGCGGAATTCTATCCCGTTCGTACGACGCACTGACGTCACATTATATAAGTCTATTTGTACGTTTGATGGTTTGACATCCAGGTAAACAATATGTATAAAGACAACTCAAACTCTACAACTGGACAAGATTCGGAGATTACTTCCAAACGTTTTGAGTGACATCTATCACTCTTCTTCAGCGTCACTAGAATGAACTAACAGAACGATTCAATACTAGTTTTTTTTTCATGTTTTAATAAAAATAAAGATAGTTTATGATGTAAGTAAATATTAAGGAAGTAAATCTCCGAATTTAATCCAGTTGTAGAGTTTGAATTGTCTTATTATAGTCTATTTGTATCTCTCTGCAATGGGGTCGAGCATACGTAACTTGTAGGGTACAGACATGGCCAGAAAATGGACTTTAGAATTTGTGCAAATATTGTACATGTATATTACATTTTGGACAATCAACAAAAAACATTATAGTTTTGGCATCCCTAAAATTCGATGTGGGATCGAGCGGACACCGGCGGTATTGCTGCCGAAACTGTTCCGTGGGCTTTTAGAACTCTCCCAGGCAAACTTTTTTATTTTGTGACGCCGGCTTTATCCTGTACTGTAGGATCTTAATCACAATGCCGCGGCCCGCTTTTCAATATGCAACATGCTAAAACGGGATACATAATGAGTATCCAACAAAATGTCGACGACAAATGTTTTGAGCAGTTATACCACGTCAAAGTTCTAGGTACGGTTTAAAGAAATAAGTTGTGACATACCGGGAAACGAATCACCGAGAAAAATGCTAAGCAAACATTATGATCGCCCAGATGTCGTCTTTTCACACGAAAAACCTAACGTTACAAGCAACCCCCTTGACAATTAATGTTCAAGAGAAAACTGTTATGGGGGGATTTTCCTTATGAATTTTCCAGAAAGTTAAGTACTTAATTGCTCTTGTAGTCTCAGGGTCTGCCCTGGCTTATGCTTAGGTCACAATTGCGCCGGTGCCCGTCGGGGATGTAGCCCCGATCGGGCTCTGACGTCTGGGGGGCACCGGCTGTAGTGGTCACAATTAAAAGTTTCCTTCACGCTGCCCTGCACGGGTCCCGGGGTGCTCCGGCAGGCACTCGGTGGCATTTTTGTAAAATATTGTCACCTTCATTGTCGGTTTCCGACAGGTACCCGTCAGTTGCTCTGACGGTGTCTTGTAGTGACCCCTGTGGGGTCCGACAGGGTACCGCGTGCTCATCACATCCAGGTGGGGCAGTTGTAGGGTCCCTGCCGAATGTCCCGCGAACGACGGCCGGGCATCAGGCAGGCTCCTGGTGGGCACTCGTCATATCTCGGGGGTATATAAAACTGCACTGGAGCTCAAATAGAAACACGATATTCGAAGTTCACGCTTTAGTTCTGCTCACCTGATCTGTAACGTCACACACTTGACGTGCACTTGGTCCGTATCATAACATAACAATACCTTATTCTATAATCTTTGGCGATAACACCAACATATTCCTTTTCCACAAAAACTTTGATTCTCTGATACAACTGGCTAACCAAGATTTGTGTAAAGTACATGGTTTGAAGCAAATTCTACAACTACAAATTGCTTTATTTTCTGTAGTAAAAATAAAAGTTATGATATCAATAAGTCCAAAATGTACCTAATATACACGAGAAACAGACCAACATTTTGGGAGTAATAATAGATGAAAAATTAAACTCGAAAGCCCAGTCTCTGCTATAAGTAAAAAAAAAAAATCGCTAAAACAATTGGTGTTATTGTGAAAAACGAATACATCATCCCTGAAAAGATTTTCACAGCCTTACATACTCATTTTTGACCTACTGTAACATTGTTTGGGGATGCGCCTGCCGTACAACTCTACATCCTCTTATAACTCTCTAAAAGAAATTCACAAGGATAGCAACTGCCTCTGACTTTCGCTCACACATGGCTCCTCTATTTTAAAAATTCAAAAAATACTAGATATCCACGATATCAATAAATTACAAATTAATATCTTCACATTTAATTTCCATTCCAATATAAACTACGCACAAAAAGTTCAGAAACTTAACTTTGGTCGATCATATTTCCGTTATTTTTTTTAACAATTTCAATATATTACATATCATTTAAAAGCCTATTTGATTTACTTTCCCATGATACCAAACTTATTGTGATTGCAAGTTCATGAAACGAGCATCAGGCCTGCTAAAGTGAGTGGGTCGAAGAAATAAAGTGCCCAGATTATCTTACTATAGTCAAACATGCTATTCCGTACATATTCTTCTGTTGATATTGACTTCTGTACGAGAGTATTGTGAAAAATCAACAAGAATAAACAAGACATATTCATGAAAGCTAAGTTTATTCTTTATCAAAACCAACAATCTGTGTCTTAGTAACGGGTTAGCAAGGAGTCTTAGTAACGGGTGATCCAGCCACGCGCTGTCACTACAGCACGGCACCTACTCCTCATACTCGTCACCAGTCGCGCAATGCGATGCTGTGGGATAGCGTCCCATTCCTCCACCAGCAGTCGTCCTAGGTCAGCCACCGTGTCTTGCACGGACAGCTCGCCCAAGCTGCACCCATAGATGTTCGATGGGGTTCAGGTCCGGGCTCTTAGAGGGCCACTCCATCCTCTCTACACCTGCATGCTGGAGATGGTCGGCGATGATCCCTTCCCAGTGTGGGCGGGCGTTATCATCTTGCAGCAAGGCATTCGGCCCCATGTTATGGAGGAAAGGGATGGCCACCGGATCAAGTATTGTGTCACGATATCTTTCTGCATTGAGGGTTCCTGGTACAAGTCTTGTCTTTCCCCTGGAGTTTATGCCTCCCCATACCCCAATGTTTGTTGTGAAACAATAACAAAAATAACACCTGTGGATGACGATACCGTTGCAGGACGCAGGTGTTTATGTGGTGTAAACAATTGGTTCTTCGATGTGCTAAAAATAACCTTGGATGTTCTGTGTGCTAGAAATAACCTTGGATGGTCTGTGTTTTTTTACAATAACCTTAGAACCTGAGGAAACAATATATTGAATCATCATCCGCGCCCATACCGATAGGATGTCACAGCGCGCGTATGACACCAACAAGGAATTTTGGGCACTTTTTCTCCGTGACCCACTCACGTTATTAGTCCTGGTACTTGTTCCGTGGGTTTTCAATCACAATAAGTTTGGTATCATAGAACAGGGAATCACACAAGCTTTATAATGATATATAATGCATCAAAATCGGTAAAAAAAACAACGGAGATATGATCAACCAAAGTTAAGTTTCCGAACTTTTTGTGCGTAGTTTATCTTATATTTTCCCAAACCCTTGTTCACACTTGTTCACACCTATTATACGAGTCAAAGAAATCCAGATTCCTCTCTTTCGTACATCATTAGCAGAGTTCTCGTCAAGTGCAAATATGTCACAATATGGAACAGTCTTCAGACAAATATACAATCACCTTTTTTTCTGACGTTTAAAAGTTCTCTGAAAACCTATCATAGCCCCCTGTTGTAGAGTCACATGTCCAGTTATTATCTAACTTTACTTTATACCATTATTTGATTATCATGCTATATTACTTTGCTATATTATTTATAAGTTATAATCAAGTTTGATAAGTATAGACGAGAAGGACCTAGTATGAGCTATATACGCTTTTCCCCTCCTCCTATTTAGCTATTGTTTGTCGTATTATGTATTATAAATTTTCTTGTTGTGCAAATGCATAAGCAAACAAACAAATTATTATTTGTCCCGATGGACTGCCGGCAACTGGAGGGGTACCTCGCGGTGTTCTCACGTTGAGGTCACGGCATCATTGTGTCCGCGGGGCCCGGGTAGAATCTAAGTCAGAACTAAATTTTTCTTGGGTCCCCGCCGGGCCCAAAAATAGCCCGGTAGCCGCAGGGTGCCCCAAGGCGCCACGTAGGGGTCACGCCCGGAAGTGCCAAAAAGCGGCCCGGGAACTACCCGGCAGGGCCCCTTTTTCCAATTGTGACCTAAGCATTACAGTCCAGCCTGGAATCGGAAACAATTGTTTTCTGGCAGGTAATCAAACAATAGGCTGACGGCAGCGGCTGCGGTTATGAAAATATGAGGAATTTTAGGCCGTTCGTACGACGCACTGACGTCACATTATTAGTCTATTTATACGTTTGATGATTCGACATCAAAGTAAACAATATTTTTTTTTTGGATAAAGACAATTCAAACTCTACAACTGGACGAGATTCGGAGATTACTTCCAGAGGTTTTGAGTTACATCTATCATTCTCCTTCAGCGTCACTAGAATGAACTGGCAGAACGATTCAATACTATTTCATGATGCAAATGAATAGTAAGGAAGTAAATCTCCAAATCTTATCCAGTTGTAAAGTTTGAATAGTCTTATTATAGTCGTTTTGTATCTCTCTGCAATGAGGTCGAGCATACGTAACTTGTAGGGTACAGACATGGCCAGAAAATGGACTTGAGAATTGGTGCAAATCTTATATATTGGACGATCAACAAAAAATTAGGTCGAATCGCTAATTGTGATGGACAGTCAGGAACAGTCAATTGGGGCTTAGGTTTTCTATCAGTTCTCACCACACAACGACATCGTATCTTCGCTCTCTTAAGGCGGCCCAGGAAGTATCTTGAACGTGGGAGGGTCAGCTATCTCCATGACTTCTTGAGGCAATGAATTCCAGTATCGCACAGTGCGAGGGAAATCTCCTCTTCGGCTTCAAGCTGCAGGGTTACAAGAATATGTTGACCAGCCTACAGAGCCTGTGTAACATGATGTTAGGCAGTTTTAATTTTGAAGCACTTTCTGATGGACATTGGGTCCTCGGTCCTTTAATGTTCTTTTCGTACCAGGTCTTGATGCAGTTCATATTACTGAGCATGTTCATGGCTATCATCATGGATGTATACGCAGAGGAAAGTCAGGATCCAAACACAGATGGTTTACGGATGTGTGCTTTAATCAGAGAAAACACTTCAGAGGCTGTTAGGAAAGCAAGTCGTACTTTGTCAACAGTTCGGAAGAGAAAAAGCATTAAAACAGAACAAGCTGGAACACCAGATTTGGACAATTGCAGAAAATTTTCAAAGGCGCTTAAACACCTTACTAAGGTTTAGTGGCCCCCATCAAAGGTACATTATGTAACATTATGAAGGAAGAAGAAATAGGTACAGGCAACGAAAAAGATGGAAGGCTAATATTAGAGAATGGCCAGGCATAGCACTACGTGAAACATTATTAAAGAAAAACAGAAAGCCAAGAATGGTGGTGAGAAATGGTTGCAAGATCTTCTTCTGTGTTGCCCCAACGGTGAAATAGTTAGACTAAGGGATAGATAAGATGAGACGATGAGAAAGATGTAACATAGTGGCAATACAGAAAGTAGATTTTCCTGTCATCTCTTTAAGTACGCCAAATAACAGTTTCTTTGATTAGACATGAAATAGCCAATCAATATTGTTGTTTAAGTCCATATTCATCTAGTAAAAACTCACCGACAGTTGTTGTTATGCATTTTTATCTCCATGAAAAATGGAAATATTGTTTTTGGTGTGTCTGTGTGTCTGTCTGTTTGTCTGTCTGTCTGTCTGTTTGTGTTTCCGGACCACTGTAGTCAGCATAACTTAAGAACCTCTTGATGGATTACGATGATATCTGGTATGTGGGCGGGTGCTGTGAAGCAGAAATTCAAGGTCGATTTTGGGCCCCCTTGTATGTGACCTTGGTACTGCAGCAGAAATTCAATTTTTGTATCTTTTGACCTGGACGTGCTATGGTCTTGATTTTTTGGTGGCAGATAGCTTGTGGTGTAATGAATACGTGGTGTGGTCCCTCTAGCAGCTTCCTCTGGAACTGCAGAGGCGTTATTGTGAAAATCTTCTAAGGAGGTTAACTGAACAAAGGAACAATGGATTTCCATGACATTTAGTATACAGGTAGCTTAGACAGAGATGTACACAATGAAGTGCAAATTATGCTAATTAGGATTTAATTTGTATAACTAATGAGGAAAATCTATATTTGCAGTGTTTGCCATTATCAGACTCAAATAGATGTAACGTATGCAATTTATGGAAAGTGGATCAACAACAGGTACCAATTATGCAAATAAACTCCTAATTTGCATAATAAATGCAAAACAACATATGTCATCTAATTTGAAAATTATAGGGCTGTCAATATGATACTTAGTATGCAGGTAGCTTAGACAGAGACATACATAATGAAGTGCAAATTATGCTAATTGAGACTTGATTTGCAGAGCTAATGAGGAAAATCTATATTTGCAGTGTTTTCCATTATCAGACTCAAATACGTGTAACATATGTAGTTTATGGAAAGTGGAGCATCAACAGATACCAATTATGCAAATAAATTCCTAACTTGCATAATTAATGCAAAAACATTAAATGGAAAATTATAGGACTGTCAATATTGCAACATGTGTAAGTTAAAGGTGTTTATGACCAAGCATATATTATGCAAATGTGTAAGTCATTTGCATGAATAAAATTGTTCATGGAAATATGAGGTCGTGGAACTCTTGTCTTGCTTGTATTTTGTATTCAACTAACAAAATAGTGTAAATATGGGACTCTTGTTTCACCTTTGCGACATGAATATAAACGATCGTTAAATGCAAACTTCTTCAAGTTATAGAAATGAAATGAGTACACGTCGGGCAAGAGGGAATAATCTAAATCTGAAGGTCTCTAAAACTGAAGACAACAACCCTTCTTGGTCATTCTAATTGCTGTGGAAGCAGATGTGAAACGAAGACGGACCGTCGAAATCATCTAGCTAGCTTTTGTGGTCAATGTAATCTATACTCTTCGTTGTCATGGACCAAAAGCGACGTTTAGAGTTTATGTATATTCTTCCGCAGCCCAGATTAACCGATTTTGGGGAATCATTAAGGTAACATCATTCTCGTGAATCAAAAGCATTGCCTAGCATTCCTCACTAGTACTGCAATTACCTACCACCATAGCAGTATCGTTCTCATGGATCAAAAGCGTCGCCTGGGAACCCTTACTTGAACTGTAATTATCTACCATCAGAGAATCTTTGTTCCGTCGTGGATCAAAAGCGTAGCCTAGCAATGTCTACTGGAACTGCAATAGTTTTGCGTCAGCCGACGCCGCAGGATGCCCTAGGTCACGCCCGAAAACTACCTGGCGAGCCCCTTTTTCAATTGTAACCGTAGCATTACTCGTTCCTCCTGGAAACTTTACTTTTCTTCTTCCTGCTCGCCCCCATTCTCTGTTTGAATATATACATATACATTAATGATATCTTGCTGTACAGATTTATGCATCACATATTCAGATCGCGTCACCAATGAGGAAATCTATAACAAGGTAGTACAAGCCATTGGACCACATGACAACCTCTTGACGATTATGATGAAGCGAAAGCTAAGATGGTTTGGTCATGTAGTGAGATCGTCAGGGCTTGCAAAAACTATACTACAAGGGACAGTGCCAGGTAGCCGAAGGAGAGAAAGGCAAAGAAAACGGTGAGAAGATAACAGAATGGACAGGACTAAGCATAACGGAAGCAATGAGAGCGGCGGAGGACAGAGTACTAGTGAGGTGAAGGAGGATGGTGGAGGAACTATTCATGGTGCCCAACGACCAAAAAAGTGGTCAAGGAATAGGTGAGATGAGTGAGATTTTGGAGCTCAGTAGTAAGTGTAGTCAAAAATGCAATCCAAGTATCCTCCACCATCACGGTATCGGCAGTCAACACCGTGCCGTTACTTACAAGTAATGCTGATCCTTGGCCCTTCATCTAATAGATGTGCCTAGTATGTGAATAGATAACTACGGACACACACACATCTGCACACACACACACACACACACACATTCACACAGACAGATACGCACGCACACACACACACACATACACACACACATCCAAACACATCCACACAAACACACACACGCACGCACACAAACACGTGCACAACAATCTAAAAGCAGCACTTCACTCCCTTGGGGAATGAAACAACAATTCTATCAATAACAAATAGCAACGAGGTACAATGCATGGAATAATGCCTCCACTCCCTACAATCCAATTTGACACCGCGAACTGTAGGGGATTGTAAGATCAGGGGTTAAGGCCCCTGGGATTAAAAAAAAAATTATTCACGTGGCCAGCGCGGCTGAGCACAAGACTGTTTGCAAGTTAGGGGCCTCAGATTTTCACCTCAGACCACAACGAATAACACTTTTAAACATGCGCTCTAAGTTGGCTTGAATGTAGCAGAACACAATATTCGCTTATTATAGGGATTTAAATGGTTAAGAACCCCAAAGCGAGACGCTTCGACGCTTCAGAATTTATGATAGGGTGCACAAGAAATTAAACATACACCAAAATCGAATATGGTTGAATTCAGGGTACGGTGTGCAAAATTTGCGGAAATGAACTAAATGTTGCCGACTCGTTTTCTTTTTTAAATGACGCTCTACGAAGAACAACTGAACTGCCGTTGCACAACTGAAAGGCAGTTGTACAACATGGTGCATTTATTATCCATCTTTTAGTGACTCAAAAAACGATGCCAAGCTTTTGGAGTAACATGCCTCACTGTCTAGGCAACCATACGACTTTTCGTCTAACCGATAAAAAACAAAAGCATTCCAACCCCCACGAATACCTTTTCTTTGTGGTACTTATCCGCCAGATCAAGTAAAGCCTAGCGTTTAACTCTACTTTATCTCCGTTGTCTTCTAATCATCAAAATATTCACTAAACGATTGTTGTCTGAAAGGATCATATCACAGTTATTTTGAAGCAACCTATCGTTCGACTACTAGTCATGGTATTCTAAATCCAGTAGCACAATGGATACACTCACTCTATTGAAAAGTATATGGAGTAAAGCTCCGATTATCGGTTTCGTAAACTTGTTGAGTAGTTGCTTAGCAGTGTACTAAGCTTGATATAAACAGAACGGACAATCCACTATCAATGCAGTCAGAAATAGGTAACGTTACATTTACCATGCTGTGCGGTCAACAATATAAAACGCTGTTATAGTGTTGTTAACATTATCGTTGTTGTTATTGGGTGGGCCGACTACTCTCTCTTCGCAGTCGGGGGCTGAATCACGAGGAGCTTACAATTGGCGGAATTAAATTGCATGGATCTGGTGCGGCTGCCATTCAGCGCTACCTCAGGTGACTTTAACACGACGGTTAGGTGCGGCCATAGCACTGTAAGCTCGTTAACCTCTCACGCCGGGAAGAACACATATTCTTATCGATGTGGGTTCTTTAATGTCGATAACGCGCTCAAGGTGTGGATCTCCCCAAACACAGGTCATCAATTTGACGCCCTTCCCGAGGAAGAATCACACTTATGTACTGTAAGTAAGCAACTGTTTATATCTTGATTTTCAACTCATTGCACTATTGCTATAATCGTAATCCTAAATATGGTATACTTTGTTTCTATCCTTGGTTTCTATGTAGTTTTACTTGAAAAACAATGTAATCAATAGGATGAAATACAAAACAAAGATGGGGTGGTGATCCACCAACACAGTCACATTGCTTGATAAAACAATCAACTCATCATTGTTTGATTCAATTGATGTTGTTCAGACAAAAGGATTTCTACAAACTAATAGTTCCCACTGCCGTTCAATAACCAAAATATAGAAGAAATTATGTTTTCTGCCATTTGAAATGTTATTTGTGTAGGCTTCTAAAGGTTTCATACTTTTTCATGTCATTAACTTTGCTATGTTGTGATATGTTGTGTTGCATTTTTATACGCTATTCTATGCCATTTTGGGCTATGCTATGCTGTGTTGTGCTGTGCGATGGCGTGCTGTGTTCGACCACTAGGTGGTAACAAAACTTAAAGTCAACTCATTCTTTAGTACATAATGTTTTACATAGATTACCGTGTACATGTTCACAGTAAAATGGCGACAGAAGCTTGGGTACCAACCCCGCTGAGTATACGAGAGAAGGTTTTCTATGGAGTGGGATCGCTGGCCTTCGTTCTACCAAACAACATCCTGAATTTCTACTTCAACTACTTCATGCTGTTGGTGGCTCAGGTTAGTATTCAACATAAGGAGTTGTCGACAGATCCTAAATCGCAAATGTCTGAAAACCGTTCAATAAATTTCAAGTTCCTCTTCACTGCCCCCTACACGCAGTGGCACGAAAATCACTTGCCACAGCTGTGTACCGTCTGGTGAAACGACCCCTCTCTACCAACGTCCTCCTTAACGGGTCTCCAAGCAAATTTTAAACAAGAGTCTTTCTGACGCCTTTGACCCATTCTGTCAACAAACCGATTCTTGGCACTTCCAGCTGTGCGTCCAAGCCTTTGCTATCAAAATACCTTTTATAAGGTAAGGTCTGCAAATATATTATGGACATAAACAGTTCACACCATTTCTCTACATGATCTCTGATCCCCGAACGCACATATGAAATATGTTGGGGTACGACTAAGCACATCTTAGTCGGTCCTTGGAGATTAGGTACCAGCCTACAAAGAAGCGGCTTAACCATTGTTTCCAGTAAATGGGGAAACATAACGAATAGGAGCTTATCTATATATTATATAACCAGAACGTAGTAGCTCTAGGGCCAGCAAAGGAAAATTATTAAAAAAAAAGAAATAGTCCGGAATTATTTTATCAATGTTTAGTCAATTTTGTAATGATATTAGCCCCTCTAGTTTTCAATATTCTGTATTGATGTTATTTGTTGTCCGTTCCCGCGCAAGTCGGAACGCTGATAACCTTGTTTACTGTTCCTAGGTCCCACCCAGCATGCTGCTAGTACTTGGGACGCTGACGAAAGCAATGGACGTCGTAGCCAACCCAGTCATCAGCCCCTTTGTCGGACGAAAGGACACGAAATGGGGCAAATTAAAACCATGGGAAGTGCTGAGCGAAACTCATATTGCAACCCTAGTCCCAGTCCCACGACCTCATACCTTGGCCAAATGAGGATTCATGTTAACTGACTTTATAGCTGACGTATCATAAATGTTTCTCCTTTGTCGTCATTTGCATAAATCGTATGAGTCAGCCATCTTTGCAACTTTGATAACAGAAGTTAGTCAGAGTATGAGTCTTATCTTAACAAAGAAGGCTATGCTAGCATTTTCCCATAGATTTATGCAACTTACTTGCACAATCTGTTTTAACGAAATGCCGGAAGTAGTTCTCCATTTGCATAATTAATGTCTATAGGTGTTTCTCTCTTTCTTAGTTACATATGTTTGAATAGTCCTATCATAGAACGTATTAATACAGATTGCTAAATGTGAATTGATTAGCATGTGGTTAGGTCAATCATTACTTTATCACAGATATCGTTTTACCAAAAATCCCGACGACCCATCAACCTCTTCTTGGGTTAATTTCCTACAAAGTTCAAACAAATTCGGTCCCTGCAGTTCCAAGAAAAGCCTGTGGCAAAATTTGGCACGACAACAATACGTCACTCAAGAGGGCTTCCACAGCTAAAGCTAGGTACTCATTGTCAACCTCCATGTGTCCCTACGACCACACATGAAAACGCTTTAAAAATATTGTTGTTGTTTCCTCAACAGGATTTTTGGTGGAAGTGTGATTGCCATCCCGACATACCTACTGATGTGGGTGGTTCCTGACACTACAGCGGGTGGGAAACTTGCGTACTACCTCGCCATCTACACCGTGAAGTCTTTATCCGTCACGGTAATGAGATTCAGTTCTCAAGATTTAAAGTGTAACCGTTATTCTTGGTTGGCCCTTGATTCACTTTGGTGTCTCCGAAACAAACATGAGGAGGGTAAGACATAGACTGTCGGCTGCTAATACTGTGCTTGTGAAATTCACAGAAATATGACTTAATTCTTCATTTTTCCGGCACTTCTACAATGAAGATAGAAATATCGGCGAAAACTTGGTGTGGTTAAATAACGGCCCCGTGTGACTGTCACACAATATTGAGAAGCTTATCCTAGCATTGGCTGTTGTTCTTCAATGACTAAAGTGGGCCTTCGTTAATTGATCCAAGAAATTCATAATCAACAAATTCTATGGAGATCTACAGGAGATCTTCTGGAGACATATGAAGAGCAACCTTATGGGGACCATGGAGCGTCCTTTAGGAGCTCATTGTACGACCGATGAGCTATCTGACCAATTCTGATTGCTCAATTGTTGCTCAATGGTCGCCACCTTAGTAGAAAATTGGTTCAAACGCTAATATTATTCATTATTTTTCTTTGCCAACAGGCACTTGCGCTAGGACTCCGAACACTCATTATGTACATGAGTGATGACAGTGGGGAGAGGGATTCTGCAGTAGGATACAGTGAGTACTTACCAAACTGTTTAGGTCATGTTCTCAAGGTGGCCATTCTCTCTCTCTCTCTCTCTCTCTCTCTCTCTCTCTCTCTCTCTCTCTCTCTCTCTCTCTCTATATATATATATATATATATATATTTACATATGTATGTATATAGAAATCTTTCTTGACACGACAAAAGTACAGCGACTTTCGTAAGGTATTCTACAACTATACATGCAAACAACAAACAATGGTATATAAATGATTAACCTCAGTACAAGTATATGAATACTTCAACATGTCGAGTTTAACGTATCTCTTACACTACTAGTTCGAAGATCTATCAGCATTATCAATGAACTTCAATTAGTCGAGAAACTGTAAATATAACATGGACACGTGAAATCTTCTAACGCCTCGAGTCGGGGGAAATATTTTTTGAACATCCCTCTTATATTGATGATGATATTGAAATGTTAACATGCTTAAAATTGCAATACAAGGAAAAAACACGTTAGTTTCTATCTTCACAGGAGTCGCATTTGAAACTGGTGGGGTAGTTGTGGGCATTGGCATGCAGGGACTCATCGTGGGGGCATTGGGAGGTTCTCTCTCGTCTTCAGCTTGTGCTAACATCACTGTTAGTAACAGCAGTGGTGTCGACGTGGACATGGGCATTCTACAGGCACAGGTATGTCTTTACGGGTACCATTGACTCGTAAATTATTGGATATCAAAGTTCTTGAAATGCAACTTCTTTGGTAGCCCTTCTACAACTGTCTCCAGGAATATAAGGAGAATATATTGACCAGGAAATCTACTGCAGTCATTCACAAGCTTAGCCAGACTTGGGGTCGTATTTATTTCACTACAGCACTACTTAGTGGAGAAAATAATCAACTTCAGTCATTGTTGCCCTGTGGCGATGAATAATGGAAATTCCATACTTGTGACATGTGATTAACCGTTAGCCAAAAATGTTGCCTTGTGTAACTCGATGCTTTGCCGAACGCCCGTAGCAACGACAAAGACTACCCTAGCAACAGACCACCGTGTTAGAAATTCAATCCTGAGGAGAGAACCTCCAACTTAGTACAGTAAACTAATTCTAATTGTAAGAAGTTCAGTCTTGAGGACAGAAAGACATTCCTGGTACAAGAACCTCAATCTAAATACAAGAAGGTCATTTTATGTGTAAGAAATTCAGAAATGTAAGAAATGAATTCTGACTACACGAACAATGTTATAGATGTATTGGTCAATTAGCTGGAAGACTAAAATTCTTAGCATAAAAATATATATCATTTCCTTTTAAGATTGTCAAAATAGGATTCTTGTATACTGAATAATATTTTTGCTGAAAGAACAATAGGAAATACAATGCAAAATGTCTGTGGAAGTCTGGTAAAAGGTTAACCGGAATCAGAAATTGAAAAAAAACTACAAGATTTTTTTTTCTTCTTCCATGTCCAGAGAACCGGTTACCTTGTGGCCGGTGGAAGTGTCTGCGCCTGCTGCGTACTTGCCGCCATGGCGGCTCTTTTAGGGGTCACAGAACGAAAAGGTTTGTGAAGAAATTACATTTTGTATTCTCTTTGATAAAAAAAGTTATTTGTACACAACCAATACGTTTTACCTAGTTGAGATTTCGTTAGAACGTCTATCACCTTCTTCAGGGCAATACTGACAGCATCTACTTCGCACTACAGTGCTGCTGCAGTGTGAAGAATGCGCTTCAAAACGTGACGAAACGAGTTTACATCCTCCTTCATCCTCCTTCATCACTTCATGTGATAAAATTTGGCTGGAGTACATTTTCTGATCAAAACAGCCACCTTAATCCTACTGGTCTGGATTAAAAAAAACTACACCAATCATGAATCGTGATTTGGGGGATGTAAACTTAGTCTCGTTTAGGACCGCATTCTCCACGTTGCAGCAGTGACACCTAGCTGTAATGAGGAGTAAATTCAGCCAGTGTTGCCCTGAGGAAGGTGACAGACAGTCATACCCCCAAATGTAAACGTTGGCTAGTCAGAATCTGGCTGTGTGCAAAGAACGTTATTTCTAACCTAATGAAAATATTCGAGAATAACATTCATTTACTTGCAAATATTCCTCACCTGTTATCAAGGTGCCATCATTCTTAATGGAATGTCACCCTTAAAAAGAACGTGCATGTGACATGGCAATAGAAATGAGAATATAGTTTTACTTGTTGAAAGTTTACCCGTGAAACATGATACTTGTAACCATGTACTAAAGCAAAAAGAATACACAGACAGGCTTAAATATTGAGCATAGTTTATTTTCAAATAATGCTAGCATTCTCGGGTGATGTATCATAAAATTTTTATCATTTGTTATGCAATTGAGGTCCTCATTTGATTAAAATATATCAGTTGATCATCTTCTGAACAAAAATGACACAAATTGTTCAAAGTATGAAAGTTTTATCTGAGCAAAGAAGTCTATTGTAGCATTTCCTCATAAATCATGTAATTGGTGCCCTCATTTGCATGGTTTATGTCTAATAATGTCCACATTTACTTAACTTCTAAAAGCAGCAAGAATAAAATCCCCATCATTTTCTAATATGGAATTATAGTATTTTCTCATTGCTTATGCTAATGAGGACTCTATTTGCATAATTGGCATCCTCTTCCTCAGTCACATATTCGACAATTTAGCAGATTTACAAACGTTCCTTATTGATTATGCAACTTGGTCATGATTTGTATAGTTAGCATACGATTATGTAATAATCAATGAAGCTATCTACATACCAATAACCATGACAATCCGTCAACACCTTATTGTGTTCTTCTCTTTCAAAATTCGAAACAAAATCGGCTCCTGCAATTCCAAAAAGCCAGTAGGGGGCCCAAACCCACACAACTTACTTTCCCTTTCAAGAGCTACAATGAAAAATCATATACAGAACATGAGATGTCAGAAACAGAGTATACGCTGCAGTATTAAAGCAAGCAGCTAGGAGGCTCAAAACTTTGAGGTCTCAAGAGGACCTACCAACATACCAAGTATCAAGACATTCAGGCATTCTTATGTTATCGTGTTGACACACGGAAGGAAGGACACGCTAACGAACGCGGACAGAACCTTCTTGGCGAATGTAATCAAATTCATCCCGGTTTTGTAATACATAGAATGATATCCCTACCACAATAGCATATGAATATAAATAATCGGATTATGATAAATTGCAGGGAATATTATGTTTTGTTTATTATGTGTACTCTCCAAGATTTTGCTCTGTTTTTCTTAATTACAACGGTAGAATGTCGTTGAAGAGATTCATCAGTCACGTATAATCAGTTACTAGAATAGTCTTCCATCAGTGACATTTTAAAGGTAACAAACACGTACCTCCTAATTTTCGACGTCCACTGTACGTCTTGTTCACGGAGTGACCTACTTTCGTGAGAACACGAGACTTGTGTACATCTTCCGGCCTCCCCCGCCTCCTTACGGATTTTCTGCTCCGGAAGATCTACGCAAGTCTCGTGGACTTTCTTTGGATGTTAAAAGTTGTGTTTTCTGACTGTTTTCCAGACACTATGGTGGATATCAGCACACTTAACGAGCCTGTGTTGAAAACCTTGCGGGTCATGTTCACGTTCAAGCCTTTTCTCTACGGGTCAGGGATAGCCATATGTTACGATATCACAACAAGCGTAAGTTTACCTTATCTGTACCTCCCCCGTACTATTCCCAAATGAAATACCCTGCCTGGCACGGTTGTGACGGCTCCCACCGTTGAGTCGTTCCGTGCCAGGCTGGAGGCCGGCCCGCATTGTTCCGGAACCTCAACTCCGCCCTACTTTGCCCATGACTTGCTTGATGGGGCTATATGGGGGTATCTAAATGTAGATGCAGATTTGTTATAACCATACATGTCTAAAGCAAACAACAAAGCTTGACTATGTGAGTGGTCCGCAAAACGTAGTGCCCCAATTTTCCTTCATCATAATTTTTCTTTTCTTTTAAGATCATGATTTGAATTGATATTACATCAGAGCAAATCTGGTTTTATAGCATTTTACCACGACTACCCATATGTAGTATCGTTGTTGAAATTCTAAAATATTATTAGAATATTGTTTGCTCTTTGGCATTCGAAGTAGGCAACCGGTACCCCAATTTGGCGTAGCACACGGACTTCACCGGCACCTTCACTTTTTCCACTGAGGGATTTGACGGAGCACCCAACAAAATCCATACATAGAAAACGAATTATTTTACGCTTTGTGTGCTTTGATGTCTTTTCAGTCATACTTTTACATTCTGCATGATATTCCAATCATGAAATCAAGGGCTGCACACATCTAATTTAGGTCGTAGCGATGTCACAGCCCGGTCGCCATGTAGTGGAATGGGGGCCTTTAATGAGGATTCCCCTACCGTATTTACAGCTTTTTTGTTCTTGCAGATTTTGCAGCAAGCACTTGCACTTTACATCCAATATTCTCTGGATCGCGGCGATATGGTGGAGATTTGTCTTACAGTGGTGACGGTAAGTAGTCCCGTTGTAAATCACCTCAGGACAAACTGACTTACTGACGTCTACCGGGCTATTTTTGGGGACCGGCCGGAACACCGAATCATTTAACTCGGACTTAAAATAAACCCGGGGCCCGGTATCAAATAGACATCGTGAGCTAATCGTAACACCATACCCGGCAGTCCACATTGACATTTGTGTCTTCAGGGAAAAATTTTCTGTGTGTAGAGTATAGTAAGCTGTTGTGTGAAATAGTACTGGGATAGAAAGCTATCTAGTAGAGTGGCAGAAAGTGAGTGGGAAGATGGTGTCATCGCAAAGGTCAGCGTGAATCACACTGAAGAAGAGTGATTGATGTCACTCGGAACGTCCGGAATTAAGTCTCCGAATTTTATCCAGTTGCAGATTTTGAATTGTCTTTATATATTGTTTACCTGGACATAAACGTGTAGATAAACTGGTATTTGCCCGCTTCAATGTACACTTCAAGTCTTTTTTTTAAAAATTGAATATTTATACAGTTTTGCGTTTCAGGCCTCAATAGTCGTCGGCATACCTATCGCGAAGCTATTGCTGGATAAATTTGGAAGAAAGACCATCTGCTTTGGATCTGTCTTGGTGAGGAATTTTGTTACGGGTATCTTTGTTTATTTTCCTAGCTATTTCTTATGACTTGACATTCCTATTAATATCTTCCTGTATCGTCATTCTTTCATGCCAGGCCCGACGCTTGTGTACCTACTTTGCGTCCGTCTCCTTGCGTTATGCTATGGTCACATTTCCAACCCGGGACCCGGCCGAGATGTTTGCGGGAACGAAAAATAAAGCTATATGTTTAGAAATATTCAAGAATTATGCTCATGATTAATTATTTTTACGTTTTGTGTGTTTTGTTGTCTTTTATAATTCATCATACTCTTCGTTCCCGCTAACTGTCAGGCTTTGGAAATGAGACCATAGAACCAATAAGATTTTATGATATTCACATAAGTATATTTCATTGGTAGATAATGCACCGTCTACTGCTTATTTAAAATTCACTGTGCTGTTTTTATTTTGTATGATACGCATTGAGCGTTTTGTGTTAAACTTTGAATTGCATATATTTGTAATGTGTGGGCATAATAACAGCATTTCTGCTCTACAATGTATTGCGTTGTTGCACATTTAACAATGTAACGTCAATAAAGTAAAGTAAAGTAAAGTAGAGTATAGTGAAGTAAGTAAAATAAAGTAAAGTATTAATAGTAAAGTAAAGTAAACTAAAGTGAAGTAACGTGAAGTAGCAAATGCAATTGTTATTCAAATAAGCTAATGCCACTGTGCACCAACACTAGAGATCACTTAATGTCACTCTGATAGGTAAATTACTAAGGCCTGACGTTTTTATTAGAACGCTTAAACAAAAAGTACTGGCACTAGCACTTGCACCATTGCACGCTGCTATTACAGAAATAAATGTTTCATTTTTCTAAATCTGAAAATTATTTTCCAGGTGCAATTGCCTTTACTGCTTAGCTTAATTTTCATCCCGGGATCGCTAGCAGTCATGATTCCTATCCTGGTCGCCTTTGGAGTTGGTTTGTCTGCATTGTTCATGTTACCATGGTAAAAATGATTATGATACTTTCGAACAAACATAACGGAAACAACGTTTCACACACTCCAGATATAAGCATGCATTTACCATGATTGATTTTGTATTTATTACGACGTATTGTTGAAATGGTTAGAATTGGTGCAAATGTAATAAAAAACAGTAATGGTGTTCAAAGTAGCCCCTGTTCTATGTCTTAAGCTGCAAAAATCGTATCTGCTACGCGCCATATCTGGACTGCCCTCTTGAGGTCTGGCCAAAAAGGCGCTCGAAAATGTACATTAGAATATTTTCAAACCGTTAGCCAAATACTATAAATCAGGTTCCGACCTAGCCTGAATTCAATCAAGCCTCCTGTGACCGCTCGCCGCCCTGTAACCGCCTCGCAACCCATGAGCTTGATGGCTTGGGCCCCAAACTCAAGGGAATCCTCCTTTCTAAATATTGATAATTTTTGCAGTCGTCATCAGCCCACAGAGCTGCATGCCCAGGCCAGACTCTAGTTGCTAAAGATCCATTGCTGTTGCTATCCAGTGATTGACAGCTGCAGATGTCTAATCTGCAGGTGGTAGGAAGAGAGTTTCACAGGCCGTTTCTCTGTACTTTGAACATTTTTCGGCAGTCAAGTCTTTTTTTTCTTGTTGGATTTTCAAACTTGGTTTTTGATGTGGGAGAAACTGACATTGTCTGCCTCTAAAGGAACAAATGAACTAAGGAGGTTTAAAATCCCTTTTAACCGCCTTGGATACATCTCATTTCTCACCCTGCCAACATCTGGATCTCATTTCCAATCCCTTCCTCCCCGTCTGCTTGTGGTGCCTGGTGTGACAGCTAACAGACAGGATAACTAGGTGGTTTCTATGGCAATGGGAGCCTAGCTGAAATCCTGCCCTCTGATTGGTGTTACTATTTTTGATAACAGTTCTCCTGGCTTAGAGCTAGTTGAGCACAAACTCCGCGGGGAGGGGAGAGAAACCCACGGACAGCTGGAGTTTGCGTTATACAGACTAGGTTCCGACCATGAGGCGTCGATACAAACAAAGCATGATTCATGTGGTATTGGTATGGTGGACTTCCATTACCTGTATACCCAAGAACTTATATTTTTACTCATTTTCAAAACTCTTGAAGTCTGCTATCTCTTTATAAATCTCCTCCTTTCATGACCCCACATTCTTTACTAGCCCGGATGACAAATTGTGAACGTTTATTTGAGGAGAAACTGTTATGTGACACATTCTTTTTTTCAAATTTATCATTGTTAATTTGTATTATTTGACTTAAGCATATAATTGTTTTTTTTTGGTTGAGATGCCGTTCATAGTTAAACTATGATAACATAAATATCAAGTTCTTGTTGAAATTCATTAATAAAAAAATGAATCCAATCATGAACGCTCATTCTTAATTGTTGCCCCGTGATCAAGGATTATGTTGCCTGACGTCTTGGACGAGTTCAAGTTTCAAACGGGGAAAGAGCTGGACACCTACTTCTATGGCGCCTTCAATACTATCAAGCAGCTGGGAACAATCATCGCTGCTTCAGTCATAACGGCGTCACTAGAGTAAGTACATCTGAATGTGCAGGGTGAATTTTGGTAAGACTTAAAGGCACGTATTGTTGAATTTTGGCGCAAAAACTACTTATGTTATGAATTTAACAAAATTCCAATTTAGAGTGACATTTGTAACTAATATTCAACATATTCGCGACTTTTTTTCACATTTTAAACGAGAACGGGGAAGCAAGCTGCGCGATGCTCCTTAGATTTTGTTAGCCTACCGAAATCTCCCTCAAGAAAAGATGGCTGACAAAAACAAACAGCAATGGGAAGTTGCGCATACTACTTATTTCAATGCGTTATCACCACACAACGAAGTCGCATTGAACCGCTGTGAATATCTCTGTGCAGTGTAAAAAGGTACATTCAGCCTCGGACGTAGAAAATCCCCAAATCCGTTGACTTTGAATTTATTGTTATGTTTTAATTGACGATTTCTTTAGGTCATTTTAGGTGTTAAGGAATACCGAGTTTTAATTGACGATTTCTTTAGGTCATTTTAGGTGTTAAGGAATACCGAGTTTCAAAACCGATTCTACAATGAGAGATAAAATCATCATTGTGTTTATGACAAACAACCGCAAGATGAGTCATTCAAGATGCCTATATCAGCCCCTGTTTCTAAATTAGTTTATCGAGTTGGCGCAGGGTAGAAGTAAGAAGATGTACATAAACCACACCTTTAAGTAAAATGAACCGACAAAGAGAAGGGTTTGTAGGACAGTGCTGATGGAAACATATTTTGCATGTTTACTATGTCTCTTCAGAGCATGGCACAGAAACGGATTTTATTGTCCTTTGGCCAAACTTTACACCCCCATCAATTTTCCATTCTTTTGCATCGTCTTGCTTGTTAACTACACTCAAATCATAAAGCCAAGATTTAATACAATGATGAACTGAAACTAACAAAGAGGAGGTATTTTAACTTAGAGGCGACTGTGGGAGGGTCATAGAAGATGTATCCTCACCAAGTGTAAATTTTGCCATTATCTATTTTGCTATTTGCCAGCCAAAGTTATGCAGATAAAATATCTATAATGTATTGAAATTGTATGTCATTTTCTGTTATTATAACCAATCCTTTAGAATCATTTTCCGTACTTGTAACCAGTAAGGCTGATGGGGATACCACGTATTGCCTTGTTGCAAGCCAACTAGCTATAGACAGATTGATAGTTTAGATGATTTTCTTATACATTTAGAAGTAACGACGCCGGAAACTTTTTTTGTATTTTAAAGGATCAGTGGATACAAGACCGGAGCCTGTTCCCAGCCAGAGTCTGTGGGTTTTGCCTTAAGAATCGTCATGTCCGTATTTCCCATGGCAAATCTGCTGCTATCTTCTATCTTCGTCTGGAAGCATCCCATCACGGAGGCTACCCGTCAACGGACGAAAGCGGCACTACAGGAAACTCGGTGAGAACAATTTCATTGTCCTAGTTTTTGCGATAACATATGCTTAAACGTTGCTGTGTTTTATTGCTTTCTGCCAATAATTTGTTCTAAATTGTTCTAATTTGATGTCAAGGTCACGGACTTTTCATAATGTAAAAACAAACTTTTCTTTGGGACAGCATAGTGTTATGTGTATAATGGTCGATGGTGGTTGGAAGAACGGGAAGTTCAAACGTGAATACTTTTTGACAAAGGATTGTTTATACGCAAGGGGCCTTGAAATCTTATGTTAGACTACAATGTATCTGCGTTTTAGCGGCTGACATTGTGTGCCCACTCACCTTTAGATCGACCCATTTCAAGTAACCTATCTAATGCATTACGTTAATGAAGGCTAGAAACCTAGGTAAACAATATGTAAGTACAATTCAAACTCTACAACTGAATAAAATTCGGAGACTTAATTCCTGACATTTAAGTGACATCCATCACTATTCTTCAGCGTCACTAAGATGAACTGGCAAAACGAAGTTTCGAGTCAGTGTCTTCGACATGTTCTACCCAGCCGGCACGCCATGCCGAGAGTTCTATGCAGTTTTCTTTTCCTTCCGCGAGAGAATACGGTAGTTCGTTCCATCACTCCGGGCGTCAACACCTCTTGCAAGAAAGCTTGTTGTGGGAGTATATCACCGTATATCATCTTTATTTGAAGTTAATTACACTATTTCAGCTTTGTTTTCTACTCCTGTGGATTTCTAAACCGATAGTTTATTACTTTCTTGTCAGCAATACGACCCGAAATTAGGTTATTTTCGTGTATTTTCTCCCCTTATTTTTATCCAGTTGTAGACTTCAAAACAACAGGAAATGTAGTGCGTGAGAAAGGGAAAACTTTATAGTTTCTGGTGGTATATGACTTGTGATAGATTTCGAGGGCGTAATGCATTTCCCCCGAAATCGCACATGGTCATGTCATAATTTTGTTTCTATAATAGAACGCGCCCGGTTCGACCTTTTATGTAATTATCTACTAAGGACAGATCCTTGTTCCAAAAATCTTAAATTCATTACAAGAATTATGTTTAAGGGGGTCCCCCGTTTATGAATTCCGATTTTGAAGTCAATGTACCAACCCGAAGTCACATAAATCTAAGTTCAAAATAACTACTGAATAACTACCATACCGAACCGCGCGGCGTTTTGAGCCAGATTTACGTATCATGACCCCAGGGCTTCGGGACTACCTACAACAAAGCTTGTTGCTTGAGTTTACAACTACGTATATTCAATATTTCATCGCATCTATAATTTTCATGTTTTCTTTTTCACTACTATAGAGTTTTTGAACCGATTTTTTTACCTGTACACTTCTGATGGTATGACCTGAAATCAGTTGATTTTAGAGTAAATCCCCCTCGAGTTTTTACGCTATTTTCGATTTTAAAACAAAAAGAAATGTACTGCGTAGAATAAATCAAAATCTGTACTTTTAGGTGGTGTATAATTTATTATCAATTTCGAGTGCGAAATGGGCTTCCTGCTAAATCGCGCGATGCCACTTTATCATAGGCGTCGTTTTGATTCTAAAAAAAGAACGCGTCAGCCCCGGCGCCCATGGAGAGGCATTTCGGTACCGCAACTTTTGCCAAAAGTCGACTGTACTCAAATCAACTACACCGACGCCTTGTAACATTTTTGGCGTAAAACACTTGAGAAGGTGACCTCACTAGAAACTGAATTACAAACCTGTCCAGATTTCAAACCAACAAGATTTTTAGAAGAGTTAAACTAGAAGATTGAAAGATTCAGACGTACTGGTCACTGAAGATAAAATCGAGGGCGTAATGCAATTCCCCCGAAATTCAAATTCGTAAAAAATGTAGCTCAGTACGGCACTGACATGTCCATGATTTCACTATATAACGGATATGAGCACGAACCTAACTAGAATCGTTGTAAAACCCCTAGAAAATTAATGAAATCGAGGCCACATGGTATTCCCGTCTGGTACACATAACGCAACATTCATAAAAAGGCCGCCAAACAGGCTTCACGTAACTGTCAAAGTCAGATGAAATTTCATCTCGCTGCTCAGCGTGTTGCTAAGGACCGCGGATCGTTTCGAACTGCATAGAAAACTTGTTCAATTCGTGTTCTGTTAAGCACATGGCATGCCGGCTGCTACCGGTTTTCCAGCATTGCATTCGTTTCGGCAGTTGATTTTAGTGACTCTGAAGAAGAGTGATTGATGTCCCTCGAAACGTCCGGAATTAAGTCCCCGAATTTTATCCAGTTGTACAGTTTGAATTGTCCTTATATATCTAATGCATTCTGCTTCCTTTTACCCGCTCTAGCGTCTCTGCATCACCACTATTTAAGCTTGTGTTCACAGATCCCCCGACGTGTCGACCATGAGTAGCGATGTCACGACAGAGACACCAAGCAACGACGTCGTTATCAGCCCGATTACTTAGAATCTAGCCATTTAGAGCAGGATGGACGTGCAGTATGTCACCCAAAAAATATTTGATTCAAGAAATATCCAGCAGAACCCGTAAGAATTATTCAAGCAATATTGATTGCTTGGAAGACGGAATATTTGGTATTGTTCTACCTTTACAAGCCTGTGCTAAGCAATCTCTCCCAGTGAGAGGCTGATTGGGCCTTCTCCCCGAGAGCTTGTGGCCACTTAACTTTAATTTGAGAGTTTGTTTGTTTGTTTATTCATTCGCATATGTACAAGTGTTTAAAACAAAGATAAACAGGGCAAAAAAAAACATACAGAAGGGACCAGAAGCCTAGGTGGCTTTTCTTGGGCCTTCCGTCGAAACTTGACAATAGGAATTATATCATACACAATCTTTATTGACACAACAAAAGTACAGTGACTCTCGTAAGGTCTACTTAATCTATACATACATACATACATACATGCCAACAAACAAAATTCATAATGAGTTTGTTTATATACAATCATATGGAATAGGGCAACATACTGAAATTTAGCGTGTCGTATACTTATACATGACTTGTTCTTATTTCCAAACATTCTTTGATGTATATACCTATTTGAACACAGTAAGGATTATCTCCTCTCAGTATGTAATCAAATCTATCAACAGAATGGAACATATTGAATTCACTTGAACAAGTGGAAATAAAGGTGAACAGCTTAGAGCGTTTATCCTCATATCTTGAACAATTCATGATAAAGTGGCGTTCGTCTTCAATTTCATTTGGGCAGAATGGACAAAACCTTTCATCACTGGGAATTTTACGATACCTTTCGGTTTCAATGTTCAATTTATGACTAGATATTCTTATCTTTGTAATTGCTTTACGAATTTCGAAATTATGTACGCTTGTTAGCTACTTTTCTTGTCCGTATATTTTCTTTAAAGCGGAATAGACAGTTTTGAATTGTTTTTAATGGAACTATGCCAATCTTGTATGTATATATCCTGCAGACGTTGTCGTAACTGATTGATTAACATGTCAGTCTGATATAATCTAGGGTTTGTCCATACATGTCCAAAACCGTTATAGTTAAGAATATCACTAACATGCATATGGTTCACCCAGTCATGATCACCAGAGTGTAGAACGTCGTATGCTTCATGTAATAGGGTATCTTGGGGTAAATTTAATAAACGGTGCCAGTATTTGATAAGTTGGATCTCGGCATTAATTCTGATTGGGAATGTTCCTTATTCGCCACGGATGCCGTCATTGGACGATTTTCTATGTACTCCGAGTAAAAATTTCTGGAAATTCATATAAATGGTATCAAATTCTGGGATATGTGGAAGAAGATATAAATTTTCAATTAGTAAGTTGTCTTCTTCTAATTTTAGACCTGACGCCAGCCGGAGTAATTTATCTTTGTCTATTTTTTTCTTTAAATAAATCACATAAGAGTGGGTGGAGTCCGAACAAACACTTTTTCTAATACTTGCAGGAAAACTATCCTCCAAACCAAGTTTCTTTAAAAGAATAGAGAATACACTTTTTGGAGAAGATTCAGGAATTTGTTTAGATACAATAAATTTCACTGTTTTAGAGGTTTGGTCGAAACATGTTAGTTCGGCCCCATATAGAAATATAGGCTGACAAATTTGTCAAATAGACTAATCCCTAAGTGAATTGGAATGTTTCTTTCAGAATATAGAAGTGACTTGAGTTTGAATAGCGCTCTCATGGCTTTAGTTTTCAAATACTTTCTGGCAGTTTTATATTTACCAGAAGACGTCAGGGGAATACCAAGGTAAGTATAACTGTCGGTAACTTCTATTTCTTTACCGTATATATAGAATTTATTCAATGATATATTTGGGGCGCCTTTTGAGAAAACAAGCACCTTCGTTTTAAATACATTAACAGTTAATTTCCATTTGTTACAATACTTTTCCAGCTTATTAATACAGTTTTGAAGCCCCTCTTTAGACAGTGAAATTAGAGCGAGGTCATCGGCCCAAGACAAACAGTTTAGTGATTTGTTATTTAAAAATGCTGGGTTACATTCATCACAATTAAAGCATTGTGGTAGGTCATTGATAAAAAGGTTGAATAATAAGGGACTGAGATTACAGCCCTGCCTTACCCCACAGGTGGAGACAAAGGGATTGGACAAGCCATTTTGTAGTCTGACTACATAATTAACATCAAAATACATAGATTGTAACACATTGAAGAATTTGCCACCAACCCCATAATTAGATAATTTATAGAATAGACCATCCCGCCATACACTGTCAAATGCCTTCTTCATGTCGACAAAGCAAACATATAATTTCCCTCTCTTTTTTTGTATATATTTTTCAATAAGAGATTTAAGAATGAAAACGTTATCGGAGGTTCGACACTTTTTTCTAAAGCCAAACTGAGTATTGGCTAATAGACCATTACTTTCTACAAAATTCTGTAATCGATTATTTAGAAGAAGCGTAAATAATTTTGACAAACATCTTGAAATGGCAATCCCTCTGTAGTTGTCAACATTAGATTTGTCTCCTGATTTAAAGATCGGTGTAAGGATACTTGTATTCCAGTTGGATGGAAATGTCCCGTTATTTAGAATTGTGTTAAACAGAATTACCAAAGGTTGACATAATTGTTCTGCACCGTGCTTTAGCATCTCATTTGAAATAGAATCTATACCACATGCTTTACCAGATTTCAGTGATTGCAAACCATTTAGAACTTCTTGTGCTGTGAAAGGGTAATATAAGGAACTTGTTGAATTGTTATCTAAATGTTTGAGACCAGCAGTGACGATTTCTTCGAAAGCAATGTCAAATTCATCATGTTTCACTAGATCATTTAATCCTTGGAAATGTTCTATCCATTCTTTACTAGTAATGTTGGGGTCTATACTACCACTGTTTTTTTTTTGCCGTTTACTTCCTTGTCAAGAAAGTTAAATAATGACCAAAATTCCTTAGGATTTTTTTCATTTAGTTTTTCCAATTTAGCTATTTGCTCGGTTTTGTAATTCCGTTTACGTTGCTTGATAAGTCTTTTGTAATCTCTCAAAGCTGAAAAATATTTAATTCTTGTTTCCTGGACCCATGGTTCTTTCCGCAGTGTGGAAGACAATACTTTCAATCGTCGACGTCGCGACGCAAAGACCAACAATGTTGGTCAAACCATACTTTGTTCTTTTTGGTTTGTGTTGTTTTCTTGTTTTGTTTATTATATCTTATATTTAGGGATCTTTTTGATACGTCTAGTAATATTTCTGTTAAACTTGTGACGGCGTTCTCTGACGAGTGAAATGTTTTTTGGCAGAAATCATTCAGTTTTGAAAACGTGTCTTTGTTTTTCATAGTTTGAGAAAATGATTCTTTTGATTCCTCATTCCATATAAATTGTGTTGGTTTAGGATTAATTTCACTAACCTCCTTTAAAACAAGAGGGGAGTGCTTAGTCGACAATGAAAAAGAGATGTGACAGTGATCGGAAAATGGTGATAGAGAATTAACATGGATATATTGTATATCAGTAAGCATCGTCCTTTGAGTAATGCAGTAGTCTACGACACTCGAACCATTATAATGGTAACAGGTAAAATCCCCTTTGAGATGCCCGGCAAATCTGCCATTTAGTATAGTCAAATCAGCTGATGAGCATAGCTCTATAAGACGTTTACCATAATTGTTAACTTTAACATCCCTGTTGTTTCCTTTTTTAATGTCAGAAAAGCCGTTTGTTACGGGGTCATCTGTGATATCGAAATATGTTTCTGTGAGTGAGCCAGTCCTTGCATTGAGATTGAGATTATATCACCTAAATTAGAAAATTTACAAATATCACTGGATAATATGTCAAATGGGTCAATTTGAACAAAGTTTGAGGATTCGGGAGGGATGTATACATTGCAAAGAAATATATCATTTTCAAGACCAAAAAAGTGTTTATCAAATTTACACCAAATGCTATCCACTGAACTACTTTCTAAAACTAAGGGAAATTGACGATAGAAAATAAGTTGAACTTAATAAATTAATCTATACTTGGAAATACAAAATGGATTTTAACCCTATCCATACTGGGCTTTTTTGGGATATCTGGGACTGGGGGGGGGGGGGGGGGGTCATTCGGCACCCCCTCATAACTTCTGAACGGTATGGTGCATCCTTCCCAAATTTGGCCCCCCCTCATAACTTCTGAACGGTATGGTGCATCCTTCCCAAATTTGTAGGGAGTGATGTTCTTTGTAGGGAGTGATGTTCATGTAAGTTTTAAAATTCCTAGAATTTTGGTGACGTAATGACGTAATATGACGTAATTATGACGTCATTGATGTGATTTTAGTGGCTAAATGTGGAATTTCCGTAATATCGAAAGGTATTAAACAAAATAGTACGTATTGTTGATTTTAAGGTATACCAAGACATATTACGTAAATCTTAACAACGTTGACGTCAAAATGACGTCATTAAATGACGTCACGTGTTGTTAGCGACCCCTTGGAATCCGCCGTCTTGTATCGGCCATTTTGAAATTTTCAAAAATCCTTTTTTCCACTTTTGACCCCAAAAAACACTAAAAATAGACAAGAAACGTTAATCTAGATGTTTCTGGTAAAGACAATGCCACGTAGTGACGATTTTGAAGGCGAAAAAGCCTAAAATAGTGTAATGGTCCGCCATCTTGGATTTTGACCGATTACGTCATAAACTTAGCATAAATTATGAATATTAGATCATGAAAGTTACATCTTATTACATATGATGCTATACATGTAGGAAAACTAGTGTCGTTGAGCAAGAAAACCTAAGAAATATCATTGTTTTTAAAAAATCTGTGATTTTGCATAAAATGCCTTTCAGAAACCCGTTGCCAATGCAACACGAAAAATGATAAACTTATGAAAATATCATAATATTGTTGCCAACTAAATTTTAGGAAAAGTCACCAAGTTTGGTTGTCCTAGCATATATCGTTCGGCAGTTATACGATGTCAAAGTTGGCGCTGGCACTTTTAGCCCGCCCCCAGTCTGGATAGGGTTAAGATATTAAACATACTATTAGTAAGGTACGCTTATATGATCAATACTAAACGTAATTAACAAATATTGAAAAAGTAGATCAGAAATGACACAAAATATCAATAATTAAATATCAATTGCTCAGAGAGAACCATCCCTTTCTTAGATTTACCAATACGAGCTCAGGATTATTTATCACTTATGTTGATATTAGTCCAATCGGAGCTTAGGTTTCTCTGTCACTATGGAGGCCAGTCATGAGAGCCTCCAATACCATGGTATTAGGCATTTCTCAACTTGTCAATGATTGGTTAATTTTTTCAAACATGTACAGCATCAACTTAAGAAAACAAAGGATGGAAGAAAAAATCTTTAAGAAAGAAAGAAAACTTGGTAACGAAAGAAAGAATGAATAAAATAAATAGTTAACAAAGGAAGAAAGACAGTGGATTACACCACTCATGTTCTTGTTATTTGTTTTCGCGCGTTACATGACTTTCAAACATAAAGAGCCTTGACGTACGTAGGCAATCACAAAACTAGGAATTGGCTGTCATGAATAAAGTTTAGAAACGGGGAGATTTCAAAAACTTCCTATTGGAAAATATATCAAAGAATGTCTAGACGTTAGAAACTCCTCCAATGATTGTAAAATCCCATTGTCATCCCATACTACTACACCATAATGTATTAGATAGATTGATTAGCCTTATAGAATGTTATCTATGTACCAGTGCATGCCATACTTTGTACCCTGTACAATTGTTGTGAAATAAAGTTATTGTGATAACAAATGACAACAGCTGGAAAAGGGTTGTAGGCGAGAAGTAAACGATATCAATTTCAGGACTTCTTGGGAGCAGTTTTCGCCTCACAACCTTTTTTTCTTTGTTCACGGAGTGCCAGCCCGAGTTTAGGCCATATCATAAGCAGGAGAACCGGATTCTTTTCTTCCATACGGCGTCAAGCGAAACGTGCCTGGGGCGTATGACAAGGAATCAAAACGTACATACAGGCAACCGGGACCAGTCTGAGCATACAACCGTGATTTACTGTCTTTTTTCGACAAGCCGATTTGAGGTAAGTCGTGTTAATAAATCGTTCTACCTGAGAACGACGAAACAATAGCTTTAGGTAACGTTAGGTTTACTTGAATTCATGAAATGTTAAAGTAGGTCATAGATGAGATAAGGGGTATGCCACAAAAAATTTGTTGCTAGTTGGGTAAGACAGTTGGTAGCTCGGGAGAGGGTATTAACTATGTAAAAATGGACGGGACTGTTTCAATATGTCCTCTGACAGCAGGTGGTTGTTCAGCCAGGTTTAACTGTAGTTATAGACTGGCGACCGTTACCAACCTTGTTTAGGTTAGGGTTACGGTTAGGGTTAGGTTAGGGTTAGGATGTCCCTGTTAGACAAGCCGATTGGTGTGAGTAATATTAACACAACGTTTGACCTTAACTGAGGATAACGGAAAACTAGTTGGGACATCTTTATGTGCCGTTAGGTTGGGTTGCTTCCTGTGATGACATTAGGTAATAGGTTAGGAAAGGGGTACGGCCTCTGTTTCTGTATTGTGTATGTAATGGCTCAGTCAGTGGCGTTTAAGTTATATCACCAGTGAGGTACAGAACCGCATTAAGAGTTCATTAGTATCGCTTGTAGGTCAGCAAAATTACATTTTTTGCACGAAAATTTTCATCTGTGATGCAGAATGGACCCTCTCACCACATGACGGTATCAGGTCAACTCTTTGCAGCAAGATGTATTATTTGAAATCGTTCCAATCGGCCCCTGTTTCAGCCATTATGGCAGACAACCCCCCACCAAAGTAGAGACCCAATTGTTGGACATTCCCTAAAGACAAAACTGACAGATGCAAAGGTTCTGTTGACACTATTACGGACATACTGCACATATCCAAAACAACTCTTTGTTCTTCATTGTGTGTCCACCTGTACATTTTTTTTCTTCAAATTTGGAGTTGTGTTCTATATTTCTTAATGATTTCTTTCACCAAATCACTCACTACAGTTATTATTATTTTGGACTATACATTCCCATCAAAATATGAAATACAAACAACATATTTGAACACTTCCTAACGCACCTGTGAAACATAAAGGACAAATAGAAGCTTATCTAAAAGCCCAGAAGCGAGGACAAAACCTTTTCTTCTCATTTTCTGATGTCCATGAATGATAACAGGTCACTACGCGAAAGTGCCGACAAAAACCTTTGGTTAGCAGTAGTCTCTGTTATCCAAATGAGTTGAACATTGCAGACTACCCTATACTTACAAAGCATAAAATGGGGTTTATGACCCGCCCTAAGTGTATACAGTGTTATAAGGTATGGTCCGTTTCTATAAACACCGAATGAACAACTGAGGTGGCGAAGAGACCGAGTTTATGAGGTGTTTATAGAATCTGACCATGCCTTATGATACCGTATACACCAAAGGAATGCGGGTCTTTAACGTTATTATCATATAGATATTATCATGTCAGACTGACACATGGATAAGACAAGTCCTGTATAACATATACAATTTATATATTTTGATATCAAACATCTTGCTGCTGTTTCCTAACTGTTCCTCCACTTTTTCATTCCGATCAAAATATCGACGACAAATACTGTACGAACACGTTTGACCACACCTGTCAAACATTAAAGATAAATGGCTTCAAAGATTATCCGAAAGCCCATAAGCAAGGACAAAACATTTTCTTCTCATTTTCTGATGTCCATGAAAGATAACTGGTCACCGCAGATAAGTGCTGGCAAAAAACTTTTGCTAGCAGTAGTCTCTATCTTCCAAAGGAGATGGACATTGCAAATAACCCTGTAACTACCAAGCATGATTAATTATAAAGAGCGATCTCTGCTCGATAAGTAGGATTTGCTGCTTGCGAAATATGACAGGTAAGTCTGCTAATGTGTTTTTTTTCAATATCATATTTTAGGCAATCGATTATTTACTTTTCTGCCATGTGCCGCTGTTATCTAAGTAACCATTCCCAGACTTACCTGTCAGACTTATCTTGGTAAGAATCAAGTAGCACGCTTAAATAACACCAGGATTTAGATACTCAGGGCCACTCTACAATAAGGGGAAGATTCTAATAGATTCTTTTCTTCTATAAGACGACTTCTATAAGACGACCGCGTCAAATACGTCAGTATCGTCTGAAAAGGAATCAAGGAGTTCCTATAGACTGGTGACCAAGCAGAGTATCAATCGAGAATTAGCACTGTCCCTCTTTGGCAAGCTCATTTGGGTGAGTCATTTGAACGCAACGTTAGACTCTCAATCGAGATTTAGCACTGTCCCTCTTTGGCGTGAGTCATTTTAATACAGCGTTAGACTCTCAATCGAGATTTAGCACTGTCCCTCTTTAGCGTGAGTCATTTTAATACAACGTTAGACCCTCAATCGAGATTTAGCACTGTCTCTCTTTGGCGTGAGTCATTTTATTACAGCGTTAGACTCTCAATCTAGATTCAGCACTGTCTCTCTTTGTCAAGGTCATTGGGTGAGTCATTTTAATACAACGTTAGATTCTAATTTAGAATGACGGAAGACTAGTTGGCGGAGGTCTATGTAATGTTAGACTGGGTTGAGTCTATGTTAGGTTGGTTTGTGTTAAGTTCGATCAGTATTGAATGTAGGACAATGAATAAGGCAAGGGATACATCGTCTGTATGCTGACGGCTGTAATGTTATTCATGTCTACACTGGATTTTGCAAGTTAGTCAGGATATCTTAGCCTCTTTCGCAGACTTCTTGGAGCGGTGGCATTTTTTTGGGGGGGGAGGGCGGGGGTGGGCGCTGTTTTTTTTTTTTCCACGGGCCAAGGTTGTCTGACGCCTTCGTCTCCAGGACAGGCGATCTTCCCTCGGCGACATAACTCCCCTAGCCGGGAGAACCATGGCCCGTGTAAAAAATCCCGTATCAGCGCTCCCCTCTCAAAAATTAACGCCGCCGCTCCATGGAGACTGCGACGGAGGCTAAGAATATCTGATAAGTCATGATTTTAGATTGTAGTAAATATACTAACGAACATATAGTCTAAAGGTATATAAAGGCTTTCAATAAAATGCTATGAACGTAAATTCATGTATACAATCACAACATTGATAGTCAGATTTGTCGCATTGTTTATACTTCTGAATATATTCTCTTCAAGTCATAGATTAATAATATTTTCGAAATGATCATGCTTATTAGCTTCAGACATTGATGTAAAATCTAACATTAACAAAAAGCCCTTGGTATAGACATTAAGATCACCTACTTTTGAACATAGCGCTGTTCCAAAAATAGGGTCCCCCGAAAGTGCGAAATGGAACGAAATGGAACGAAATGGAACGAAATGGAACGAAATGGAACGAAATGGAACGAAATGGAACGAAATGGAACGAAATGGAACGAAATGGAACGAAATGGAACGAAATGGAACGAAATGGAACGAAATGGAACGAAATGGAACGAAATGGAACGAACTAAAACAACATATGTTACATAATGAAATGAAATACCAGCAGATAGCGACATATAAGGAGTAGACCGGAACAGGAAGCATTTTAAATACAGAAGTGAGTGGTAAATACATAATATAACGTGTTTTATTTCTTGAAACTATGTGATAATATTAAATACAACGTTTTTGTCGCGTTTGTGTGGCTAGATTCTTCCTTGAAAATGGAGGCGCCGCGTGCAAAGAGATCCGCCGCTCTTCCTTGTGTACCAACGATCTGCAAATGAACTGCTGCAAATAGCGGGGAAAACAAGCAAACGGAACTGAGTATCGAAGTTAGGACTAGATTATACAGTTGGTGGTAACATTGCATCTCATAATTCACCAAGAGGGCATGAGGCAAGCGTTATTTTATTATTCATACAGCGTGTTTGCGTGTTGCGGGACAGAACTCTTCTCTCACAAATGGAGCCCCGCATACAAATGAACCGCCATTGTTGCCAGCGCGACGGAACTGTGGGTGTGCTACCGACAGGATGAATCAAACTCCGACTTTCCAGTTATTTACATACGGTTTTAGTCCATAACTAGTACGTAGCATATGCATATCTCCGCAACAACGTTTTTATACAACCAATTCTTCGGCTCAAAGTCAGACCGCTGTCGGGGAATGGACCCCTCCGTTAATGATATGCAAATGAGCTCTGCGCTGCGTCACCAATTTCACACATTTCATACTCCATTCAAACACGGACGTGGAGACATTTCTGCTTCCCTGTTCCCGACAAAACAAAGGGAGGGTGTGAACGAGGAGGACATGTATTTCACGGTTCACACAACACGCAAACACGCTAGCTGTATACATAATAAGATAACGCTTGCCTCATGCCCTCTTGGAGATGCAATGTTACCACCAACTTCTGTATAATCTGGTCCTAACTTCGATACTCAGTTCCGTTTGCTTGTTTTCCCCGCTATTTGCAGCAGTTCATTTGCAGATCGTTGGTACACAAGGAAGAGCGGCGGATCTCTTTGCACGCGGCGCTTCCATTTTCAAGGAAGAATCTAGTCACACAAACGCGACAAAAATGTTGTATTTAATATTATCACATAGATTCAAGAAATAAAACACGTAATATTATGTATTTACCACTCACTCCATTTCGTTCCATTTCGTTCCATTTCGTTCCATTTCGTTCCATTTCGTTCCATTTCGTTCCATTTCGTTCCATTTCGTTCCATTTCGTTCCATTTCGTTCCATTTCGTTCCATTTCGCACTTTCGGGGGACCGCAAAAATAGATGCTTTAAGAACGTGAAAATGTGCTCTTGAATACCTACAGAAATAAAAGTCAAAAGGAACCAAGAATGAAGAGTGGGGAAACTGACAGCCGCGAAGAGAAGATCAAACATTTCCAAATTGCGAATTCTGACGATCAGAAAAGGGGCAGAGATTGGTGACTCTGGATCAAGGCAAGACCAAACTTTCACTTAAATTTGTTTAAGAATATTTACGGAATTTTACTCTAATGGTTGTTGCAGATTGCAATAAATTTAATAGATATTTCATATGAAAAGTATTGAGTTCTGTTACATTAGCAACCTTCTTCTACCTACCTTTTTTGATGATAAATAACCATTGATCAAGACGATAACAGACAAGATTATATTTCCGCGAACAAACAAAAACTGCTTGCGTCAGAGTAGGTAATAACATCATTTTATAGAGAAAGCACTATAAGGACTGACGTTGCCCATACGTGCAATCACTCAAACGATCAACGTGTCAACTTGCACTGCGTAATAATTTGGTCCCATTTCCAATCCGGGGCCCGGCCGGGCTGTTTGCGAGAACGAAAAAAATACACATCAAGAAAAGAAAAACATATAGTTAGGAGTAACTAACTAACGTTTCGAGTCTTTGGTTGTCTTTCATATCATATTTTTTGGTCTCAAAAAGATGCCCGGCCGGGGCTTCGCTTTGGAGATGGATGCAAAGCATAATTACAATACTTTTTATGCTTCGGCCCCATTTCCAATCCTGGGCCCTAGTCTACTTTTTTTTAATGTCGGGTGTGGTCTCTACGTGACCCAGTAAAATACTTTGTGATTGTCGGTCTATTCTGGAGCGCAGGATTTTTTCTTTATTTGTTTAAAAAAAAAAACTCAATTGGCAGTAAAAATCTACCGGGACACAATTGAATATAGAAGCTGTAACCTAATCACGATCAGTTGAATGACGTAAATTGAAATATAGGGGTGCTGATCAGGGGGATGAGTGTTCTACAAAAAAGAAATGAATTGCATTTGTAAAAGAGGCGTCATAACCTGGACAACAGTCATTCAGTTTTGCCGCCAGACTATGCCGGCTTTAACCCTATCCAGACTGGGGGGGGGGGGGGGGGGCTAAAAGTGCCCGCGCCAACTTTGACATCGTATTACTGCCAAACGATGCATGCTACGACTACCAAACTTGGTGACTTTTGCTAAAATTTTGTTGGCAACAATTTTATAATAATGGTTAAAGTTTATTATTTTTCATGTTGCCATGGCAACGGGTTTCTGACAGGCATTTTATGCAAAAATCATTAATTTTTTGAAAACAATGATATTTCTCAGATTTTCTTGCACAACTACACTAGTTTTCCTACATGTATAACATTATATGTAATTAGAAGTAACTTTCCTACTTAAATATTCATAATTTATGCTAATTTGATGGCGTAATCAGTCAAAATCCAAGATGGCGGACTATATCACTATTTCAGGTATCAGCAGCCTTTTTTGCCTTTAAAATCGTCAATACCTGACATTTTCTTTATCAGAAACATTTAGATTAACGTTTCTAGTCCATTTTCAGTGTCCTTTGGGGTCAAAAGGGGCAAAAAAGGATTTTTGAAAATTTCGAAATGGCCGATCCAAGATGGCGGATCCCAAGGGATCGCTAACAACACATGACGTCACTCTATGGCGTCATTTTGACGTCAACGTACTTACCATTGACGTTGTATACCTTTGCATACCTTAAAATGAATAATACAAACCGTTTTGTTTAATACCTTTACATATTACGGGAATTCCCTATTTAGCCGATAAAATCACATCGATGACGTCATAATTACGTCCTATTACGTCATAACGTCACCAAAATTACAGGAATTATAGAACTTGACGTGATTATCACTCCCTGCAAATTTGGTGATGATACGTCATACCGTTCGGAAATTATGAGGCTGAATCAGCCCCCCCCCCGTCCCAGATATACCAAAAAAGCCCAGTCTGGATAGGGTTAAAGTGTACGAAACAAATATAAGGTTCTGTTCCAAACATTTCAAATTATCACGTTTATAAAGATTAGACATCCAGCTGGAATTGAATAAAAAATATCTCCATTCAATTTATACAACTGGATTACAATCTTAGAATGCAAGACGTTTCATATGTCAATCCGATACGTGAATTCGTGAAAAAGAATGTTACAGGATCAGACCTTACCACATGTTGGTACGTCACAAAGCTCATATCTCTTGTCCGGATCCGTAGTGTAGCACCAAACTCCGGGGTCAACATCAGGATCCGGATTCCGGCAGTAGTTCTCCTCCAGGCCAAATGATGGGCAGTTGTCAGGTGTCATGGAGTGTCCATGTGGTGTCTGACTGTCCCAGCGTTGACACGTCTTGCCTGTTTTGGTCACAGAGACTTTTCCTCGGTAGGATACCCCATTTTCCACCTGGCATTCTAATCATTGAAATTTAATAAACGTTGATGTTCTACTTTGAATGATACGTGTCGTTAACTAAGCACCAAACTTAGTAGTATATGGTAGATAACAGGGCATTGTTAACACACAAGTTGTAATTGTAAACATCAACTCTTATCTAAAGTTACAGGGTCAGACCTTACCACATGCCGGGACGTCACACAACTCATATCTCTTGTACGGATCCGTAGTGTAGCACCAGACTCCGGTATACCCGTCAGGATTCCGGCAGTAGTTCTGCTCCAGTCCAGATGACGGGTAATCAGCAGGTGTCCTGTCGTGTCCATACGGTGTCTGACTGTCCCAACGTTGACACCTCTTGCCTGTTTTGGTCACAGAGTCTGTTCCTCTGTAGGATACCCCATTTCCAACCTGGCATTTCGCTTGATGAAATTTGAAAAGAAATGTATTGATAGAAACTGTCGTTACATTCAAGTAGGACATAACCACGTTGAAGAAGTAAATAAAGCATCCAAAATAAACATACAATTATGCGGCCAAACAGCATAAATAGGCTAGAAGTTAGAACTGTGCAAAGATAAGAAGAATAAAATCACCATTGGAGAATATATAAGATAAAAGAGCATTTCCTCTCATCTAACAAAAGACTGGATTGTGAGCATTTCTGGCCTAATTACGATTAAGAACATGATCGACCTTTCTTGTAAAAGCACCAGTATACTCCCAACGTGGACCTGTCAAAGCAGTATACTTTTGTAAGTACTAGGCAGGTTTCTTGCAGAATACAAAGTTAAAGAAAATTAATTTTCATCGCAATCACCAATTTGCACATGTTTATTTCACCAACAATTCTGTATTTGCAATTCTGCTACAATCGAAATGATGGTATAGTCTTTGGGTCACTTTGGACCGCCCCATTGAGAACAGAAACTTTATTTCTAATTTGATATTCATAAAGGTCTAAGCTGGATTTGTGCCAGAAATCAACAAACTTAAAATGCCCTTTAAGGAGATACTTCTTGCTAAAACGTCAAAAAATGGCTTTCTGTCAATTTTGAAATTTTACAAAAACAGGTCCTCTTTAAATGTTTGTTGCGCCTCACTGCAAAAACAAATCGAGCAAAACTTCGTCATTTACCTGTTAAAATATGGATAATATTACATGTTGGAGCCAAAAAGATTTCTGTTCATTTATGGGAGCTACAGTAAGCCAAAGATGGTCCATTTTGAGTGAGAGAGGCCTTCACAAGGAGAAAATCCGCCATTTTGAAATATGTCCGTTTACATGGCAACTGTATAGCACCGATCCAAAACTTTTCCCATTTTTGCAGCTTTGGGCCAAGGCCCTTCCACCACACAAAATTTAAGAAAATATCATTTTTTTTTAAATTTTGGTCACCTTATGCTTGGCTTTTACAGACAGCTGCTCTTAACAATTTGCAGTAAATATGGAACAAAAGATCCGTATGCTTCTTTACCTGTCGTTACGCCTAGGCTTTCTACTCGTATGTAGGCATCTACAACAGTGAGAATCGCACCTGTAGCGCTTTTCTTGTCTACAAACCAAGATGGAGGCATTCCCTTCTGAGTTATCATGGCCCAGTTTTCTCTCTCTTCTATAAAAGTTATCGGTCCAGGACAGAACGTGTAAACAGTGTACAACGAAAGCAGTGGAAAATGAGATACATATTATCTGCAAATGTCCCAAATTCGAAGCAGGAAGATACAGATTATTCACGAAAGTATCTGAAATCTCTAAAAGCTTTTCTAGATCAAGAATTACACAGAAACTAATATTCCTTTTGAAATCATCCAACCCACTCATCATTGAAAGTGTGGGACTTTTTATTTTCTACTGCTTTCAAAGAAGAAATCAAATCCCACATAAGTACCGTAGATAAAGAAACGTATTGAAGACTAGCAATTTAGTATGATCTTGTATCACATGTATGCCTTATGTTTTACTTTATGTTTGTACTTCGACATTGTTGTCAACGTGCAATTAGCCTACGGGCATGAATTTGTAATTAACTTTCTATTATAATAATAGTATGTCAAGTTACACATGTAGCCCGGCCAGATTGCCCTAAGCCATGTCGTGAAACGTATCATTCCATTATCTTAGGTATCGATTGGATTAGTACACTAGACACTAGTGTTAACCCTCAAACCACCGTAGCTTTTTTACGACTAATCTTACCGTATGGGGTCAAAACTGACCCCACAATGTTTTCTACAGATATAGCTTTATAGGTGACTATTTTTGTGGTTTGTATATATGTATAGTTTAAGTAATCTATAAGGGACAGTTTGACATGATTAGGTGTGAATAATTTCTGCTCATTATCATAATTTATGCAAAAATAGGGAACATCGTCTTTTGCAACTAACGCTATTCAGACAAGCGGGCTCTTTTGAGGCCTGCACCAACACTTGATGTCATATAGCATCTGAATGTCTTACGCTAGAACAACCAAAACTTGGTCACCTTTGCCAAAGTTTCGTTGGCAACAATTTTAATATAATAAAATATCTAATCAATGTTTTCATGTTGCTATGGAAACCGGTTTCTTAGAGCCATATTTGGAAAAAGTCGCTAATTTTGGATTCTACAATGTAATTCTTGTGCTGTATTTTTAAACTGCACTTATTTTCTTACATCAATACCAACCAATCTAATTCACTATCACTTATGATTTAATATTCATAATTTGTGCATATTTGATTACGTCATCGGTCAAAATCTAAGATGGCGGACGATATAATTAGATTTGGTATAATCGGCTATTTCAACCTCAAATTTCATCATGACCATGTTTATTCAAACAGAAACAATCTTAATATAAACGTTTTGGTCCATCTTTATTGTGTCATTAGATTATATGATGAAAAAATGCATTTAAAATAATTCAAGATGGCGGAACCAAGATGGCGGATTTCGCTAGTGTAACTTGATATGAATATAATTTTGACGTCGTTCCTGTTGCCATCTACAAATAAGGTCTCTGAATATATTATGACTTATCATACATAATTTCTATTTTAGTCTTATCGTGTACCTTTGAATTATATGGAAATACCCAATTTGTTGGTTTTCGTCAATCAAATCACATAAATGACGTCATGCGTAAACTTTCTAGGATAACTTAATCAAAAATGAGCCAATCTTGGTAAAAACCTGTGAGAAGTCATAAGACATATATACAAACAAACTCATGGAAGGAATTTTGTTTTCGACTCGAAATGTCAAAATGGCACATGTTGATATACGCCTGGGGTCAGTTTTGACCCCATACGGTGGTTTGAGGGTTAATAGTCCTTTGTTGTTAATTATCCATCTTATTTGCCATACATTGTACCTGACGCAATTGTTATGCAATTAACTTGACTATAGTATTAGGAGCCCCCATTTGATATTGATTACGATATCTAAAGCTAAACGACCTTTTTTTAAAATAAGTTTCCCACCATCAAGTTTATGAACTCACCTGTACACGGTTACTCCAGGTACCGTCCACCTGGCATGTGGTGTTTGTCTCACCTACAAGATTGTAACCTAGGTCACAGGTGAAGCGCATCACTTCCTTGTAGTAATAACAGCCGCTCATATCACCGTTGGCAGGAGGTGTCAGTGTCGAGCATTGGGCAACTGCGACTGAAAACAATACATAATCAATCAACATCACGGGGATAGAATCAAACACAATTAGGGCATTTAGTGAGAGCATTGGGCAACTGCAACAGAAAACAATACATTATTAATCAACATCACGGGGAAAGAATCAAACACAAGTAGGGCATTCAGTGAGAGCATTGGGCAACTGCGACAGAAAACAATACATTATCAATCAACATCACGGGAAAGAATCAAACACAAGTAGGACATTTAGTGAGAGCATTGGGCAACTGCGACAGAAAACCATACATTATCAATCAACATCACGGGGAAAGAATCAAACACAAGTAGGGCATTCAGTGAGAGTACAGTGTACATATTGAAACAAAAATGGATAGAACAACTTTGTTAATCAATGTGTTTAAATCAAGGCTAATTCCTTTATTTTTTTAATATCTTACCAGTGCATGTTGGTGAAAGTCCACTCCACGTTCCGTCAGACAGGCAGGTTAGTGAGGAATTGCCAAGCAGCTTGTATCCTTGGTCGCAAGTGAAGGTTACCACGTCATCGTACGAATTGGAGCCAATCATGATACCGTTGGTAGAAGGCAACAGTGGGGGGCACTGCGCGGCTGTATGAAAAAAGAAGATGCAATTGATGATGGGAGGTGACAGCAAGGGACACTGAACAGCTGTAGTCAGCAAGCTTTATTTTAATTGATATAGTCAGCAACAGATTCCTGATAGCCTCTACCAGGCTCCGCGCGGTCGCTGGGAAAATAGTAGAAATCGTCCATCGCATATTGAGCTTCACTGTATAGCTGACTACCCCTGGCTATTCACTCTATTTGGCCGATTTCTACTATTTTCCCACCGATCGCGCGGACCCTGGTAGAGGCTAGATTTCTGATATCATAGTAGTTAAGATATGGCCCATTCAATGTAGGATTTCATTATTCAATAACCTGTGCATGTTGGTGTGCTTCCATTCCAAGTGCCGTCAAGCAGACATGTCAGTGAGTATGCACCAACAAGGTTGTATCCTGGGTCACACGTGAAGTAAATGACCGCATCTTTGTACACGTCGTTTCCAATAACGAAGCCATGTGGTGGAGGCTTCAGCATAGGACACTGGGCAGTTGTATTCAAAACATCATACCCTGACAGCTCACGAGATTGATTTATTCACATTGTTTCTTTATCATACTGGTGATCAATGCGTATGGATGCTTTTTTAAGACAAGATTGCATCAATTTGTCATTCAAACGTAAGTAAAACATCCTGGAAAGAAACTTCTCAGCCAGCTTGTATCATCAGCTGATGCCCGCGGATGGTTGATTGAATATATGTAAACACCTTCAAACCACAATTAGTTTGCTGCGAAGTTAAAATTATCCAACGGTATCTACATCAAAACCCGGAAATGCAAATATTTGGGGACAGAACACTGTCTGTATTTTCTTGGTTCCGCTAGATCGTTCAAATTTTAAAATGGTCAGGTTAAAATAACAGATAATATAGATTTAAGTAGGCTGCTGTTACATCTGTCATTTGTTATGCAAATAACTTAACCCTATCCAGACTGTGGGGGGGGGGGGCTAAAAGTGCCCGCGCCAACTTTGACATCGTATTACTGCCAAACGATATATGCTAGGACTACCAAACTTGGTGACTTTTCCTCAAATTTTGTTGGCAACAATTTTATGATAATAGTTAAGTTTATCATTTTTCATGTTGCCATGGCAACGGGTTTCTGACAGGCATTTTATGCAAAAATCATTATTTTTTTGAAATAATGATATTTCTCAGGTTTTCTTGCACAACTACACTAGTATTCCAACATATATAACATTACATGTAATAAGATGTAACTTTCCTGATTTAATATTCATAATTTATGCTAATTTGATGACGTACTCAGTCAAAATCCAAGATGGCGGACAATATCACTATTTCAGGTATCAGCAGGCTTTTTCGCTTTTAAAATCGTCAATACCTGACATTTTCTTTATCAGAAACATTTAGATCAACGTTTCTAGTCTATTTTCAGTGTCCTTTGGGGTCATAAGTGGAAAAAAAGGATTTTTAAAAATTTCAAAATGGCCGATCCAAGATGGCGGATCCCAAGGGATCGCTAACAACACATGACGTCATTCTATGACGTCATTTTGACGTCAACGCACTCACCATTGACGTTGTACGCCTTTGCATACCTTAAAATGAATAATACAAACCGTTTGTTTAATACCTTTAGATATTACGGAAATTCCCTATTTAGCCAATAAAATCACATTGATGACGTCATAATTACGTCATATTACGTCATAACGTCACTAAAATACAGGAATTATAAAACTTGACGTAAATATCACTCCCTGCAAATTTGGTGATGATACATCATACCGTTCGGAAATTATGAGGGGGGGGGGGCGAATCAGCCCCCCCCCCCCCAGTCCCAGATATACCAAAAAAAGCCCAGTCTAGATAGGGTTAAGATGCTAACGTCTACAAACCTATCGACAAACAAACCCACAAATAATATCAAAACATAAAATGTTGAAGGAGTTAGTAATTGCAGAATACGAAAAGATCGCATGACTCTGTTACAAAAAAATCAACAGCAAATGGCGTGTGTCCTTTTTTGCTATTTCCATACCATTTCAATTTCAAACGAATGCGAATCTTGTCAAGTCCACAAAGATCACCGTTATCTTCTGTAATACACATTTCTTCAGTACCAGCAGACAGTGCAGTTTCATATCAGTCTCTTGCTATGACAACTAGTAGTAATGGTTTATTCATTGTTTCACATTCACACATGTCGCGAACAATGGCAGCCCATTGGCTGAATTGAAGCTCGGGCATAACAATTTATAAGACAGTCAAATCAACGACTTGATATTTCAAATAAATTATTGGAACACTACTGTGTACTAAGATAACATTGGGAATAAGGACTAGATACATTTATACTCAACAATCGAATTTAGCTTACAAGTTGAGAGGTCAGATACAATACACATGTGTGTGTCAGGGTTCGACACAAAAAAGGGGAATTACCCAAACTGATAAGTGGGAAAATTGGGTATTACCGAGTTCTAGTGTTCGAAATTGCAGTTTATCTTTGACATATAATGTCTTCTTCCAACACAGATGTATCCAGTATCTTTAAGAAATGATACGAATGAATCACCTCGGATCTAAATAGCATTTGGTTATATCTGATTGACATATCAAGACAGCTTAGTTAAGCAAAACTAGCCTACCTGACACGTTGGTTTTCTCGACAAGACTTTGTTCTATATCAGCAGTTTGGTTCTCATTGTTTCCGAGGTTGAAGGCACCTGTTGTGGTTGAAACTTGAAATATGTCCTGAAGAATTATAAGAATGGCGAAAAAATAAACACAAATCTGTACACTTTTTTCTAATTTTTTTTCTTATTTTTTTGTTTTCTTATGTTAAGAAATATTTTCTTATGCAAAGAAAATTACAAAAAATACTTCTGCGAAAGACTGTATGTCAATTCTTACAACAAAAAAAAGTTTTTCTTTTTTTCTGAAGTAAAGAAAATATTTCTAGCATTAAGTTCTCCAATAAGAAATTTCTAGAAAAATAACAAAAATTTTCTTTTTTAAGTCTTACTATACGATTTATTTTTTGTTTGGTCAATTCTTTCCTTAAGATATTTTGTCTTAAAAATCTGAATCTACTAGAATAATTTTTTTTGAATTTTCTAGGTTTAAGAAACAAATTCTTAGATGGAATCTTTTGTGCTTAAAACAGGGATTCTTGTTTGTGCTTAAAACATGGATTCTCGTATACAGAATGAATTTTCTTTGTAGAATGAAAAACAAGAAAAATATAAAAGGAATGTTTGGTAGTGTAGAGCCTATATGCCTCCGCTGAACGCTTTATAGTTCTACGCTGTTTACGGGTTGAGGGCGTGTTGATTACATTTGCGCTCTGAGGTTTTAACCCACTTTTTATGTGTTATACATAGAATGAGGGCATGCATTTCCTGATTTATACTGCAGATTTGTAGCAAACATAAATAGGTCGAATAAGGGTTAAATGTCATGAAAACCAATTTTTAGCGTAACTTATTTTTTCTTACTAATTCTAACACATTTAAACAAACCCATCAACGGAACATGTTCTTAGTGATGAGTAGTACATGTATATGCTTCAAGATACTATGTCCCCACAAATTGCGCATTTTTAAAGCACGTAAGGTGAAAATTGGCTTGGTTTAAACACGGCAAAAAAAAACAAAAGAACAATGAAAATCTAGATCAATCGAAGTAGTTAATGTTTAAACAAAATATGTTCATCTGACAGATATCAATAAACCATGCATAGAATTGTGATATACTGCTATCCAGTGAATGAGTCAACTGACGTATATTACGACGCATCCTCGCATAGTTTGAAAAAAATCTGTAAACGTCTCCAGTGTTGCTAAACACAAACAAATAAACAACGCATTAAAGGTATTTGTTATTAAAGGCCTTTGATTGCTTTTCTTTGATGTGCTTTCTTTTCGCCATAGATTAAGTCACCAAATTAGTCTGCCACACCCAAACATGTTTTGTCAAATTTGCAATATATATACGCCACAGCAGCCTTTCAATATAAGAGTGAAAGTTTAATATTTGTTAGTGACATTTTTATGAGGTCTGCTACGGACTTTTTTTTTCTGATATGGTTCACAGCTTGTTATGTGAGCAGGGATACGATAGGAATAGTTATATTTGTCAATTTTGGAGTCTTTGCCAACTAACAGAGAATTACGAAATATATTTTTTTCATTTGTTTAGACATCCCTGAAGCGCACGAGAACCTACAGATGTATAACAGATTCGTGTGTTAAAACCTCAAGAAATAATAACTTTTTTTCTTGTGCAATGGACCCTTACAAACCCTTTGAAAATTAAAGAAAACTGAAATATAAATATGATGATGAAATATAACTAGCAGTAGGCACTGTTCAATTTGAAGTCTGAATGGCCTAAATAGATACACTACGTTTATTTACCAGCAAAATTACTAAGCGTTGATTATTTATCAACGTTTGTTCTATTATGTTAATTCATGGTTAATTCGACAAAATTGCTTTGGTGGTCTAAGTCTTTACGTTTTGAAAAAGTCGTCATAAGTATTTAATTTAGTGATATAGGTAAAATACAATACAGTAGAAGCCACTTAATTGCACCTCGGATAAACGCACCTTCCATTTAATTGCACCTAATCCCAATATCCAAAACCGGTTCCCATTCACTGCATTGTTAGTGACTCCGCATATCTGCACCGCGCATGGTCACCAATGCCGGATAACTGCACCATTTTTTTTTTCAAAAATCCTCGACAAGTTAACTGTGTGCGCTAAGATCGGCAAACGCGGCACAAATGAGCCGATACCTGCGGGTGTAAAGGCGCAATACCGCCAATATGTTTAAAACTGTTTAGAGTAACAAAAAAAAACGGTCTGCATTGACAGTTATGTTGATAGGAATCGTATGGGAGGTCCCGGGCGGGTCACCCGTAATCAGTAACCAAGTTTTAGTTTCAATTCCTAGTTTCACGGCGGTACATGATTTACGTAAATCGACAACTGCACTCTACGTAATGTAAAACAGAAACTCTTATCCCATGAGTGGCATGACGATGTTTCAGAATGCCTCCCCTGTAACATTACGTTTGTTGTAATGAGGTAGATTGCATGGAAAAATGAAAGAATGCAAAATCAAAATAGGTTCGTACTCTAGTCATTTCTTTATTTTCAGCAAAGGGTTAATAAGTAAAGTTAATAACTGAATAATTCCGTCTGTTTTCTTTGTACTAGTGTTTCTGACTAACAATACACCCCCTCTCCCATGGTGGCTGGGCATTTCGCATAATTGCACCAGCCGGATAATTGCATCCAAAACGCTGACAAATGGGTGGTGCAGTTAAGCGGATTCTACTGTATATGATATAATTCGTAAGGCTACTACAGTTTGACTATCAGAATGATTTGTTTTTTTAACACAACCTTATTTTGTAAAGAATGATCTATTGTTAATTGAAATGATTTGTTTAAAATCTTGATTCCAATGATTATCTCTATGCACTTCTACAAATAGCTGATATAAAACAACGTACCTTTTCATTTCCGTAGGTCCCGGCATTAACGAACATCAGTAGGATGACTACCACTGTGACCACGGTTACCACTACCGCCGAGGCGACGACCATGTAGCACACACGGCGGCCTGTTGCTTCATCGGCTGGCGTCGTGTCTGCCAGAATAATATTTCGTTACATTTTGTTACAGGTTATAAACATCATGAACGCAAAAAGAAAGAAAATTTAGCGATCATAATTTTCTACCAACAAAATGTTAATTGCAAAAAACGAAAAATACGTGGGGTATAATAAATATGGAATATCTTTAATGTAAATAAAATGTATGACCAGAAAAGCTACCCTTAGCAGAAAACAAGCCAAAGAAGCACACGTTACCTGTAGACGTCTCCGTTCCGTAAGGGACCTCTCCAGAGGTGTTCTTCAGTTTTACCGCCTCAGCTTCTTCGTACAGGTTTGAGGGCGTCTGCTGTTCTTTCTGGCTGCAAGAGTCATGTTTTGCATGACTGACACTCTCACTGGTGTTACCTCGACAGTTGAGGGGAACATGTGAGGGCGGCCCGCTGTTTTGTTTCTTGTCGTACCCCACGAATGGGGTCCTAACCGGCTGTGCTTGCTCGTACATCACACTTGTTCTGTACCGACGTTCGACGGTTGAACAGTCTAAACATAAAGCAGTAGCGTTTTCAATACAAAGATATGTAGATATATAATATATTTTGATATGCCGATCTTTGGTTAAACATTTACTTATAGTGCAAGCGTCATCAGGCATTTGAAATCTTTAAATGGCATTTTGTTTTTCTGAAAACTGCAGACTAATTATTAGGGTGGAAAAAATCTTAAGGTTGTAGACGGCACTATTTTCGTATTTGCAAGCCAACAACGTTAAATGATGCAAGCGATTGCTATTGCTCTTTGAATTATGCTTACGTATGAGTTTAAAATAGTACCCCAACAGCCTTTATTGTAATGTTTTATTGTTTAATATTTTTCCATTGAATTGTGGTAAGTTAAAGTTTTTTTCTCCTTTCAGCTACAGTAATTGTGAATCTGCGGCATGTTCAATCATAACCTGAATTTTTATAAATTAACAATCCATTCAACAGCTTTCTTTTCGCTATGTAGACCAATAGCTTCTCATTATAATCTCGTAAAACAAATTCTATCTCACAACACACTATCTATTATGGCCACATCTTTAAATATCAAAGTCTAAGAGTCCAAGTTATACTACTGAGCAAACATTAAACGACATCGTTATCACAATCTCTAAGGAAAACTACATTTGGCCATTAGGAGAAATGTCTTATGAACGGCCTTGAGGATTGCGATCACTTTAAATCCGATTACAGAAATCGATATCTGGGTATCTAAACATCATAGTATGCGTGAGTGGCAATAAAAGTGAACTTTCGTAAATCCAAGTAGTTCTTTAAGCCAACCGCCTTCAGAAAAATGTCCTTAATGTCTGAGGACTTTTTTTGCATTTCCTTAATTTCACAATTTCTAAAAAGAAATTAAGAAATGAAAAACAATCTATTCAATATTTTTATCATCCAGTGTTTTATTCTAGACAGGTGCTAATTTGATTTAACCAATCAACAACAGCTGTTGGAAATTTCACGCTTTAGGTATGAAAATAAAGCAAGAGAATAGTTATTACTTTAAAAAAAACTTTTAGAACCTGTCTATCTCTAAAAACGGTACCGTTGAATACACTCACGCCATTAAAACTATTATACTACTCTCCAAGCAAATTTCTTAATCGTCAAGGATATGGAAATTTTTTTTGGGGGAGGGGTTGCAGTCCACTTATTGTGAACAAATAATTGTATATAAACCAATTATTATATGTATTATGGTGCTATTTCCTTTAACATGTTCACCTTCGTCTTAAAGAGAATTAATTTCACTGCGTCACCGTGCGATTTCCCCGAGCAATGTGGCGTGGGATATTTACAAGAATTCTTACAAAAGCACTTTTGTCGAACCAGAAAACAAAAGCCGACTTAAAAAAATTACAAGACAAACGCTGTTATGACTTGTGACTCAAATCACCTTTCGTCACATGTTGTTGTGTTTCCTTTTTCCTGTTTTGTAAAAAGTGATGGTCTTGAGTAGTGGTGGCTATATATTTTGTAGGTTGTGAATGAATGGTTACCGACAGGCTATTTGCATTAAACTGTAAAAAACAGAAGGCGTGACGACGTTATCTGCAGAACAGGCCTGAATACATTAGACATTAGACGCCAGGCGCGTGTTGGTCACGGAAAACCGAGATCTTCCTATAAAGGTAAGTCTTTCACTTCCTTCTTTCTTTTTTGCAACATTGTTCCGCAAGTTTCTATATGTCTTCTATTGGAGTCATGAAATATTAGTTCATGCGGTATATATTTCAACGTAATATAACACCCCGTTATGCAGAATTTGTTTCAAAGTGATAAAAGACCCCGTGCCATTTGCGTACGTCATTACACCATTGCCGTTGTTGTCACCCAGCTTAGATGCTTACAGAGGAACAAAGTATATTAGAATGGCGAAGATACTAAAAGACAAAAGCATCGATAAATAGCATTGCCAAAATATTGAAACGCATACGGAGGGTATGGTTTTTCGATGCGTTTACGTTCGACTTTGCGTTTCTATAAATCAAATTGACTGAAAGAAACTCTAAAGCATCTTATCATCTATGATGATAATCGACAACTCAAACCAATGTTTTACAAGCGATGTGATAACTAATCTTGGAGGTTGTTATGCACCATCTAAATCCTACGAAATACGGTGCGAAACGTTTATTTCGAGATCATAGATCAATATATATTTTAAACAATAATATCCGGATTAATCTAATAAAACTACAAGTATGTCCAAACCGTACATCAATCTATTATCAGGTTAAACTTCCTGGTGTAGGTTCTCACTAGACACCGTATAATCAAATTATACAATTTTAATTGCAAATCTTCATCTAAGCTACGTATTCTGCTACGTATACCTTCTTCTAAAGCATACTATAATTCTGCCAAACAATCAATGGACCGAAGGAAGACCGATTTGTACCGTCCAAGCATCATGTTTTTGACGACCATGAGCATCGAAAGATACCAGGCGATGACTGACCCCATCGGACACTTGCAGCGTCAGTCCCTGAAGAAGGCTTGGCTCATCAGCGGAGTGATATGGTGTACTGCAAATCTTCTGGGCTCGACGTTATGTGTGTTCACTGACACTTCCAGACTAAATTTTAGCGATGTCATCATAATTTTCTGCGTCCAAGACCCCCCTAGCGGGATGGACAATGCCTAGCGGGATGGACAATGCACAATACAAACTTTTTTTTCATTAACGTGGACATTCCTTACATTTTTCGTAATTCCCTTGCTGATCATCACACCTCTGTATGCTCTCGTCATCAAGAAACTACGAACGAAAGGCATAGTATCCAAGCTGAGGCAGGGCAAGATACAGCCTAGAAACCGTATGACGAGGATGGTTATAGTTCTCGTTTTAGCCTTTATTTTATCCTGGCTGCCATATCATCTCTACTCTCCGTTCATCTATTTTAGTCAAGAGGCGGACTCCAGATATGTCAATCATATTATCCAAGTGCTTTATTCTTCAAACTCAACGGTTAATCCCTTTCCTTACGCACTTTTAGGAGAGAAAATCTGTTTACATATGCGAAAAGCTTTGTTGAAGTGTTGTCCATGCTGGAAGACCGACACAGAGAACAGTGACAGAGGGCCAGTACCTGGTTAGATCGGGCAATGTATAACAAAAAAGGTAGTCAAAATGCATTTACAACTCAAAAGTGTGCTGTCTGTAATAACAAATATTTCACGATAAGCCTGAATCGACATACATCGCTTGGATGACAGATAGACAACACCAAGAATCATTAGGTTAAGTATAGATTATACATGGACATCCATGACTATTTGTATTTTAGTCTTAGTAGATAGATAGACTCGATTAATTACTCTGATTTTTACTCACCATTCTTTTGAAATGGTTGTAAGTATGCGTATATGATACATTATAACAATAACGTCTTAAATTGTGTTAACTTAATATGATAGGAATTCCAACTGTAAGATATGTGACATGTAGTAAAAAAGACTCTGGGTAGAAGACATTTTCTTCGCTTTAAATATGCATTGATCATAGGTATGTACATATTAGGCATATACCTGTATCATCACCCATAATCAAAATCCTTTACATCCTGACGGACTATATATATAACCGTTGACAGTAAGCCTCACAATACTAATCTTGTACATTTGAATATATCCATGTATATCATGCATTCACATGATAGAAATATGATATAATTTGGGCGTTTCTGCTATGACAACGGTGCTGCATGCGCACAGGTCTTCAAATACGACCAGAATACAACGATTACATTGTAAACGTTCTCACGTAGGTTAGAATGGATTTGTTTGATGTTTCTCCCGCCCAGCAGAGATTAACTACTTTTCTAAAAGAAATTAGTCTGCTTCTTGCAGAAAAACAAAATGCCATTCGCACCACCTCATGCCACGTCAGCCCTCCACGTCATCAGACTAATTAAGGCATTATTTGCGACATTCATGTATTGTTCAGTTACAAACTACGCGACGGTTACCTGCACAATACAGTCAAAATGTACGAACAAGCAGAGCCGGTCCGGTCCCCTTTCTCCGGCCAAACCAGCGGTTCGCCGCCCCAACCCCCTCCTGTCCATCAGAGTGGCTCACGCGGGCGTGGCCGCCATGGCAACGGCGCTACAGACGATTTTCCAGAAGAGCAAGAATCGTCCACAGACACGAACAAAGAACCCGACGCAACGCTCACGTCTGCAAGTAACTGACGATTTTGTAACTTGCCATGTACAGTGCGTGTAAAATAGGTACTCAAGCAACTGGATAAAAGTTTGAAACAGTCAGAAGTTTAAGACAGCATCCGCTGTCTTTCGTCAGTGACTAACGATAAGACTGGGAAACCAGGTTTTATGCTAATAGTTCTTGTCTTGAATTAATCTTCTTGTCAAGACTGCTTTAAGACATCCTAAATTGTCTTCACTTCATTAACCTATCTATTCAGAGTTTTGGTATAAAACCTGGTTTCCCAGTCCTATCGTTAGTCACTGACGAAATACAGCGGATGCTGTCTGAGTTGCGTAAAAAATATTTTTATTGTCTCCTGTTTTTTACTTGCACAGGTTTCAATCGGGGGGTTAGTAGTGGTCGTGATTTTCAACGCTGCCCTGCCTCCACGCGTTAACAATCGTGACCAATATAAGCCTCCGATCGAACCCTCTGCGAGGAGAATAACTTTGATCTAACAACAAAAATAACTTATTCGGCCGCAAACTCTACTTAGTTGAAAATATGTTAAGACGCAATTCATACGGACTTGAATGTAAGCTCAAGTGTGAACGGCCCTAACATTCTCACATTTGCGGCATTTGGTGCGATGGAGCTTTTTTTAAAAGAAGCTGGTTTCCTCAACGAAGGTCCTCAACCATTTTGTTAATGTGCCATTTAACGTATTTATTCATCGTTTGTATTCGATAAATTGTTGAGTTGGCACATGGACGTACAAGTTGTATCGTCTAAGCCAAATTAATTTATTTAACAGACTGCACGTATCCTGGTGGACCAAGCGGCCGCCGTGCTCTCTGTAGCTTCATCCGCTCCCATCGCAGCTGCATGGCCGCCGGGATTGCGGTGCTGTTGAGCATGATTGCTGTTGGCCTCCCCCCTCTGACGTTCATCAATAAAGAGGTACACGCTCTTGGTTGTTTTTTTGTTGGTTAATCAAGATGCAATTCAGCCAATTTTTCTTATACTATAAATATCATTTTCAATATGACACTGATTTAACTGGCTATCAACATATATATTTCTGATTTTTGTTTATTTTCTTTCGCGCGTGTTTGGTAATATTACGTATGTATGTGTGTTTAAAGGAAATATCTCAATTGACAACCACTCTCAAAGCCTTCAAGCTCGACCTACACGACATGCGGCAATTATTCGTCACCCTTGACGCCTTGAAGCGCGGCCAAGACGACATGTCCACCACTGTGGACGCCTTGAAGCGTGACCAAGACGACATGTCCACCACTGTTGAGGCCTTGAAGCGTGACCAAGACAACATGTTCACCACTGTTGACGCCTTGAAGCGTGACCAAGACGACATGTCCACCACTGTTGACGCCTTGAAGCCCAACCTGGGCAAGGAGTGAGGCCAAACCACCGTCATGGAGCAGCGTCTTTACGAAATGAGTAAGACGGCAGGTGAGTTAGTTTTCAATTGTTATATTAATTGATGAATGAAAGTCTTTTAACGTGTCTTGCGACCTCACACCGCCCCGCCCATATAGGCTTATAAGACACCGACAGGAAGAAAACGAAACGATACATATGGTACAGAGAGAGAAATCAAATGTAACATGAATAATAAACAAATCGAGATAAATCAAGTAATAGTGCTGGAACTGCAGTGGCCGTTTTTGTTTTGACCTTTGGACATTAATAATTCTTTTTCTTTCTTTCTTTCTTCTTTACTTCTCGCTTCCTTAATCTTTCCTTGAATTTTGTTTATTACCGATATTTAAATTCTTTCTTAATCAGGCATGGATGCGTGTGCCAGAGACCCATGCCAACATGTACGCTGTGTCGGCAATGATGGTGGCTATAAATGTATCTGCTCACCCGGATGGACTGGACAGAACTGTCAGCGAGGTAGGTACATTTACTCCGAGAAGGAGGTAATTTCCTGAAGGAGTGTTGTATACAGAGTTGTGCGCACGTTCGCAGCTACAAATCACGATCCCGTTGCTGCAATAATATGTAACTCGGCATGTTGTCTTCTAGGTTGCGCGAGAAGATGCCCGTTGTCTCTTTTACCCTTTCAATCAAGTATATATAGTTGATAAAATCTCCTTTGTCTAATATAATCATAGACGCACACATGCATTGCATTACATGTTTAGATATAGAAATATACAAATTTAGCCTGGCTGCCATCAGTTTATTCAGTTAAGTGGGGTTTCCATAATTGCTCTCTGATAAGTTTAACTAGGCCTAATAGAAACATACAGTGATACACGTCAAGTATATACTTTGGACTTGTTTCACTTGTACTACCTAGTCGTTCACATACATGCACAGAAATATTATGTGTGCTGTGTTAAATAGGAAGTAAATGCAACATATTGTATCACAATGTGTAATTGTCAGCAAGAAAGTTGTGTGCACTAATCAAGGCCATGAGTGCTGCCTTAGCGGGTAAAGTGAACAGAACAAGGGTGATTGCTGCAGGTTTGTTATAGACACAGGTGGACTAGAACGACCTCTAATTATAACTGCATCTAATTAAGCATCTACATCCGTTTGGTGGTAGCTCACTGCACATATTTTTTTTTCACAGCCAAACAATGCCGACGTGGATGGAATGAATACAACAACCACTGCTACAAGTTCGTGAGGGACGAAGTCAGCAGGAATTCGGCACACTTACAGTGTCGAAGATATGGTGCATTTCTGCCCACTATCACAGACAGTGCGGAGAACAGCTTCATCGCAAGTGTCATCCCGAATGGTGGGTAGTAAACAAATGTTACTCCTTGACATTAATTATGACTGTCTTTAACTATCTTTAGCATTCTTAGAGGTTTGATTTTAGCCCACAGCAATTAACATTTGTTGGTTCTCAGAAAAAAATATATGCATAGAAATCTCATGAGAACCTGACGGTAGTAATGACTTATTGATTGATTCATATGCACAGATGTCGCGAATAATTGCAGCTCATTGTCTGAATTGGAACTCGGTGATTACAATTTATAGGACAGCAAAAAAAACAATAGATACTTCATTATTTGAATACTACTGTGTATCAAGACAACATTGGGAATAAGGAATACATAAATTTTAAATCAACAATCGAATTCAGCTTGCAAATTGAGAGGTCAGATATAGCAATTTAAGAGGAATTTAAAATCTAGTTGAAATCGGAGCAATATTGTCCAGGTACAGATGTTGATTGCACGATTAGTGATTTATCATGCGTGTCATATAAGGGATGGCACTATTCCTGTACCGTTCAATTCAGTTCTACAGTACAACAAGTCCAGGTTACTTGAGGAACGAGTCTGTCTACCACTGATACTTTGTCTGGCTGAGAAATCACAACTTTTGTACAGCCAAATAAATCAATCAAATCATATCAGAGAATGAACTGGCATGGCAAAAAGTGAAACATTAACCATATGTACAAGTTGCCATGTGTTGTATAACAGTTATTGTTTAGCAAGCTATATAGTACGGCAACATATAACGTTCATGAACAATTTTTATAAACCGTTTCCTCGTGCTCGCTTGCAGCTCCTGCCAAAGATGTGTGGACTGGACTTCGTAAGAATGGGAGATTGTGGATTTGGAGTGATGAGTCAAGAGTCACTTATAGGAACTGGGCACCTCTTGAGCCTAACAACGTCTTCTGGAACGGCGACGAGGACTGTGTTTCCATGTACAGTAAGGTGGATGTTTCTTTCTATTTTAGAAAATTGACGAGATCCCTAATTGGACGAAATACTTAATGTCAGAGTGCTGAAAAGAAGTAACACTTTTCCGTATATTTCACTTCCCACAGAACCACTTTGCCGTCGTTATGAAAGGACAATGGAAGGACAGCAACTGCGGGAACAAATTTCATTATATTTGCAAAAAGTTTAAAGAGTGACGTCCATGCGGATGCAAGCGATCATGACCTTGTGCAACATCTTTGGGGAGGCGGCGAGGCTGTTATTCATGACAGAAAAGCAAAAAGCGCATGTCAAAGACTGTTGAATATAGTATTGCATTAAAACACTGAGAAAATTTGGCCAAAAAATCAGTTTATTGGTTATATGGATGACATCCTCTGAGGACTTCAAAACTGATGCGAGCGTGCGACTGGAAAGAAAAAGTTTGGCAAAAACAAAAGTTGCCTTTAAAGTGAAATTTACGTGGTCAGGAATGATGAACAAAACTAAAGAAACAGAGGATGGTATACCGAAATACAGATTCTAATCCTGTTATCTCAAAACTTCGTCCTTTAAACAATCAAGAAGAGTTTTTGTAGTTTACAATACATGGTATTTTTACTCAAAGGCACACACACAGGCACCAAAAAATTGAATATAAGTGGCGCCTGGTTGTTGTATTTATTGCATAGAAAAATCACTTCTGCTCACTGTGAATCTTACACTGCTCAGTCTAGAAGAAGGTTGGCTCAATTTGGAACTTTGTGTTTCAAAGCAAATCTTTATCAAAGCAACGGCATGCAAGTATAGATTTACATGTATGTACTATACAATACTTCATTCTTTTTGTGAATTTAGTGATAAGAGGACACATATTCTTTACAGAAGTCAACAGTGCAGAGAGATGGGTTCGGACTATATACTAGGTTTTGTAGAAACTATTTTTTTGCTCAGCTGTTACTTTTGCTAATCAAATATAAAGAAGACAACATTAGTTCTATTAAATCATACAAATCATCTTATTATCGATTCATTACACAATCTATGATACAAGCTTACATGACAAATTATTGAAATTAGTAGCATGACTACAGGAAGTTGTTTTAGATGGAAAGGCTTTATTTGAAATGATCATTTGAAATGTATTGCTTGCACTTAGTGGCAAAACATCTGTTACACTATAACTGTACTGACAAGTAACTGTTGCTTGTAAGAAGAAATGGAGTTAATGTCGATTCTCTGTCTCTGTAGTTCATACGTTGAGCCTTGATCATTAGAAATGTATCATGTTTGTACTAAGTGACAGAATTACAGTTGCATATAAGAAGTGAATCGTGCATTATCTGTACACAGAGAAGTAGTGCAGTAACGGAAATGTCAACTTTATGTCTGCTTTTTTAGCCTTGATCATGAAAGCGTACAGATGGCCATACCGCTTTTGGAAAGTAACAGAATGACTGTTATACGTAGCTTTTGATAACTTTCATGCCTTACCCATACACAGAGAAGTTGTGAAACAACGAAAAATGTCAATATTATGTATCTGTATAATTGGGGAGTACATGGAGCCCAACAGCTTTTTGAAAGTGACAGAATGACTGTTATTCATAGGTCTATGACCTAGATCGTGCCTTATCAGAAATACGAGAACCAACAAATTCTATTGATATGGCCGTACCACAATAGAGGGATTATTTCATGATGCTGTAGAGATTGGAGCCTTTCAATACAATGAACATGCACACAATCTTGTTTCTGTGTTCTCATGATTTGTATCACAAACTGCCTGTTCTGCCGCAAATCTAATATTGTATATCGTCGTTAGAGGTAGAGCATTTTGCAAGCACCTATCAAATAGAAAATCTTTTTATTCTAGCAAATATGCAACTTGAGTATTTTTTATAAACTTGAGTATTAATTCTTAAAATTGTTCTAAAGCAATCAATCGTACCTTTGCACACATATCCGACACCGGGACGTCCCTAACCGAAGCTAGGCAATTATTTTCACCTGCATAAAGAGGGAAAACCAGTGTTAAGTCCCTCTCCAAATGACAAATTGTCAACGGGGCATGTCACGGGATGCAAACCCAGGACCTCTGGGTTCTAGGACAAACACCCTGCCATTGGGACGCTTCGACGCTTTATTTACCCATTCAACCATTTTCAATGATCGAAGAATCGAGAGCGGGGGCGGTAAGAATTCTGCAGTGCAACGGCCGTCCATGCGCATGCGCATATTTCTACCTACCAACACAGAAGACTCTCTCCAGAGAATATGTGCCTGACCCTTGCAGAAAAAATTGACATGCATGAAATATCATGAAAGCCATACATACAAATAGAGGAAGTGTGACCTCATTTTGTCAGACTAATCAACATATCTTTTCCTATATTCATGAATTTTTCTCTGTACTCCACTGCGTAACAGTTGTCTACACAGTACAGTCCAAATGTCCGAGGAAGCAGAGCCGGCCAGGTCCCCTTGCTCCGGCCCCCGCAGCGGCCAAAGCAGCGGGCCGCCGCCCCAACCCCCAAGCCCTCGCGTCTATCAGAATGGTTTACGCGGGCGTGCCCGCTATAGCATAGGCGCCTCTGATGACGACTTGGAAGAAGAGCAGGAAACGTATTCACACACGTACGAGGTAGTCGACCCGATGGACCATTACGCAACGTACACGCCTTCAGGTAGCCGACGGTTTTGTAACTTGCCATTTTGTGCGTATTTGTGCAATCAAATGACATTTTACTCAAGGGAGCGATTGATACGTTGCAGTAGCTGAAAAGATAGTAATAGTCTGCATGTTTGTTTATTCATGTAAAGTGGAAAAGAAATACATTCATGTTATATTTTTCTGATGTAAAGATACAAATCAGTGTTCTTATTTTCTTACAGACCGCACATATCCAGGTGAAGCAAGCAGGCGCCGTGCTCTCTGTAGCTTCATCCGCTCTTACAGCAGCTGCATGGCCGCCGGCCTTGTCGTGTTCGTCGCTGTGGGACTCTACTCTCTGACGTTCGTCAATAAAGAGGTAAACACTCCAGTATCGGAAAGCATGTCGACAAAATTTTGTTTTTGTTTTGCCTCATTTTGTTGCTTACGTTTGGTATTCTGACGTATTTGTACATATTATGTTTATAGGAAATATCGCAACTGTCCACCACTGTTGATGCCTTGAAGCGCGACCAAGACGACATGCACCAACAGTCCGGTATCATCGACGCCTTAAAGCGACATCATGACGACATAACCACCCTTTTTGACGGCTTGAAACGCTGCCAAGACGACATGACCACAACTGCTGACGCCTTGAAGCGCGACCAAGACAACATCAACCCTCTGTCTACCCCTGATGACGCCAAGACTAGTGCACTGGAGGAGCGCAGCCTAACCGCCGCCTTGGAGCCGCGTCTCAACGAGATGTCTAAGACGACAGGTAAGTCGGCTTTGACTTGAAAAACTTTCCTTGTTGTCACTAGGAAGTCTGGTGAAGAATATCAAAGTTAACAGGTAGTGCATGACAACAACACCTTATTTTCCTCATCTCGTGTGTGTGTCCGCATGTGTGCGTGTGTGTCGGGGTGTCGTGTTGTATGCATTGTTTTACTCTGTCATATTGAATTTTGATTATTGAAAAACATAACCCGGTGGTATATATAGCATGCGAATGAAGCATATTGTATATATTTATGTATGTATGTATGTATGTAATGATTTTTAAACCTCTCATGTCCATTCCTTCTTGGCCTGTTTCTGGTGCATAATGTGTTTTCCAGCATCTTGTCCTGTTGGTTACACAATGTGGCGTGAGATCTGCTACAAGGCCTTCAACACGCGTAAGACCTTCAGCGGAGCAGCCGCGACATGTCGTGAAGACGGTGGCACCCTCGCCATGCCCCGGGACCCTGAGACCAACGCCTTCCTGGTCTGCGTGTATATGTGCGTGAACCAATACGCGCACTTCTGGCTCGGCCTGCACGATCAGCGCGAAGAGGGAAGCTTTAAGTGGGTGGATGGTTCTGCACTTGGCTCGTACAACTCCTGGTTTCCGGGACAACCAGACAACCACGAGGATACAGAAGATTGCGTTCACTACCACACAGCCTACAAAGACACTTGGAACGACTCCCCATGTTCTGTGTCGTATCCCTTCATCTGCCAGACTGCCCCAGGTACGTAATGTTACCATTTTCTGAAACCCTAAGCTTTATTCTATGCCCCTATCTGTCACAGATAGTTAGACGTACCAGTAGAAATGCCCAAGCACCCGTTGAGAACCAACATGCTATATGATATCATTTTTACTTACTAGTTTAAGTTCTGTTTTGTATGTAAAAATGCTTTTTATTTTATGCACCTATTTGTCACAGATAGTTAGTTTTTGTATACAATATTGTATCACTTCTGTAATGTTACTTTCAAGTATTGCTCCAACTTAAGTATGATCTTATCATTGTTATGATTTTAACTTAATTTTTTGTTCTTGGCTGTAAAAAAGTGGTGAAAAAAACAAACATTTTCTGAAACCCTTCCATCTAATAAACATGACACAGATTACGTATCCACCTCACTAAGCAAACTAGACCACCACTGATAATATAAGACAAAACTCATTCTACATCATTGCTGCTAATTATCTTAATTTTTACAGGACGTCCATAGGCGACAGTCAGAACGCTCACCACCACTGTACAATGGCTCTCCAACCATCCGCTGTAAAACTCACCACCTTGGTCCGATCCCTGGATGGTCTTACGACTTTGTCGAGATTAAAACTAACACAAAAAGAAATTAATTAAATGTATTGAACTAGTGCATAAGTTTTCATAAAAAAATAATCTTTCTAAGCATTCTTTTATATAAAAAAGAGAAGCTCTTGGTTTGGCCGTATCAAATACATGACCTGACTCTGGAGCTGTTTCTTTAAAATGCTAAGCATCACACAAGACTAAAATAGAGAAGCAATTAGACAAAACTTGACTAAAGAGGTCTTGTAGCTTCACTGTTTTCACGATATTATGACTTCGTTTTGTGGTAGTAGTAAGGACGAAAACAAGCACAGTGCCAGAACTGTTCCTAGCCTATCTAACATTCATATACGTTCCTTTGTTGTAGGCCTTTACTAAGTGGCAGCGAAGTTTGTATACTTTGCCCATTTTAGCCTGAGCAACTGAAGAAGTAAGATTAGCGACAAGAGGCTGAATAAAAGTTCAAAACTAGAATGATGCGGCTCCGGCTGTCTTATTATGTGGTGACTGCTGTGAGAAATATGTTGGTTAGTGTGAGAATGAGTCTGCTTCAGATATGCTAAATTTCAAAGTTTTTGACACTAGGCATAAGGGTATAATGTACTAATGATCAGTTTACGGTTGAGGGAACGTGGAGTATGATAGTAAAGATAGCAACCTACGAATGGGGGAGGGGGTGTCTGCTGTTTTTACCAGCACAGAATAATCTATTTTTCGAGAAAATGTGTCGGCCGCTGGCAGAAAAACATGAACGAAACTTCATGAAAGCTATACATCAAAATATAATAAGTGTGACCTCGCTTCCTCAGACAAATCAATATATCATATTAAGCATTAAATATTGATCTTGAGTTTGAAGCAGCTATATAATAGAGATAGAAAGGAATTAAGAAATGCTATTTAGCTTGTTGTAGAACGCATTATTCCACAAAAAGAATGATAATAGAAAGCAAAAGACTGAGAAGGCAAAAATATATCTATCGCTGAATTCACTTAATCTAGCCAGTTTTAACGACCTCGTCACCAACAATAGACTTGTGGAGGGGGTGTCTGCGGTGGTAACAGCAGTGCTTGCGCATGTTTCTACATCTAGGCCAGTTTAATTTCTTTCCGAAGAATTAGTCTGTCACTTGCAGAAAAAATCACAATCTACAAAACGTCCTAAACGTCATACCTTCATAAATATGGGCAAATGTGTCAGACTAATCAATGTGTTATTTGCTATATTTACTTATGTTTTAATAACAGTTCTCCGCTACGTAACGGCTGTCTGCACAGGACGGCCAGAATGTCCCAGCAAGCTGAGCCGGTCCGGTCCAATTTCCCCGGCCCCCGCATGTATTTTCATGACTATGGACATCGACAAATTTCTACGTATTTTTTCAAAGTAGACGAGAATTTGTCTATGTAAGCGTCCATTTTTAGAGACCTGTGTGTACCACCGTTACCAAAGCGGATACGCCTGAGTCTCCCCTTAAAAAAATTGTTGCTGACAAAGTAGTATAATTTGTTAAATTCGAGGGGAATATAGCAGTTATTGGTGCAACCTGTCACGTACTATAATCTAACTATGCAAATCTATTATCGTCCCCTAAATTCAGCTCAACCGCAAACACATCACACGCACCGTATCATCATGCCTGCAGTTGTTTTAATGGTCCAAAGGCTGGTTAACTGTTATACTGTAAATGCAGAAATGTTCGCTGTGGTTTTCGCGGCGACCGTTTCACCGCAAACTTAGAGCCACCGCAAACATCTTTGTCTAATACTGTAGCCGTATGTAACTATAGCGCTGCCGCGAACTTATAAATTAAAACAACCACAAACACTCCATTTTCGCCTTAGCGCGAAATAGAAACCACGCGAACTTAAATATGTTTACAGTATGTGGAGGGGACTTATCCTCACTCTAACCTTCATCATTCAAACCAGTCATCCTCAATAAGACAGTCGGAGCCGCATAGTTCCATTTTACATTTTTTATTCAGCCTGTCACAGATCCTGGTTTCACCGATGTGGCTACTTTGATGGCTCAAATGAGCACAGAAGAGATGAATCATCTTCCAACGGAGCCGTTGTACAGTGACAGTGAGAGCTCCACTTGTCGTCTATGAACGTCCTGGAAAAACTAAAAGAATGTATTAGCTGGGATGAGGTGTGGAATGATGTGCTTTTAGCTTGATTCTGGTTTAATTATAAGCAGTGGTGGTCTAGCGTGCTTAGTGTGCTGAATACTTTAGCTGTGCCATGATCAATAGATGAGAGGGTTATAAGAAGTACCTGGAACAGCCTGGCATATGAAGCGGATATACCAGTCGCATGTTGCGTCGTTCCACTTGTCTTTCCAGACAAATGGTTGGAAATGAGCGCAATCCTCGCTGCCCCCAAAGTTGTCTGGTTGTCCCGGAACCCAGGAGGTGAACGTGCCAAGTGCAGAACCGTCCGCCCACTCAAAGATTCCCTCTTCCCGCTGATCGTGCAGGCCGATCCAGAACCACACGCTGTCGTTGACGGACTTGTACAAAGAGGTCAGCAAGGCGTTGGTCTCGGCGTCTCGGGGCATGGCGAGGGCGCCGCCATCTTCACGACAGGTCGCAGCCGCTTCGCTGAAGGTTTTCTCTGTGTTGAAGGCCTTGTAGCAGATTCCACGCCACATTGTGTAACCATCAGAACAAGATGCTGATGCTGCATGCAAAACAAGTTCTACATCAGAAACAGTCTAGAAATGGATACGGGAGGTATCGAAACATACATACATACATACATACAGTGTAATCAATAATCAAAATCAAGTAAGACCTTGTTATATTTTCTGTTAAACACGAATTACCAAAACACGCACCTCCCCACACACACACTCTGACAAACAAACAAACACACATACATACACACACACGCACATTCACACATCTTTTATCTGTTTTCTTTAGCAATAGACACAAAGAGTCAATCTGTCAACGCAATGCCAACTTACCTAGCGTCTTGAAATTTTCGTTGCGCTCCTTGTCCAGTGCACTCTTGTTGGCTTCAACAATGGTGGCCAGTTGGCGAATGTCGTCTTGGTCGCGCTTCAAGGCGTCAACAGTGGTGGTCATGTCGTCCTGGCTGCGTTTTAGGGCGTCCAAAATGGTGGCTATGGCGTCTTGGTGGCGCTTTAAGGCGTCAATAGCTGTGGACAGTTGGTTCATGCCGTCTTGGTCGAACTTCAATGCGTCAACAGTGGTGGACAGCTGAGAGATTTCCTATAAACGTAGATACGTAACGTTACGTCAGAATACCAAACGTAAGAAACAAAATAAGGTAAAACAGCAAAACTTTTTGACAGCAGGTTTTCCGGTACGGGAATGTTTACCTCTTTATTGATGAACGTCAGAGAGAAGAGTCCCACAGCGACCAACACGGCAATCCCGGCGGCCATGCAGCTGCGGTAGGAGCGGATGAAGCTGCAGAGAGGACGGCGGCCGCCGGTTGCTCCTCCTGAATTCGTGCGGTCTGTAAAAAATGACGTGCGTTTAAAACAGCTGGCAAAATTGTTATGAAAAGTGAGAAAAGTTTCAAACGTATCGGCTACCTGCAGACGTGTACGTTGCGTCAGGTCCCACCGGGTCGACTTCTTCGTACGTGTTTGAAGACGTTTCCTGCTCTTCTTCCAACTTGTCAAAAGCGCCGTTGTCATGGCGGCCACGCCCGCGTGAGCCACTCTGATGGACAAGAGTGGGTTGGGGTGGCGGCTCGCTTGTTTGGTCGCTGTCATGGCCGTAGAGAGGGGACCGGACCGGCTCTTCTTGCTCGCACATTTTGAACTGTATTCCGTGTACTGTTCAGACAGCCGTCACTCAGTGGAGCATTGTGAGAAAAAACATGAACATAGCAAATAATACATTGATTGGTCTGAAGAAGTATGGGCCCATTTTCCAATATTTGGAGGAATGACGTTTATGAGATTTTGGCAATTGCATTTTTTTCTGCAAGTGGCAGACTAATTCTCTTGTTAATCAAATTAATCTGGCCAGGGAGGTAGAATCATGCGCATTCACTGATGAAACCCCAGCAGACATTTTCAGTACCCCCCCCCCCCCCCCTCCGCCATTTTTGGTTGCTTACAAGATCGTTTAAACTTGCCATCATTTGTGAATAGAGCTTCAGATAATTCTAATCTTATCTATCTATCTAGTATCTCTTTCTTTCTTTCTTTCTTTCTTTAAAATATTATTCTTTAAGTGGAATCAAGAGTTATAAAGTAGGCTAAGTACAATTTGTTATCTCCTTTCTTTCTTTATCTAGCAATTTTGAACCCTGACTGGTACTCAAATATGGTAATTTGATTATCATTTATCCTTTACTGCTTGTTGTTCTCAGTGCTATATTGAATTTGTGTAAAAATGTTTCAAGAAGAGAAAAGAGACTCTGTAGAGGCGGAATATAGCACAAATTTTCTTTTCATTTACTTCATGTTACCTAATGCTTTTAGCCAATGCTGGGCATGAATATGCAAAAAAGTCCATTGTCATTGTCATTGCTATTATATGTTTCTTTTCCTTGTTTACCAATTGTGATCATTTTCATACGGGCAAACAATACCTCGATAAAAGAACTCTACCTGGGCATGTTGGTGGTTCGACACAGCCGGCCTCAAGTCAAGAAAAAGCCGCCAGGAGTGGAACACAGTTTTTGGTTCAACATGTCCTGTATTATAATTCAGGCATGCAAATAAACTGTCGTAACAAACATTCAGCTCAACCACAAGCATATTAAAAGCACCGCACCCTCTTGCCTCATGTGGTTTTAAAGGTAAGAGTCAAAAAGTTGGATAGATTTAACTACATCTTTAGTCTGATGCAGCAGCTCACTCAGTGTTAGATAGGCAAATATATCAAAATATTGTTTTGTTATTAGAAAAAAATAAAAATACTCATTATCCAAGCCCAACTTGAATCATGTAAAACCTAAGATAGTCATTTTGTTGTAGTGAATAGTTTTATTTCATACTTATGTCTTGTTCTACGTTAACTTTGTACCTGCTACAATAGTCGTGCAATAAATATCTTCTTATATACGGAGTGGAAGAGTCCTCATGCTATTAAACATCATTTGCACCTCAATCACCCATCGGTTAGACACCCAGAGCCGCATGATTCCCATTTGAAACTTTTATTAAGTCTGTATCACTGCGATTTCACCATTGTGGCTTCTTCGGTAGTTCAGGGCTCAAGTGAGCACAGTATACAAGCTTTGGATAAGAAGTAAGAAATCGCTGCAACGTTTTTTAGAATCGATACCAGCTGTCCAGGCACTGTGATTTCTTTCGTCATTTACTACAACAAAAAGACGCGATTCTATTGTAAAGAAAACAACATTTTAGTAGCTTCTACCGTGAATAATTTCATCAGGTTGGCGAATGACTGAATAGCAAGGTTCTTTTATTCACAACCAAGTATTGTACTGACTAGTTCACAGTGCACTGACACTGGCAGTCCAGACACAGTAACACCTAGCTTCAGTGCACTATGAACCAGTCAGTATTGCCCTGATGAAGATGACAGACAGTCGTCGAAACGTCGGCTCTTGTAAAATATTTGGTTGTGAATAAAAGAACCTTGCTTTTCATTTTTAGTAGCTATATTTGGCAACTTTTTTTCAAGCGCTTACAGTTTAACATCATGTAAAGCATTGCAGGAGACGCTCCAGACACAGGTATTAAATTTGGTTCGGGCAACCAGGAGCTTTTAACTTTGTAGAATGCTCTTCAGATAAAGGAAGACTATGTGCGAAAAAGATATGTGAATTCTCCCTACATGAAAGCTAAGGTTTGACTGTCATTGTTTAATCATGATTCTGTCATTGCATTTACTATATTTTCTTACTTGTTAGTTTCTACTCGACAAACATGTATGAGCAGTCAGAAAACAAGGTGCTATTTTTGGCACGTTGCTGTACTGTTATTCCAGGTTTTACATTTTCATAGTTAGTTTTGCTGATGTTGGTTGGTGAGCCGTTGTACAGTGGTGGTAGGAGTTCCGCTTGTCGTCTATGGACGTCCTGGAAAAAACGAGAAGAAGTAGCTGGGATGAGATGTGGAATTAAGTGCTTTTGACCTCATTCATGATTAGTTGGCAGTGGTGGTCAAACGTGCTTAGTGTGGTGAATACTTTAGCTGTGCCATTCTTACAAGATGGAAGAGTTTCAGAAAAGGATACGGTTACAAAAAGTACCTGGAGCAGTCTGGCATATGAAGCGGATATACCAGCTGCATGTTGCGTCGTTCCACTTGTCTTTCCAGACAAATGGTTGGTAATGAGCGCAATCTTCGCTCCCCCCGTAGTTGTCTGGTTGTCCCGGAACCCAGGAGGTGAACGTGCCAAGTGCAGAACCATCCACCCACTCAAAGGTTCCACGCCACATTGTATAACCATCAGGACACAATACTGATGCTGCAAAACAAGTTTAACATCATAAACATTACATACATACATACATACAATATGTTTCATTCGAAAACATCTACATTTGGGTTGTATAGTGGGTATTATGTGTTAAATATATATGTAGTGATATATACTGTGTTAAACACGCAATTCCAAAACACAAACATGCACACACACGCACACACACACACACACAACAGACGCACATGCACACATACACACAAGCAAGAACCTCAAACACACACACGTATACATGTACACACACACACACACACACACACACACACACACACACACACACAACACCGACACATCACAAGGATCTATCTCGCGCGCGCGCGCACACACACACACAAGCATGCACACACACACACACACACACACACACACACACACACACACACACACACACACACACCAATACACACAGACACACACCAATACACCACCACAAAGAGTGAATATGTCCAGTCAAGGCGAACATACCTGGCGTTGTGGACATGTGGTCCAGTGCACTCTTCTTGGCTTCCACAATGGTGGACTTTTGGTGCATGTTGTCTTGGTCGCATATCAATGCGTCCGCATTGGTGGCCAAGTCATCCAGGCGACGTTTCAAGGCGTCAACACTAGTGGAAAGGTCGTCTAGGCGGCGTTTCGAGGCGTCAAAGATGGTGACTATGTCGTCTTGGTGGTGCTTGAAGGCGTCAAACTGGTGGACAATTGCGATATCCCCTATAAACGTAGATACATACGTCTGAACAAAATGAGGTATAACAGCAGAAGGTTTTTGACAACAGGCTTTCCTACATAGGAGTGTTTACCTCTTTATTGACGAACGTCAGAGAGAAGAGTCCCACAGCGACCAACACGGCAACGCCGGCGGCTATGCAGCTGCGGAAGGAGCGGATGAAGCTACAGAGAGCTAGAGCACGGCGGTCACCGATTGCCCCTCCTGGATTTGTGCGGTCTATAAGAAATCAAGTGCGTTTGAAAAGATATGCTGGCAAAATATTTATGGGAAATGAGATTGGTAAGCCTATCGTGTGACAATCGTAACTTCTTATAAAATCCTGGCCCTAAAGGTAGATGGTAAAAAATAATAAAGCTTGTGGACAGTTCTATCATATATATCCATCTACATCGATATCTATCTATCGCTCTGTCTCTATATATATACGCAAACACACACATATATATCTATATATACATATCTCTCGATTTTTTAAGGCTAATTAAGATGAAATTTTTGCTTAACTTGAGGAGCTGTAAGACTCAAAGTGTAGAATATTTTTGCTTGCAATTTAAAATATATATAAATACATTAAATTCGCTATGTGATGAATGCTAGCAAGGCTTAGGCTCATGTTTTATTACCGTATTGCTCCTACCAGAAGTAGGTCACTTTTCGTAAAAATTTTGTTTTTCTGTGCTAACCCTGGAATTATACCAGATCTGAAAAACTAAGACCGCCGCTAGGACCGTCATTTAGGAAACATCCAATTTGTATCTGTGAGTTAGACACTTTTGATCAAAAAATGGATTTCTTTTCTACTTAACATGAATATGCAAGCAAGCAGATGATTACTTCATTTTTCCATACTTCGTATTGATCAGAATCGCTCTTTAGAGGAAAACGTCATTTGTAATTGATTGTACAAACACACACTAAAAATGGCAAGTAACAAAATTGTTGGCTACCTGCAGGCGTATACGTTGCGTAAAGTTCCACCGGGTCAACTACCTCGTACGTCTGTGAACACGTTTCTTTCTCTTTTTCCAACTCGTCATCAGAGGCGCCTATGCTATGGCGGACACGTCCGCCTGAACCACCCAGATAGACATGAGGGGGTTGGGGCAGCGGCCGGCTGGGTTGGCAGCTGTGGGGACCGGAGAAAGGGGACCGGACCGGCTCGGCTTGCTTGGACATTTGGACGGTACTGTGCAGAAAACCGTTGCACAGTGGATAACTGTGAAAAAGACATGAATATAGCAAATGATCCCTTGACTAGTCTGACGAAGTGAGGACCCATTTGCCCATAGTTGGAGCATGACGCTTATGAGATTTTGTAAAAATAACGTTCTGCAAGGGGCAGACTAATTTTCTTGGGAATGAAATTGATTTGGGCAGGGATGTAGAACCATGGGCATGCACCGCTGTCACCACAGAACCCCCCCCCCTCCACATTTTTTAGGGTTACTGACAATATCGTTAGGACTGGCTAAGATGGCTGAATACAGCGGTAGAAATATCCTTACTCTCGGTGACAGAACCGTACCTGGGCGTGTTGGCTGTTCGACCAAACTGGCCTCTAGTTAAGAAAAGACCACCATGTGTTTTAGATCCAACATGATGTTGCCATACAAAAAAAAAATCATAACTTAACATTCACATCATAACCACCGCACCCTCATGCCTCATGATTTTTTAATAGTCAGTGTCAAAATTTTCAAAACAAGCTAGCAACTCATATTCAAGGAACGGACTAAATTCCGCGCTAAGAGACGTCATTCTGAACGCAGTCACCCCTCAGTAAGACAGCCACAGCCGCATAGTTACCATTTACAACTTGAGAACAGGCATTTTTTTTCATTCCGTCACAGATCTAGAGCAATACCAGCAATCTAGATTCTCCAATGGTTTAAACATAAATGACCACAGCATACAAACTTCTGAAAGCAGGAAGAAAGTCGTTACCACTTTATAATGGCTTAAAACGAAAAAACTTACATCAATGAAATCCAGAGGCCCTGGCACTGTGACTGTTTTCCAAATTTACTACAACAAAGATAGTAAATAGTCATTGTAAAAATAACTGTCGTCCGAATATGGAGGGAATGTTGTGTATGAAATTTGGGAATTATACACTAGATTGACACTTTGGAGGTCTGACAACCCTGCCAATTAATGTGAGTTTTTTTCATGGACTAAAACTCAGGTAGGTGACTTTTGAAAGCCAGTTTAAATTTCTTCCATGAGTACCATGTATCAAAATGATGAATAGGAAGGAAGTCATATATCTGTCCTGTGTCCCTTAGTGACATTCGCAAACATGCCGCGTTTATTATAATGACGTGAGAAGGCAGGTGATTTCAACGGTTATTTAATTGCTTATTACGTGTTAATTTCAACGATTACGTCGAAAATATTGTCATGTTTCCGTAAAATGATGGTTTTGATGTTTCTGCATTTAGTTGCACCCAAAACTGTTTTCCACGATGGTCTCATGGTGGCCTTGTCTTGACTAGAGGTTGATATTTTCTATGTCTCTATATCGCAGCGTCCCAGATTTACGTCTTTTCCTCTAAAATTGGTCTGACACTTGCAGAAAAACAAGACGTCATTCGCTCCACCTTACACCAATAAGGGGACAGTATCAAAGAAGTAAAGATTTCCTTCCTCAGACCAATCATGTCTTCACAGTAGATATATATCTTGACGTATACGTTGGATGCTGTACTGTTCGCCTGTTGTCTGCACAGTACCGTCCAAATGTACGAACAAGCAGAGCCTGTCTCGGACCCCGGCAGCGGTCAAACCAGCGGGCCGTCGCCCCCACCCCCTCCTGTCCGTCAGAGTAGTTCACGCGGGCGTGGCGGCCAAGACAACGGCGCTTCTGACAAGTCTCAAGCAGTGAAAGAATAGTCTTCACACACGTCAGAAGAAGCCAAGAAGGCGGATCATTACGCAACGTACACGTCTGGAGGTAGCCTACGTTTTGTAGCTTGTCCTTTTCCGTGCCCATTTGCACAATCAAAATAGATTTTCTTTAAGGATGCACGATCCGCCAACGATCGAAACTACTGACGAAAAATAGTGGCTGCTTACCGTTTCCAAGACCATATCCAGTTGCTTGTGCAACTGGTATTTGGTGTATCTTATCACCTGGATGTCTAACCGTCATCGACATATCTAGGGCATATGATTATCAACATAACGTTGAATTCTTTCATAAACGTTTATGACACTGAAGTTAGTTCTATATCTAAAGATGTTGATCATTAAACCTCCATTGACATGAATTCGCCGGGTTGCATAAATCCGACACACGAAAAACAGCTTCTTTGAGAGATCTCTCGTGCATATTTCATTCTAATATTCGAATGTATTGTGTTCAAATATATATTGTAATGACTTTTCATTCAATTTATTGTAGGTCATGTTTACGTTATGCGTTCGTCTGCACTTTTGTGGATCAGCTGTTACCAGCGAGAGCTGCCTTGGCTGACCCAGTTTTATAATTTGTTTTAATGTATACAAATGCAAATTATCTGACTTCATCTTGGCGTACATTTAACGATAACCTGAGAAAAGACGCCTTTTCTTCTCACAGACCGCACGTATCCGGGTGCATCCGGCGGCCGCCGTGCTCTCTGTAGCTTCATCCACTCCTACCGCAGCTGCATGGCCGCCGGTATCGCCGTGGTGCTGAGCATACTCGCTGTGGGACTCGCCCCCCCCCCCCCCAGACGTTCATCAATAAAAAGGTAAACGCTCTTGTACCAAGAAACCTAATGGCAAGCAATTTTGATAACATTCATTTTGCTTCCGCTGTGATTTTTCAGAGGCTACCGAATACTTTGCTGTTCTCACCCCTCATTTTGTATCTTAAGATTTGCAATCTGATGTATGTACATGCACTTATGTTTATAGGAAATATCTGAATTGGCCACCGCTTTTGACACCTTGAAACGCAACCATTACGACGTACACCAACTGTCCACCACTGTTGACGCCTTGAAGCGTAACCAAGACGACATGCACCAACTGTCCACCACTGTTGACGCCTTGAAACGCGACCAAGACGACATGCGCCAACTGTCCACCGCTGTTGACGCCTTGAAGCGCGACAAACACGACATGAGCCATCTGTCCGACACTGTTGACGCCTTGAAGCGTAACCTGGACAAGGAGCAAAGCCGAACCGCCTTCTTGGAACAGCGTCTTCACGAGATCGGTAAGACAATATTTACAAACAGTCATGCTTGTCACCTTCATATCCTAATCCATATCTTGTGTATTGGCGGGGGTAATATGTTTTAACATAATGTATACGTGTGCCATATCAAACATAAGTTATCAAATAAAAGCGCACAACCAGACTGTTAAATATTCTGATGAAGTGTATATGATATACTACTGCCTATTCCTCATTTTGTTGAGGCGAATGTTGTTTTCCAGATTCTTGTCAAAAAGGTTACACAATGTGGCGTGGAATCTGCTACAAGGCCTTCAACACACGTAAGACCTTCAGCGGAGCGGCCGCGACATGTCGTGAAGACGGTGGCACCCTCGCCATGCCCCGGGACCCTGAGACCAACGCCTTGCTGACCGCCTTGTACCATAACGTGCACGACGACGCGCACTTCTGGTTCGGCCTGCACGATCAGCGCGAAGAGGGAAGCTTTGAGTGGGCGGACGGTTCTGCACTTGGCACGTACACCTCTTGGGTTTCAAACCAACCAGACAACTTCGGGGGCAAGGAAGACTGCGTTCATTACCAACCATTCTGGAGAGACAAGTGGAACGACGCATCATGCGGCTGGTCGATTCGCTTCATATGTCAGGCTGCTCCAGGTACTTCTTATAACCGTATCATTTCCTGAAACTCTTCCACCTAGCAATCATTGAATAGTTAAAGTATCCACCACGCTAGACCACCGCTGATTATAAGCCACGAATCATGTCAAAAGCACCTTATTCCACATCTCATCCCTGCTAATCCCTTTTCTTTTTCCAGGACGTCCATAGACGACAGGTGGAACTTCCACTACCACTGTACAACGGCTCACCAACCATCTCAAGCAAAACTTAACATAGAATGTAAAACATGGAATATTAATCAAAGCAACGTGTCAAAAACAGCGCCTTGTTTTCTGAATGTTGATACAAATTTGTCAAGTAGAATCTTACAGGGAAGAAATTATAATAATTGTTATGTAATGAAAAATCATGATTGCACAATAGAAGGCAAACCTTAGGTTTCATAAAGAGAGAATTGACCGGTCTTTTTTCGCACTCAAGGTATCACTTGCATATATGACTTGTGTAAGTACGTACATTGAGTCCCAATATTTGGATGCCCATTAGCCTGCCGGGAAATATACGGCACGTCAGGACAGAGGTCATTTCGTGCAGTTTTAGTTTTTTTTAACGATCTCGCTCAATGCAAGGCCGTAAGAAGCCACTTCTCGGCATTGAACTAATGTGGCATAGGTAGAGACAGCGGTTTGCGTTTGCTTTGAAGGTTTGTAGGTTGGAAAAAAGCTGTTACTGTAGAATGACTTAGAGGCTGGTAGTTGTACAGTATAGTGGTGTGAATTAGAGGAGAACCTGGTAGTACGCTGAAAAATTCTCTGTGCTGGGACAAGTAGTGAAAGCTCATACAAGCAGTGAAAGCTCATTCGTTATAAGCCTCCACAAAGAATCTCCAGCATCCTATGTCCTACCAACCTGATAAGAATTGTTTCGTGACTTTCTTCCTGTTAGACAAAGTTTGCATACTGTGCTCATTTGAGTTTGCACCGATGGGAATCCAGATTGCCAAAATTACTCTGATAGTGTGTTCTTTTAAGTATGTATATTTCTTGTGAGTGTTTGATGCTTGTATGATGCTATTTTATGTCGTTAATCAATGTGACCATTTTATTCTACCATGTATTGTGCAGCAAGGTTAGCCCCTTACAACAGCAATTACTAGTCGGGCAACCTTGGCTGTTGTACCCTGTATACAACCAAACGAATAAAGAAATGAAGAAATGAAATTGCTCTGTGACAGACTGAATAAAATCTGTAAACTGTAACTATGCGGCTGTGGCTGTCTTAATGAGGGGTGACTACGGTGAGAATGTTGTCAGTTAGCATGAGGATTAGTACGCTCCTTAAATATGAGTTATCGAACGTTAACCATTAAAAAATCATGAGGTACATGTATGAGGGTGCGGTGCTTATGATGTGAATGTTCAGTTATGATAGTTTCTTTGCCTGGACATGTACATGACATGTTGGACCAAAAACCGTGTTCCACGCATAGTGGTCTATTCTTGACTAGAGGCCCGTTTGGTCGAACAGTCAACACGCCCAGGTACGGTTCTGTCTCCGAGAGTCATAACGTGTGGAGGGGAGTCTTGTCTTCTGCAGGAACAGCGGTGCATGCGCAAGGTTCTACCTCCCTGACCAGATTAGTTTCTTTCCCAAATAAATTAGTCTGTCACTGGCAGAACAAACATTTAAATTTACAAAATCCCATTAAGGTCTTGTCTTCAAATATGGGCAAATAGGTCCTTACTTCGTCAGACTAATCAAGGTATTGTTTTCTATATTCATGAACTTTTCACAATTCTCCAGTGTGCATCGGCTGTCTCCACAGTACGGTCCAAATGTCCGAGCAAGCAGAGCCGGTCCCGTCCTCTTTCTCCGGCCCCGTTAGCCGCCAAACCGGCCGACCGCTGCCCCAACCCCCTCCTGTCCATCAGAGCAGTTCACGCGGCCGTGGGCGCCAAGGCAACGGTGCCTCCGACAACTTGCAGGAAGAGCAAGAGCCGTGTTCGAACACGTACGAGGTAGTCGACCCGGTGGAACCTTGCGCAACGCACACGCCTTCAGGTATCCGATACGTTTGTAATTTGCCATTTTTACTGTGTCAAATGGTATTTTCTTTAAAAGAGGAATTATGATCACCAGCGTAGTCCTAACTACGTTAACATATCGGGAGGGATAAAAATCATTTGCTTGTTTAGATATCTATGTGAAGTGGATAAGAAATACCGATTGCGAGGGGTATCCTTTACTAAATGTGTTCCATGTAGAGCTAGAGAAACAAATTAAATGTTCTCCAAATTTCAGTTCCAAGTCCTGGCTAGGCCTTTTTTTCTTATATGACAAGTCACTTATTCCATCAATTTAAGTTCTCATAATTTAAATTGCTGAGCCGGTATGTTGACATAAGTTTTATATTACCACGAGCAAATTTACGGCTCGTTGTACTGAATTTGTTTGTTTGTTTCTATTGAGTTGGAAATCTATACACTTGCTTTTACACCAAAAAAGACTTACCAATCTTACTTTACATAACAAATTTGCCAGCTTTTCAAAAGAACTTCAGGGTTTCAAAAGCATTACATTTCTTACAGAGCGTACAAAACCAGGAGGGGCAATCGGCGGCTGCCGTGCACTCGATAGCTTCATCCGCTCCTATCTCAGCTGCATGGCCGCCGGCATCGCCGTAATGGTCGCTGTGGGACTCTACTCTCTGACGTTCATCAATAAAGAGGTAAACACTCCAGTACCGAAAAGCTTGTTGTCAAAACAATTTCTGCAGTTTTACCTCATTTTATTGCTAACGTTTGGTATTCTGACGTACTTATAATTATACGTTTATAGGAAATATCTCAATTGTCCACCACTGTTGACGCCTTGAAGCGCAACCAAGACGACATGCTCCAACTCCCCACTACTATTGACGCCTTACGGCGCCAACAAGACGACATAGCTACCCTTTTTGACGCCTTGACACACAGCCATGACGACATGACCACCACTGTTGACGCCTTGAAACGCAGCCATGACGACATGTCCACCACTTTTGACGCCTTGAAGCGCGACCATGACGGCATGACCACCACTATTGACGCCTTGAAGCGTGAGGATGACGGCATCACCACCACTATTGACGCCTTGAAACGTGACCATGACGGCATGACCACCACTATTGACGCCTTGAAGCGTGACCAAGACGACATGTCCCAACTATCCACCACTGTTGACACCTTGAAGCACGATAAAGACGACACGCCCCAACTGCCCACCACTGTTGACACCTTGAAGTGCGACCAAGACGACATCCGCAAACTGTCCGCCACTGTTGACGCTTTGAAACTCGAATTGGACAAGGAGCGAAGCCGAACCACTTCTTCGGAACAGCGTATAGACGAGATGTTTAAGGCACCAGGTGGGTTGGCTTTGACCTGGAATATATACTCTTCGTTGTTATCTATTAGTGAACAACTTTGATTGAATTAAACAGGCGATGCATGACAATTGCACAATATTACCCGCATCCTCTGTGTTTTTGCGCATATGTGTGTATGTGTATCAGTGTGTGTGGTGTGCTTGTGTATGTGTATCAGTGTGTGTGGTGTGCTTGTCGTGTGGTATGTGTTTGAGGTGTGTGTGTGTGTGTGTGTGTGTTATGAGGTGTATGCGTGTGTGTGTGTGTGTAAGTGTGTGCGTGTGTTTGTGTGTGTGTGTGAGGTGCGTGTGGTTCGCGCATGTGTGTGTGAGGTGTGTGTGTGTGTTTGTGTGGTGGGTGGGTGTGTTCGGACGTCGTGTTTAACACAGTATTCAACAATGCCATACTGAATTCTAATCATTGAAAAAAGCTACACAACCCAATGGTGGATGAAGTATCCGAATGAAGCATATGATATGTTTGTATGTATATAAATGATTTCAATACCTCTCATGTTTATTTCTACCCTGTTTCTGAAGCAAAATTACAAGATAATTTTGCAGCATCTTGTCCTGCCGGTTACACAATGTGGCGTGGAATCTGCTACAAGGTCTTCAACACGGAGAGGCCCTTTAGCAGGTCTGCGGCGACCTGTCGTAAGGACGGCGGCACCCTCGCTATGCCCCGAGACGCCGAGACCAACGACTTCCTGATCTCCTTGTACAAGCCCGTGAGCAACAGTGATGCCTTCTGGTTTGGCCTGCACGCTCTGCGCGAAGAGGGAACCTTTGAGTGGATGGATGGTTCTGCACTTGGGACGTACAACAACTGGGCTCCGGGACAACCAAACAACGATGGGGGCAGGCAAGATTGCGTTAAATATCAACCAACCTTGAAACACAAGTGGTACGACGGAGTCTGTTTTTGGCCGCATCGCTTCATATGCCAGGCTGTTCCAGGTACCTATCAATGCTGTTTCTGTATCATATCCTGGAATTCTTTCATCTAGTAAGCATGCCACAGTGCAAGTGACCACCACACTAAACACGCTAAACCACCACTGCACCACTGACGATAGATCATGTAAAAACACGTCATTCCACGCCTCATATCTGCTAATTCTTTTCTTTTTTCCAGGACGTCCTTAGGCGTCAGGAGGCTCTGCTACTATCCACTGGAAAAGGGAAAACGTTAAACATGGAATTCGAGAAGTGTGCCCTAATAGCACATTGTTTTCTGTTCGTTTTCTTTAGTTTCTTCGTCGATTAGGAAACTAACAGAGAAGAAATAATGAATGTTATTCAAAAAATTAGTGTCTTACAATGGTAGTCACCACTCAGCTTTCATAGAGAGAGAATTTACAAATCTTTTCTCAAGTAGCCAGAATTCTTTTTACGTGAAGAACATTCTACAGAAGTGACAAGCTGCTGATTTGGCCCAAGTATATCCATAACCTGTTTCTAAGGGGTTCCTACAGAATGCTTAATAGACAGGATGTTAAACTGTTAGCGCTTTACAAAAGCCCACTTAAGATAACTGAAAACAATGTTTTCACCCTAGAATGTTTTGTTGTAGTAAATGACGGAAGAAAGCGCAATGACGTTCGTTGTATTTATTGATTCTAAGCAAAGTTGCAGCGATTTTCGTACTGTTATCCAAAGTTTGCATACCGTGTTCACTTGAGCCTTGAACCACTGAAGAATCTACAATCGTGAAATCGCTGTGTTGCAACCTTAATAAAAGTTCTTAACGGAAACTATGCGGCTCAGGCTGTCTTACTGAGGGGTGACTGTGGTGCGAGTGAATGAGTGAGTGAGTTTTAACGATCTTGTCAGCAACCAAAGACGTGGGGGGGGGGCTGTTGGGAATGTCTTCTGTGCTAACAGCGGTGCTTGCTCAGGGCTCTACTAGCCTCTACCAGGCCCCGCGGATGGCTGGGAAAATAGTAGAAATTTGCCAAATAGATAAATAGTCGGCTACGGAGAGAGGGTCCAATCTACCTACAAGTGAAAACATGGCAAATATTCTCCCTATTGCCGGCGTAGTCAGTCTGGTAGAGACTTATTGTAGCCACCGAAGAAGCCACATCGGTAAAACCGATCCGTGTGATAGGCCTAATAAAAGAGAACTATAACTGGGGAATGACTGCCGTGGGAATGATATCGGTTACCGTGAGAATACGTCCACTCCACATATAACAGTTACCCAGCATTAAAACGGCTTGGGGCATGAGGGTACGGTGTGTATGATATGTTTGCGGTTAAGCTGAATGTGAGTTATGTAAATTTGCATGGGAGAGGTTGCACCAAAAACTGTTGCCGAATTGAACCACATTTACTACTTTGTCAGCAACAAAAGAAGTATTCTGGGAAGACATGTCCACTATGATGGCAACGGTGGTGCTCATAGGTCTCTTAAAATGCCCGCTTATATAAAAAAAACATTCCTACTTTGCAAAAGGATATTTTCGATGACCATAGTTATAAAAATTCAGGCAGGAGCCGGAGGAAGGGAACAAGGCCGGCTCTGTTTGGTCAGACATTCGGACCGTACTGTGCAGATAGCCGTTACGCAGTGGCCAACTGTTATTAAAACATACATGAGTATAACAAATAATACATTGATTAGTCTGACGAAATGAGGACCCATTTGCCCATATTTATGGAGGTATGACTTTTTTGTTGTTTTGTAGATTGCATTTTATTTTTCTGCAGGTGGCAGACTAATTTTCTTGGGAAAGAAATTAAACTGGCCTAGATGTCGAAACATGCGCATGCACCGCTGTCACCACAGAATACATTCACAACCCCCCCCCCCCTCCACATTGTGTTCGTTGCTGACGAGATCGTTAAAACTGGCTTTAGTAAATACAGCTATAGAAATATGTTTACTTGCTCCATCTGTTTCTTTGTAATATTATTCTTTTAGTCGAATGATTGGTTCTATATAGCATTTCTTAACTCCTTTCTATCTCAAAATATAGCTGCTTCAAACCCAAGATTAATTTTTAATGCTATTCAACTCGCAGAAAAGTACTAATGATAATGTACTATTTTAAAGTTAGAAGAATGTATTCTATTTTAAAGAAAGAGACCAACATGCTCGTCGATGACATCAAAGAAATATAATTGGCATGGCCTAATGTATGCAGACATTCCTTATGTATTCAACCCAATATGAACTAACACATACTTTCTGTAGCATTTCTACGGGTGTGCAAAAGTAAAGTCTGAAACAATAAGAATATGAACAAACACAACGATCTTTTATTTTGTTGTCCACCAATTGATTAATTTTTCCGTCAAAATGCTTTATAGTATGTGGATTCCTCATCAATGCAATACAACCTTTGGCGCCAGGGGGAGCCGTTTGATTGTCTGAATTTTTTTACATAGAAGGAGAGCTTTGTTGCATAACAATTGTATACGGTGTAATGCATGGCAACAGCTATTAAACATAGTACAAGATAGAAGTATAGAATTAACTTAACATCTTATTCACTAAACAATAAGTGTTAGCAGAAGTCTTCGATATAGTGTTATAATCGAGTGGGGCAAATTATGAGTTGCGGTAGGTTCGTCAATAATAAAGTAGTCGTTTATATTTACCAATTTCAGAATTGTGGGAGCTGTTGCATCTGAAGATATATTCAAATCTGTCTGTAGAATCGAGTTTTTAGAAATATGTTTTACAAATAAAATAAACAACCTCTCGATGAAATAACTGTACCTGTGCGGTTCGACCCATGCGGCCTCTAGTCAAGAAAATGCCACATAAGTGGAACACAGTTTTAAGTACAACATGTCCTGTACTATAATACATCTATACAAAGAAATTACAATAACTCACATTCACACATAAAAAGACCTTCTTCAATGGTTCAAAGCTCAAGTGAGTACAGTATACAAACTGTATGTAACAGTGCGCCAAAAATAGTTGCCCAAGCAACTGGATAAACGTTTGAAACAGTCAGAGGTTTCAGACAGCATCCTCTGTCTTTCGTCAGACAATTCTAAGTTACAACGTTACGTGTTGCTTGTAAGCTTCACTGCGGATGGTCGGAGAACCGTTGAACAGAGTTGGTGAGTGTCCCGCCTGTCGCCTATGGACGTCCTGGAACATAAAGTACAGTTATCAGATGTGACGTTGAATGGCGTGTTTTTTTACTTGGTATGTGACAAGAGCAGTGGTGATCTGATGTGCTTAGTGTGATGATTAAGCTGTGGCATGTTTACAAGATGGAAGGGTTTCAGGAAATGATATGTTAAAAATGTATCAAAATCATCACTCAAGCTATCTACATACCAAAAAGCATTACCATCCGTCACCCCTTTCTTAAGTTATTCTCTTTCGAAGGTTGCCCCTGCTGTTACCAAAATCAGCTAGGGAGCCTACACCACGTATTCTTAGCCCCAGGAGCTGACTACGACTAAAAAATCTCGACCATGGCATGTCTCGAACACTAAATATTATCAAAACAGGAAATTCCACTGCAGTACCGTAACAAGTTGCTAGGAGGCCCAAAATCTTATCATTTCAGCTGTCGTCACACCCTGCAAACACACTAAATATGAAACCAATCCATTCAGCCGTTCTTGAGTTATCTTTTTTAAGGACTGACAGAGAAACAGACAGACGCTACTGAAAATACAACCTCCATGACACATTTCATGGAGGTAATAAGAACCTTGGGCAGCCTGACATATGAAGCGAAGCCCCCAGTAGCATGGTCCGTCGTTCCACTGGTCTTTCCGGGTTGGTTGGTAGAGAACGCAATCTTCACTGTCCCTATAGTTGTCCCTATAGTTGTCCGGTTGTCCCGATCCCCAGGAGTTGTACGTCCCAAGTGCAAAACCATCCACCCACTCAAAGCTCCCCTCTTCGCGTCGATCGTGCAGGCCGAACCAGTAACACGCGTATTCGTCCACGGACTTGTACAGGGAGATCAGGAAGGCGTTGGTCTCAGGGTCTCGGGGCATGGCGAGGGTGCCGCCGTCTTCACCACAGGCCACGGTCGCTTCGTTGAAAGTCTTCTCTGTGTTGAAGGCCTTGTAGCAGCTTTCACGCCACATTGTGTAACCTTTGGGACATAATACTGGAAAGCAAATAAAGCAATAGTCAATTGTAAAACACTGGCTTAATCATGACATGTAGAATAAACACCCACCCATGCTCAAACAGCACACATATAGATTATGCATACTAGGATACAAAGTGCGCAGATAAAAATCACAACACAAAATAGACAATATGTCAAGTCAAAGTAATCTAACCTGGTGTCTTCTTGAACATCTCATGAAAAAGCTTCTCCAAGACAGCGGTTCGGCTACTCTGCTTGACCAGTGTACCCGTACCCTTGTTGGCGTTAGCAGTGGTAAACAGAGGACGAATGTCGTCTTGGTCGCGGTTGAAGGCGTCAGCAGTGGTGAACAGTTTGCGTATGTCGTCTTGGTCGCGCTTCAAGGCGTCAGCAGTGGGGGACATGTCGTCTTGGCTGCGTTTCAAGGAGTCAACAATGTTGGCTAAATTGTCCTGGTGGCGTTTTAAGGCGTCAACAATAGTGGACAGTTGGCGCATGTCATCTTGATCGCATTTCCAGGCGTCAACAGTGGTAGACAGTTGAGCTATTTCCTATAAACGTAGAAAAGTACGTTAGAATACCAAAAGGAAGAATGACATTGAGGTAAAACAGCGGAAAGTTTTTTGACAACAGGCTTTTCGGTACTGGAATGTTTACCTCTTTATTGACGAACGTCAGAGAGTAGAGTCCCACAGCGACCAACACGCTGATGCCGGCCGACATGCAGCTGCGGTAGGAGCGGATGAAGTTCCTGACATTACGGCGTTCGCCTGGTTCACCTGGATATGTGCGATTTGTTAGAAAACAAGTGCTTTTGAAACCTTCAACTCATTTCTTAAAAGTTGACATTCCGGTGGCAAAGTTGTCATGGAAATCCTGCATGTAAGAAGATTTTCATTTTAGTGCACTACGGTACTCAGTGCACTACGGCATTCAGTGCATTGCAAAACTCAAAGCATTACAAAACTCAGCGCATTAAATAAACTCAGTACAGTGAGGCATACATTGCCATAATGCAAAAACGTTCACGGCTCGTCTTATCATAAATACTACGTCAACATACCGACTTAACTATTCAAGTATGATGAATAAAATAGGTCGAATAAATAACTAGCAACATGAGAAAATTTCAGGCCGAGCGAGGATTGAGAAGCGTTGTTAGGGGACCATCCATTTGTATCTTTACATGAGACACATGTTCTAAAGAATTCAATTCTTGTCACTTGCATAAATGTACAAACAAGCGGGTGATTACTATCTTTCCAGCTACTGCAGTGAAGTGATCAGACTCGATCTTTATAGGAAAAGGTCATTTGATATTAGCTATAGATAACAGTAAGAAATGCGCTAGTAATGGCAGGTTACAAAAACGTCGGCTACCTGAAGGCGTGTACGTTGCGTAAGGCTCCACCGGGTCGACTACCTCGTACGTGTGTGAACACGTTTCTTGCTCTTCTTCCAAGTTGTCATCGGAGGCGCCTATGCTATGGCGGAAACGTACACCTGAACCGCTCTGATGGACAGGAGGGGGTTGGGGCAGCGGCCGGCTGGCAAGACCACTGCCGGGATCGGAGAAAGGGGACCTAACCGTCTCTGCTTGCTCGGACATTTGGACTGTACTGTGCAGACAACCGTTACGCAGTGGAGAACTGACCAAAATACATGAATATAGGAAATAGCACATTGATTAGTCTGACGAAATGAGGTCTCACCTGCCTTTTTTAATGGACAGCGTTTATGAGATTTCGTGCAGGTTGTTTTGTTTTTCTGCAAGAGACAGGCACATTTTCTCGGAAAAGAGATTATACTGTGCCGGTAGGATGCGCATGCGGGGCTGCTGTACGGCAGACTCCTTACCTCCCCCGCTCTCAATTCTTTGGTTGCTGACTAGATCATTGAAACTAGTTAAAATGGGTAAATAAGGCGTCGAAGCGTCGCAATGGCAGGATGTTTGGCCCAGAACTCAGAGGTCCTTGGTTTGAATCCCGTGACCTGCCCCGTTGACAAGTTGAGAACCTAGCTTCACTTAGAGACCTAAAGATGAGAACCTAAAGATGAGAACCTAGCTTCACTTAGAGACGTCCATCGGACAGGGCGTTAAATGGAGGTCCTGTTTTAAAGAAGAGCCACACCTCGAGCACGTAAAAAACACTACAATTAACAAAAAGTAGGAGTCTATCCCGTTTATGAGTGTATCAAATAAGTCTGCCCAGATATGCAGCTTGCACTGTTCAGTACAAACATGCGGTTTTATACCGCGAGGCGGTTTTAATGATCAGTGTGAGTGGGCGAGTGAGTGAGTGAGTGAGTGAGTGAGTGAGAAAATCAGTGAGTGAGTGAGAAAGTGAGTGAGTGTCAGTGAGTGAGTGAGTGAGTGAGTGAGTGAGTGAGTGTCTAAACTATTATATGCGGGGTCGACTTATTCTCACACTAACCCACGTTTCTCATCGCAGTCACCACTCAATAAGACAGCCGGAGCCGCATAGTTCCAGTTTTGAACCTTTATCAATCATGTCACACAGACCGGTTTTTAACAATGCGGCTTCGTCAGTGGCTCAGGCTAGAATGAGCACAGAAAGAAAACTTCGCTGCAACTTATTCAAGGCTTGCAACAAAGGAACTTACATCGATATTAGATGCCAGCAGTTCTGGCGCTGTGCTGGCTTTCTTTTATGAATACTACAAGAAAACGAAGTTGCAATATCGTGAAAACAGTGAAATTACAATTCCTCATTAGTAAAGCTTTGTCTAAGTGCTTCTATTTTACCTTCTTGTGTGGTGCTCAGAACTTTGAAGAAATCTCTCCAGAAACAGGTAATGTACTTGATACGGCCAAATCAAAAGCTTTTCAATTTCTTTTTCTTAAATACAAAATCACGCTAGGAAATTCTGCAAATTGTATTTTGCTAAAAGACAATTAAGCACAACTACCATTGTACAGCACAATTTCAATTCATGTCATTTATCTTTTTGTTAGTTTCTAACTCGACAAGGTCGTAAGAACATTCAGAGACCTTTCAGTTTTACAGAGGATCGTTGGAGAGCCGTTGTACAGTGGATAATGTTGTTTTTTTGTCTTGTGATTATTGTGTTTTTTTTTTCAGCAGTAGTGATCAAGCTTGCTTGACCTGTGCGTATGTCACGTTTACTAGACGGAGGGGTTTTAGGAAATGGTTACATTAATTACCTGGAATAGCCTGGCATATGAAGTGATACGGCTCAAAACATGGGACGTCGTTCCACTTGTTTTTCCAGGTTGAGTGGAAATGAACGCAATCCTCTTTGCCCTCGTAGTTGTCTGGTTGTCCCGGAAGCCAAGAGTTGTACGAGCCAAGTGCAGAACCATCCACCCACTCAAAGCTTCCCTCTTCGCGCTGATCGTGCAGGCCGATCAATAAGTGCTCGTTGACGTTGTCGTTCACGGACTTGTACAGGGAGACCAGGAAGGCGTTGGTCTCGGCGTCTCGGGGCATGGCGAGGGTGCCGCCGTCTTCACCACAGGTCACGGCCGCTTCGCTGAAGGTCTTCCGTGTGCTGAAGGCCTTGTAGCAGATTCCTTGCCACATTGTGTAACCCTCAGGACAAGATGCTGGAAAACACGTTTTACGTCAGAAACAGTCTAGATGAAATAGACATGAGAGGAATCAAAATCATTTCAGTGAACACATGTAAACACAATATGCTTCAATCAAATACTATATCTACCATAGGGTTATGTAGTCTTATTCAAGAATCAATATTTAAAATGAGAGTTGAGTTGAACACTCACACACACACACACACACACACACACACACACACACACACACACACACACACGTACACACGATATGAATGTAATAAGGTATTGTCAGCATGCATGCATTACCTGTTTACTTTAATATTCTTTACCAGACTACCTACTACTACTACGGTCCGTCCGTCCACATAGACGATGCTAGAGCACAAACTGTGCAAACAAAACGTAGTACAACACAAAATGGAATATATGGCATGTCAAAGCCGACTTACCCGGCGTCCTTAACACCTGTTGAAGACGCTGCTCCAAGGCGGCGGTTCGGCTGCTGTCCTTGTCCAGGTCGCGCTTCAAGGTGTCAACAGTGGTGGCCATGTCTTCTTGGTCGTTCTTCAAGGTGTCAACCGTGGCGGTCATGTCATCTTGGCAGCGTTTCAAGGCGCCGAAAAGGGTAGTTATGTCGTCTTGGTGGTGCCTTAATGCGTCAAAGATAGTTGACAGTTGGTCGCGCTTCAAGATGTCAATAGTGGTGGACAGTTGAGATATTTTCTGTAAACGTAAATACATACGTCAGAATACTAAACGTAAGAAACAAAATAAAGTAAACCAGCAAAACGTTTTTGATAACAGGCTTTCCGGTACAGGAGTGTTTACCTCTTTATTGACGAACGTCAGAGAATAGAGTCCCACAGCGACCAACACGACACGGATGAAGCTACAGAGACCACGTCGGCCGCCTGCTCCACCTGTATACGTGTGGTCTGGTTGGAAAACAAGTTCCTTTAAAACTTGAGGTGCTTTTGAGAAGTTTATATCTAAGTAATGATGTATCAAATCGGTAGAATATGTTAATCATGACAATAGAAAATAAGGCAAGCCGCAGAATTGAGGACCGTCATTTAGAGGATTCAGTTTGTTTGTTTTCGTGACACATATATGTAAACAAAGAATGACCCTCGCAATCTGTGCTCCCATTATCACTTTACATGAATATCCAATCGATGAGGTTACCTGTATCTTTTCCGATACTGTACGAAGTAGTCAGAATCGCTCATTTTAGGAGAATGTCATTTGATTTTACAAATACTCAATAAATAGCAAGTAAGAAAAACCCTTGGCTACCTGCAGACGTGTATGTTGCATAAGGTTCCACCGGGTCGACTTCCTCGTACGTGTGTGAAGACGTTTCTTCCTTTTCTTCCAACTTGTCATCGGGGGCGCCGTTACCACGGCGAAAGCGCCCACATGAGCCATTCTGATAGACATGAGGGGGTTGGGGAGGCGGCCGGCTGGTTTGGCCAGAGCCGGTTAAAGGGGACAGGACCGGGTCTGCTTGCTCGGACATTTGGACCGTACTGTGCAGACGGCCGTTTCGTAGTGGACACATGAGAGAAAATCATGAATATAGAAAATGATACATTGATTAGTCTGACTAAAAGAGGTCACACCTGCTCATATGTTAATGAACAGCTTTTATGAGGTTTCGTGTGTCATTTTGTTTATCTGCCAGACGCAGGCAAATTTCCTTGGGTTAGAGATTATTCTGTGCTGGTAGGTAGAAACATGCGCATTCCGTTGCCTCAGCATACACTCCTACGTTCTTTTGTTATGACATTTTCTTCAATGAAATAAAATAAAATAGAATGAAAAGATAAAATAAAATAAGATAAGATAAGATAAATTAAATAAGATAAAATAAAATAAGATGAAATAAAATAAAATAATTAAAATGAAATAAAATAAATTAAAATGAAATAAAATAAAATGAAATGAAATGAAATGAAATAAAACAAAATAAGATAAAACAAAATAAGATAAAACAAATAATGGACAGGAGGGGGTTGGGGCAGCGGCCGGCTTGTTTGACCACTGCCGGGGCCGGAGAAAGGAGACCGGACCGGCTCTGCTTGCTCGTACATTTTGACGGCAGTGTGCAGACAGTAGGCCAACAGCACAACATAACAGCTAACGTCAAGGTGCATGAATATGGACAAGAATGCCATGATTAGTCTGAAAAGTAAGGTTACCTTTGCCCACATTTGGAGGAACGACGTGGTGAGAATGACGTTTCGTTTTTCAGCAGAAGGCAGACTAATTTTCCAGCAAAAGCGCGCTGGGATGCAGAAAAATTGATAACATCATTTTACAAGTTACGCCCAATTTCTTGACGACGATATTTACCATAGAGAAGACGCCAAAGTCTCTACCACATCTATTTTGTTGCTAACAATATAGTAGAAAGTCGCTAAATTTGGGCGAATATATAAGGTTTTAGCACAACATGTTCAGTATTGCAATAAAGCCGTGCACATGTGCTATCATAACTCAAATTCCCTCAACCGCCAACACATCATAACCTCACACCCTCATGCCTCGTGTAGTTTTCATGGTCAGAGTCCAAATTTTTGATATCTAGTATTTAGGAATATACTAATCCTCACACTGGCCGACATCATTCTCACCGTAGTCACTAAGTAATAAGACAGCCAGAGCCGCATTATCCCAGTTTTGAACCTTTATTTAGCCTGTCACACACACCGGTTACTGATCACTTTTAAGTCTAGAATACTAGTATATGGAATTCACGCTGACATCTTTCTCAGTGCAGTTGCCCTAAATAAGACAGCCATAGTTTCAGTTAAGATAATTTTATTCTACCTGTCACATGGACCGGTTTCGCCAATGTGACATCTGTATTGGCTCGGACTAAAATGGGTACAGTATACAAATTTCGCTGCAACTTTGTAAATACCTACAACAGAGGAACTTACATTGATGTTAGAAACGAGCAGTCCTGGCACTGTGCCTGTTTTGTTTTGTTCATTGATACAACAGCAAATAAACGAAGTCAAAATATCGTGAAGAAATTGTTAAGTTTCAGGTCGGCTTAGTGAAGTTTGTTCTAAGTGCTTCCATTATTTTCTTGAAAGAAACGCTCTAGAAACATGTATTGTATCTGAAATGACAATTCTTGTCAATTTATGAAATGTTTTTCACATAAAGGAACGCTAGGAAGATCGATAGGTTCTCTCTCCATGAAAGCGAAGGCAACCTTTGTACAGCACATTTCCAATACACTTCCGTCATCTCTTGTGTTTGTTTACTAGTCGACAAAGTCGTAAATCATCCAGAGACCAAGGTGTTACTGGTGAGTTTTACTGCAGATCTTTGGTTAGCCGTTCCGCTTGTCATCTATGAACGTCCTGGAAAAAAGGAAAGGAAGTAGCTAGGGTGAGATGTGGAATGATGTGCTTTTGACTTAATCCTTTGTGTATTAGCAGTGATGGACTAGTTTGCTTAGTGTGGCGAATACTTGAGCTGCGCCATATTCATAGAGTCCATTCCGAGTCACCGCGAGGGTTTTAAAATAATATTTGTAATCGTTTTGAAAATTTCTAATAAAAGAATATCTGACTGACAATAGTTCTAAATTTTTCTAAAAGATCAAATACAAAAATATGAATTTATGTGAATTTAATTACATAATTTAGAAATATTTTGAAAGTAACTGCACAAAAACCTCTTTATTTGTAATAATTTCTAAGCATCTATGTGAATATTTAACTTTTAGAAATATTGACAAAAAATTGTAGAAAATGGTTAACAATGGTAGAATGGTGATTGCCCCCATAAAAGTAGGTGCTAATCCGGCCCTTCTGTCTGCCTTTGTACATCTTTAGACTTCACTGCAGGACACCGCTCGGTCCTTTGCGGAAAGCATTCTTCCCTAAACTTCGCAAGGATGTGTGAATTACTTTCTTCCCTGCCCTATGACCTATTTATAGAGATGTTACAAATAATGGTAGAAGATGGTAAGAAATTGTAAATAATTGTAAATAATGGTAGAATGCTGTTACCATTATTTAGAAACCATTGTAAATATTCTATTCTACATCATGAATATTTCTAAAGTTGTAAAAAACTTAAGAAATATTAATAAGGTTGAAATCACATTCAAAATATTTCAAAAGTATCAAATCTCTTACACAAATAATAACAATAACTTGAAAATAGTTCTAAATTATGACAAAAACAACCCTCACGGTGACTTGGAATGGACTCTATGCGAGATGGAAGATTTTTTAAAGGAAATAATACGGTTATAAGAAATACCTGGAACAGCCTGGCAGATAAAGAGACTAGGCCAGTCGCACGGTGCGTCGCTCCACTTGCCTTTCCGGGCTCGGTGGTAATAAACGCATACTTCGTTACGCCCAAGGCCATGGTTGTTCGGTTCTCCCGGAGCCCAGGAGTTGTACGTCCCAAGTGGAGAACCGTCCACCCACTCAAAGCTTCCGTCTATGCGGCAATTGTGCAGGCCGAACCAAAAGGACCTGTCGCCCCTCACGGACTTGTACAGGGAGACCAGGAAGGCGTTGGTCTCGGCGTCTCGGGGCATGGCGAGGGTGCCGCCGTCTTCACGGCAGGTCGCAACCGCATTGCTGAAGGTCTTATATGTGTTGAATGCCTTGTAGCAGATTCCACGTCACGTTGTGTAATCATTTGAACAAATCACTGGAAACAAGAAGTATGTAAACATGGGCTAAGGACTAAACATGGGCGATATTGAAATCATAACATACATACCAAAATATAAACTTTATCAGAACACTATATCTACCTAGCTACAGTATCTAATAATAAGAAGTTTATTGCAAGTTCTTGCCCGTAGGCTAATTGCAAGTACATGAATCATGGAAGGACGGAGAGACAATTGGTAACAATATTGCATGTGACTATTCTAGTTCAAATACTTACACTAAATTCTATCTTATTTGGGTTTGACTTCCTTATAAAAAATTATCAACACCCACAAAGCACTGTTTATAAAAGATGACCCCTCCACATACACACACAGGATGAGGGTAAAATGTGATGGCGTCACGCATAAACTGTACTAAAACTGATGATGCTGGCAAACAGACAGATAGTTGACATAACAGCTCAAAGTCAACTTACCTGGCGTCTTAGTCATCCCGTGATGACGCTGCTCCAAGGTTGCGGTTCGGTTTCGCTCCTTGTTCAGGTCGCGCTTCAAGGCGTCAACAGTGGTGAAAATGTCGTCTTGGTGGCGCTTCAATGCGTCAACAGCGGTGGACAGTTGGCGCATGTCGTATTGGGTACGCTTCAAGGCGTAAACAGTGGTGGACATGTCGTCTTGGTGGCGCTTAAAGGCGTCGAGAGTGGTTGACATGTCGTCTTTTTCGCACTTCAATGCGTTAACAGTGGTAAATAACTAAGATATTTCCTATAAACATGTATACATTCGTTAGAATACCAAACACGTAAGAAACAAAATGAAGAAAAACAACAGAAAAAAATATATGTTGATAGCCACTCAAAACACAACAGAATCAGCGTCATATCGGCAATAATCTTTGGAGTATAAGGGTGTTTTTCAGAAAAGAATAGTTTCAAAACATGATTTGAGTTACAAAGACAAGATTGTCTACCTCTTTATTGATGAACGTCAGAGGGGCGAGTCCCACAGCGAGCAGCACGGCGATACCGGCGGCCATGCAGCTGCGGTAGGAGCGGATGAAGCCACAGAGGGAACGGCGACCGGTCACTCCACCCGGATACGTGCGGTCTGTTAAAAAGGTATTTACCTTAGGTAATGATAAACTTTACGTCGATATTCCAGATTTCGATTTATCAAGGTGATAACTAGATGAATGAAAAGCGTTAAATGACCGATCAACAAAATGGCGTAAGGGCGGGATTATCGACTGCCTTTGCGAGAACAGGATATCTCTGACGAAGATTTGCATTTCATCGCACCAAATAGCAGATATGAGATGCTAGCGTACCCAATTGTGGCGTCGCGGTGGCGCAGTGGCAGGGTGTTTGGCCCAAGAACCCAGAGTTACCGGGTTCGAATCCGGGGTTCCTGATTTGTCCCGTCGACGTTGTGCCCTTGGAAAAGGCACTTTACACGGCTTTCCCCACTATATTATACAAAATGGGTACCTAGCTTCGGTTAGTGACGTCCGTCGTATTGGAAGTTTAATGGAGCTCCCGTGTTTGAGGCCACACCCCAAGCACGTTTAAGAACCCAACACACTCATCGAAAAGATTAGGGGTCCTTCCCAGTGTGTGTTGATCATATAGATCTGTCCAGATATGCAGCTTGTACTCTTCAGTACAAACCTGGTGTATTATTCCTTGATGCGGTTTACCGGGTATGCAATACAAACAAACATACAAACAAACCCCGCTGGCATTATTTTTGCATGACACACGTACAGGTAAAGATGGGGTAATAAAATGTTCCTTTCACTTACGATAAATATCTTTAATTTTATGTGAATAGGCAAGCTAGCAAATGATTGATATCGCTATATATAAATGTAACTTCATTGTCTTCAACATTTCCGAAACTGCGAGGTAGGTAAGGATAAGTAGCGATCATACACCATCACCTCTGACGTTAGAAATGCCCACTAAAAAGGGCAAGCTACAAAAAGCGTCGGCTACCTGCAGACTTGTAAGTTGCGTAACGATTCACCGCCTCCGCCTCTTCGTACGTGTGTGAAGACGCCTCTTGCTCAACTCGGAGATTATCAGAAGCGCTGTTGCCATGGCGGCCACGCTCGCTTGAGCCACTCTGATGGACTGGAGGGGGTTGGCGCGGTGGCCCTCTGGTCTGGCCGCTGCCGGGGCCGGAGAAAGGCTCTGCTTGCTCGTACATTTTGACGGCAGTGTGTAGCAGGCCAACAGTAGACGCACAGCACAACATAACAGCCAACGTCAAGGTGCATGAATATGGACAAGAGTGCCATGATTAGTCTGACACAGTAAGGCTACCTTTGCCCATATTTGGAGGAACGACGTGGTGTGACGTGATGCGAAAGGCGTTTTGTTTTTCTGTAGAAGGTAGACTAATTTTCGAGGTTAAGGGCGCTGAGATGTAGAAAACTCCAAAAGATCATCTTACAAGTTACGTCAGAATTCTTGATGATGATTTTTAAAGACGAGTGCGCATGCACCACCGCTACCGTAGAGAAGACGCCAAAGTCTCTTCCACATTTCCTTGGTTGCTAACAAAATAGTAGAAATTAACTAAATTGGGGTTGATACATTAGTTTTTAGCACAACATGTCCTGCAAATCAACTATCATAACTCACATTCCCTCAAATGTAAACCCATAATAAGCTTGGCACCCTCATGCCCCGACTCAATGTGGTGTTAATGGTCACTGTCCAAAACTTTCATGACTAGTTTATATGGGCTTGGACTTATACCTGCGCTATCCCACATCTTTCTCACAGCAGCCATCACTCAATAAGACAGCCGGAGCCGCATTATTCCAGTTTTGAACGTTTATTTAGCCTGTCACATAGACTGGGTTTAAGATTTGGCTTATTTAGTGTGTCAGGCTAGAACGTGCACAGAATACAAACTTACAACTTTGCCAAGGCCTACAACAAGGGAACGTACATGAATGTTAGATACCAGTAGCTCAGGTACTGTGCTTGCCAGAAATAGTTTCTCAAACAATTGACTACTATTTTGAAATTCTATCCAGTTGCTTGAGTAACAATTTTTAGCGTATCTTACTACCTGGATGTCTAACCTTTATCAACGTACTGTGCTTGCTTTTTTTTCATTAATACAACAACAAACGAAGTCAAAGTATCGTGAAAAAGGCGTTTTTTTTAAAGTGCTTCAATTATTTTCTTCCTTAGTGCTACTAAGCACTTTGAAAGAAACGCTCAAAAAGCAGGTATTGTATTTGATATAACAATTCTTGTCAATTTCTAAAATGCTTCTTACATAAAGGAATGCTAGGAAGATCGATAGATTCTCTATCCATGAAAGTAAAGGCGTGGCTACCATTCTACAGCACAATTCCAATACATTTGCATCATTTTTTGTGCTTGTTTTCTACTCGACAAAGCCCTAAAAAAATCCAGTGACCAAGGTGTTACTGATGAGTTTTACTGCGGATGGTTGGTGAGCCGTTGCACAATGGTGGTGAGAGTTCCGCCTGTCGTCTATGTACGTCCTAGAAAAAATGAGCAGAATTAGCAGGAATGAGATGTGGAATGGTGTGTTTTTACTTGATTTATGGTTTAGTTGTAGTGGTGGTGTTAGTGAAGTAAATGCTTGAGTTGTGACATGTTTACAAGATGGTAGAGTTTCATGAACTTGTATGGTTATGAAAAGTACCTGGATCGGCCTGACATGATTGACTGATACGATTTATTCAATAGACGACCAAGAAGAAGCATTTATGATACGTCAGTTGTAAGGGCTGCATAGCAATGTAAACTACCTAAAGCACGACTACAGAATAAGAATAGATCGTTTTCCTTCTCTGGCGCGGTTCTGTGGAACTCACTATCGCAAGTAAGGGATGCAGGATCTATCAGTGCTTTTGAAATTATGTATACAAGAGTACTCAATAGTGTTTGAATTTCTATTATCTCTTATATATATAAATATATATTTTTTCTTCACTTATCTATTGATATGATTTCACATGATGTCAACATTGATTTGCAAATTCAAATCCATTTTTAAGCATGTTTGTTATTAGTACATTATGTTAAGGCATTTATTTGGTTATATGACATTATGTTTGTTATCTAGTTTCTCCGGTTTTATATCAGTTCGTAGTTCGCACATTGTTTTTGTTACTTCTTGCAACCTTGTTTTGTTATTTTGTAACCTTTATTGAATTTTATGTTAACAAATTTGTTCGGGGTTTTCCCCCAAGGGCTCTTTGAAAACCGCCTGCTGGTGACAAAATTTCCCCTGGTGAAATAAAATCAAATAAACAAACAAACAAACAAACAAACAAACAAAAAAACATGAATCATCATTTGGCGGAGGTTTGAGGTCGTGGGACTCTGGTTGCATTATAAGTTTCTCTCAGAACTTCCCATGGTTTTAATCTGCCCCATTTGGTGTCCTTTCGTCCGACAAAGGGGATGACGACGAGGTTGGCTACGACGTCCACTGCTTTCGTCAGCGTCCCAAGTACCAGCAACATGCTGGGTGGGACCTAGGAACAGTAAACAAGGGCATCAGCTTCTCCAACTTGCGTGGGAACGAACAACAAATGACATCAACACAGAATATTGAAAACTAGAGGGGCTAATATCATTACGAAATTGACTAAATATTGATAAAATAATCCCGGACCATTTCTTTTTTTTTTTTAATTTTATTTCCTGGCAAAACATTCAAACTACTGTATGTTTATAAAAAAAAATCAGAGACCCCTAGAGCTACTACGATCTGGTTATATATAGATAAGCCCCTATTCTTTATGTTTCCCTATATACTAGAAACAATGGTTAAGCCGCTTCTTTGTAGGCTGGTAACTAATCTCGAAGGACCGAATTAAATGTGCTTACCGGACCCAGTGCTGATAAGCATTGGGTTTTTTTTCTGACGGCCCATATTTCCAACCGAGCTTTCAGATTACTGCCGCCCGGTAATAGCGAAGGACTTGAAACAAACCAACTAACACCCCAACATATTTCATATGTGCGTTCGGAGATCAGAGATCATGTAGAGAAATGGTGTAAACTGTTTATGTCCATAATATATTTGTCCACACACTACCATGTAAAAGGTATTTTGATAGCAAACGCTTGGACGTACAACTGGAAGTGCCAAGAATCGGTTCGTTGACAGAATGTGTCAAAGGCGTCAGAAAGATTTTTGTTTAAAATTTGCTTAGAGACCCGTTGAGGAGGACGTTTGTAGAGAGGGTTCGTTCCACGAGGCGATACACAGCTGTGGCAAGTGATTTTCGTGCCACTGCGTGCAGGGGGCAGTGAAGAGAAACTTGGAAGTTTTTGAACGGCTTGTAGACATTTGCGATCTAGGATCTGTCGACAACTCCTTATGTTGAATACTAACCTGAGCCACCAACAGCATGAAGTAGAAATTCAGGATGTTGTTTGGTAGAACGAAGGCCAGCGAAAACCTTCTCTCGTATACTCAGCGGGGTTGGTACCCAAGCTTCGGTCGCCATTGTACTGTGACAAAATGTATGTACACGGTAATCTATGTACAACATTATGTTCTCACTAATGAGTTGGCTTTTAGTTTTACCTTTATCTTGCGGTAGGACACAGCACAACATAGCACAGCAGAAGACAGCACAGAATAGCACAGCAAAGCAATGCACAACACATCAAAATATAGCACAGCATAGCACAGCACAAGACAGCACGACAGATCACAGCACTACGTGACAGCGTAACATAGCGCAGCACAACACTTCAAAACGCAGCATAGCACAATAGCACAACATAGCTTAGCACTGCACAGCATTGCATAGCACAACATGGCACAACATAGCATAGCACAACATGGCACAGCACTGCACAGCATAGCATAGCACAACATGGCACAGCAAATATAGCACAACAAAGCACTGCGCATCACAACATTGCAAAGGCAATGCCATGTAAGAGCATAAAACAGCCTCCTCCTCCCCCCAAAAAAACAGTTCAAATGGTAGAAAACATAGATTCTTTTACAACTTAGTTATTGAACGGCAGTTGGAACTGGTAGTCCTTAAATATTCTTTTGTCTGGACAACATTAGTTGTATCAAGCAAAGTTGAATTTATTGTTTTATCAATCATCGTGACTACACTGGTGTATCACCACCCCATCTTTTATTGTATGTCACCTAATTATTATATTGTTTTGCGTAAAAGAGTAATTTCATGTAAAAGAAAATAGCAACAAAAGATAACATATTTAGGATTATCAATGGTGCAATGAGTTGAAAGCCAACATATACACACTGAAATACAGTTGCTTACCTGGAGTACAGAAGTGTTATTCTTCCTCGAGAAGGGCGTCAAATTGAGGACCTGTGTTTGGGGAGATTCACACCTTGAGCTCGATATTGGCGTTAAAGAACCCACCACACTTATTGATAAGAGTAGATGTTCTCTGGGCGTAAATGTTTCACGAGCTTAGCACCCTACCTGTTGTGTTGAAGTCACATGAGTTAGACACTCCAAACCCTTCCCAATTAGCCCTTCGAATTGTAAGCTCCTCGCAATTCAGCCCGACTGCGAAGTAGTCGACCCACTCAATAACAACAACGATAATGTTGACAACAATATAACAGCGTTTTACATTGTTGACCGCGCAGCCTGGTAAATGTAACGTTACCTATTTCTGACTGCATTGATATAGACTTGTCCGTTCTGTTTATAGCAAAGACTTTGTATAGTGTTAAGCAACTACTAAACAAGTTTACGATACTGATATTCGGAGCTTTACTCCATATAAATGCAATGGTTTTCTATACAGAATGAGTGTACTAGTAACCATTGTACTGTCGGATTTAGAATACCATGACTAGTAGTCGAACGACATGTTGCTTTGAAATAGCTGTGATATGATCCTTTCAGACAACAATCGCTTGGTAAATATTTCGGTGATTTGAAGACGCTGCGTTAAGCGTTAGGCTTTACTTAATCTGGCAGATAAGTACCACAAAAAGGGTATCGATAGGGGTTGGAATGCTTTGTTTCTGATCGGTTAGACGACGAAGAGTATGCATAAACCACAACAATTAGAATGACCAAGGAGGGTTGTTGTCTTCAGATTTAGAGTCCTCATATTTAGATTATTCCATCGTGCCCGACTAGAGTACCCATTTCTATTTTTATTACTTGATGAAGTTTGCACGTAACGAGCGTTTACATTCATGTCGCAAATGTTGAACAAGATGTCTCATATTGACACTCTTTTTATATTATTATTACTATAATTATCATTATCAAATCATTGTGTACGTTAGTGACCTTATTTGTATATATGCGTAGTTTTCAAAATTGTAATTGTATGTGCTGTGTTAGACGCCCAAAATCAGCTTCTGCTGCCTTGGTGGTCATGTATTGCCTGTTGCATTTTGAATAAAATAAAGACAATCTTTTGTTAGTTGAATACAAAATACAAGCAGAAAACGCAAAACATAAACTGTCGGTGAGCTTTTACTAGATAGATTTGAACTTAAACAACAATATTGATTAGCTAATTCATGCCATATGGAAGAAACTGATGCAAAATATATAACAAATTTTGAAACTTTGTCAACACATTATTATAGTCAATGAATGCGATCTAAGGTAATCATTTACAATACTGTAAAGAAGATGAAATATACTGTTGATATTAGATACAAGTCCATGTATGACGATCAAAGTTGGTACATAGTTGTTTTACATGCTCTGCTTGTGGGAGCGTGTTTAGTCCAGTGGTTTGCGATCTTGCCTCTGGAACTAGAAACCCGGGTTCGATCCCGGCTGTGTCGCTCACCCGACATGCGCGCTACCGGAAAGGGTCGCAGTCCTTAGAACGGGACGTTAAGCCGTTGTCCACTGTTCATCGTGCTTGTCGAAAAGAGCTAGGGGAATTTCCACGGTACAATGAATCTGTAAATTCTATATATAGCGTCTGTCTTCTCTGTCACGACCAGTGGAAGATTAGCTCATCTGTTCATTGAGTCCATTTGAGATTAACTGGTTCGAGATCAATTTCTTTCCTTTACTAGTGCTGTACATGAGGAAGCAATGATACAATCATTAAACTATGGGATGATATTAAAGAAACCTACTGCCATGCTTAATCCGAAACAAGCTGAAAAGCTGAAAACATTGCAAACTAAACATTATATGTACAACAATGGTGGATGAATATTTGTCACTAAAAGTATTATTTCCTATTTTTTGATACAGATTAACGTGGTACGTGGCATGTTTTAAATCAGAAGGAACCTACGAAAAAAAAGACCAACAAAGTAAGAGGATAAAAAGCAAATAATGCTTGCGTATCATTTTTTGGCGAGCCAAATGATATAGTATTGTGTGTAGTTTGCAAATATTCTAGGAATTGCACAGGTATTTGTCTACAGGCATTTTAGGCCAATAGAATGTTCTGTATGTTAGTCAGCAGTATTAAGGATAGAAAGCCATGCAGCCCCCCCCCCCCCCGGCATTTTTGCTTATCTATATTCCTTATGTCGCGTTAAAACTTTACATTCAAACGATAAGGCACTTGGCGGGCATTTGAGGAAATAAAATCACTTTACTTTCTCATTCATGGTTAGGAAGTAATCTGACCAAAGTTACGCCCCCCACCCCTTACTTATAAAGCATTATAGACCAATTCAGTGCTCCGGTCTAAAATTCAATCTCTTTATCAGAATGTTCACACTTTACATTCAAACGATAGGAAACTTGGCGGGTATTTGAGGAAATGAAATCACTTTACTTTCTCATTCATGGTTAGGGAGTAATAGCTGACCAAAGTTACGCCCCCCCACCCCATACTTATAAAGCATTATAGACCAATTCAGTGCTCCGGTCTAAAATTCAATCTCTTTATCAGAATGTTCAAACTTTACATTCAAACGACAGGGCACTTGGCGGGCATTTGAGGAAATGAAATCACTTTACTTTCTCATTCATGGTTAGGAAGTAATAGATGACCAAAGTTACGCCCCCACCCCATACTTATAAAGCATTATAGACCAATTCAGTGCTCCGGTCTAAAATTCAATCTCTTTATCAGAATGTTCAAATTTTACATTCAAACGATAGGGCACTTGGCGGGTATTTGAGGAAATGAAATCGCTTTAGTTTCTCATTCATGGTTAGGGAGTAATAGCTGACCAATGTTACGCCCCCCACCCCATACTTATAAAGCATTATAGACCAATTCAGTGCTCCGGTCAAAAATTCAATCTCTTTATCAGAATGTTCAAACTTTACATTCAAACGATAGGAAACTTGGCGGGCATTTGAGGAAATGAAATCACTTTACTTTCTCATTCATGGTTAGGAAGTAATAGCTGACCAAAGTTACGCCCCCACCCCATACTTATAAAGCATTATAGACCAATTCAGTGCTCCGGTCTAAAATTCAATCTCTTTATCAGAATGTTCAAATTTTACATTCAAACGATAGGGCACTTGGCGGGTATTTGAGGAAATGAAATCGCTTTAGTTTCTCATTCATGGTTAGGGAGTAATAGCTGACCAAAGTTACGCCCCCCACCCCATACTTATAAAGTATTATAGACCAATTCAGTGCTCCGGTCTAAAATTCAATCTCTTTATCAGAATGTTTAAACTTTACATTCAAACGATAGGGCACTTGGAGGGCATTTGAGGAAATGAAATCACTATACTTTCTCATTCATGGTTAGGGAGTAATAGCTGACCAAAGTTACGCCCCCCACCCCATACTTATAAAGCATTATAGACCAATTCAGTGCTCCGGTCAAAAATTCAATCTCTTTATCAGAATGTTCAAACTTTACATTCAAACGATAGGAAACTTGGCGGGCATTTGAGGAAATGAAATCACTTTACTTTCTCATTCATGGTTAGGAAGTAATAGCTGACCAAAGTTACGCCCCCCACCCCATACTTATAAGCATTATAGACCAATTCAGTGCTCCGGTCTTAAATTCAATCTCTTTCTCAGAATGTTCAAACTTTACATTCAAACGATAGGAAACTTGGCGGGCATTTGAGGAAATGAAATCACTTTACTTTCTCATTCATGGTTAGGGAGTAATAGCTGACCAAAGTTACGCCCCCCACCCCATACTTATAAAGCATTATAGACCAATTCAGTGCTCCGGTCTAAAATTCAATCTCTTTATCAGAATGTTCAAACTTTACATTCAAACGATAGGAAACTTGGCGGGCATTTGAGGAAATGAAATCACTTTACTTTCTCATTCATGGTTAGGAAGTAATAGATGACCAAAGTTACGCCCCCACCCCATACTTATAAAGCATTATAGACCAATTCAGTGCTCCGGTCTAAAATTCAATCTCTTTATCAGAATGTTCAAATTTTACATTCAAACGATAGGGCACTTGGCGGGTATTTGAGGAAATGAAATCGCTTTAGTTTCTCATTCATGGTTAGGGAGTAATAGCTGACCAAACTTACGCCCCCCACCCAATACTTATAAGCATTATAGACCAATTCAGTGCTCCGGTCTAAAATTCAATCTCTTTATGAGAATGTTCAAACTTTACATTCAAACGATAGGAAACTTGGCGGGCATTTGAGGAAATGAAATCACTTTACTTTCTCATTCATGGTTAGGAAGTAATAGCTGACCAAAGTTACGCCCCCCACCCTATACGTATAAAGCATTATAGACCAATTCAGTGCTCCGGTCAAAAATTCAATCTCTTTATCAGAATGTTCAAACTTTACATTCAAACGATAGGAAACTTGGCGGGCATTTGAGGAAATGAAATCACTTTACTTTCTCATTCATGGTTAGGAAGTAATAGCTGACCAAAGTTACGCCCCCCACCCTATACTTATAAATTATTATAGACCAATTCAGTGCTCCGGTCTAAAATTCAATCTCTTTATCAGAATGTTCAAACTTTACATTAAAACGATAGTGCACTTGGTGGGCATTTGAGGAAATGAAATCACTTTACTTTCTCATTCATGGTTAGGAAGTAATAGCTGACCAAAGTTACGCCCCCCACCCCATACTTATAAAGCATTATAGACCAATTCAGTGCTCCGGTCTAAAATTCAATCTCTTTATCAGAATGTTCAAACTTTACATTCAAACGATAGGGCACTTGGCGGGTATTTGAGGAAATGAAATCACTTTACTTTCTCATTCATGGTTAGGGAGTAATAGCTGACCAAAGTTACGCCCCCCACCCCATACTTATAAAGTATTATAGACCAATTCAGTGCTCCGGTCTTAAATTCAATCTCTTTATCAGAATGTTCAAACTTTACATTCAAACGATAGGGCACTTGGAGGGCATTTGAGGAAATGAAATCACTTTACTTTCTCATTCATGGTTAGGGAGTAATAGCTGACCAAAGTTACGCCCCCCACCCCATACTTATAAAGCATTATAGACCAATTCAGTGCTCCGGTCTAAAATTCAATCTCTTTATCAGAATGTTCAAACTTTACATTCAAACGATAGGAAACTTGGCGGGCATTTGAGGAAATGAAATCACTTTACTTTCTCATTCATGGTTAGGAAGTACTAACTGACCAAAGTTACGCCCCCCACCCCATACTTATAAAGCATTATAGACCAATTCAGTGCTCCGGTCTAAAATTCAATCTCTTTATCAGAATGTTCAAACTTTACATTCAAACGATAGTGCACTTGGTGGGCATTTGAGGAAATGAAATCACTTTACTTTCTCATTCATGGTTAGGTAGTAATAGCTGACCAAAGTTACGCCCCCCACCCCATACTTATAAAGCATTATAGACCAATTCAGTGCTCCGGTCTAAAATTCAATCTCTTTATCAGAATGTTCAAACTTTACATTCAAACGATAGGGCACTTGGCGGGTATTTGAGGAAATGAAATCACTTTACTTTCTCATTCATGGTTAGGTAGTAATAGCTGACCAAAGTTACGCCCCCCACCCCATACTTTTAAAGCATTATAGACCAATTCAGTGCTCCGGTCTAAAATTCAATCTCTTTATCAGAATGTTCAAACTTTACATTCAAATGATAGGGCACTTGGCGGGCATTTGAAGAAATGAAATCACTTTACTTTCTCATTCATGGTTAGGTAGTAATAGCTGACCAAAGTTACGCCCCCCACCCCATACTTATAAAGCACTATAGACCAATTCAGTGCTCCGGTCTAAAATTCAATCTCTTTATCAGAATGTTCAAACTTTACATTCAAACGATAGGGCACTTGGCGGGTATTTGAGGAAATGAAATCACTTTACTTTCTCATTCATGGTAAGGGAGTAATAGCTGACCAAAGTTACGCCCCCCACCCCATACTTATAAAGTATAATAGACCAATTCATTGCTCCGGTCTTAAATTCAATCTCTTTATCAGAATGTTCAAACTTTACATTCAAACGATAGGGCACTTGGAGGGCATTTGAGGAAATGAAATCACTTTACTTTCTCATTCATGGTTAGGGAGTAATAGCTGACCAAAGTTACGCCCCCCACCCCATACTTATAAAGCATTATAGACCAATTCAGTGCTCCGGTCTAAAATTCAATCTCTTTATCAGAATGTTCAAACTTTACATTCAAACGATAGGGCACTTGGCGGGCATTTGAGGAAATGAAATCACTTTACTTTCTCATTCATGGTTAGGAAGTAATAGCTGACCAAAGTTACGCCCCCCACCCCATACTTATAAAGCATTATAGACCAATACAGTGCTCCGGTCTAAAATTCAATCTCTTTATCAGAATGTTCAAACTTTACATTCAAACGATAGGGCACTTGGAGGGCATTTGAGGAAATGAAATCACTCTACTTTCTCATTCATGGTTAGGAAGTACTAGCTGACCAAAGTTACGCCCCCCACCCCATACTTATAAAGCATTATAGACCAATTCAGTGCTCCGGTCTAAAATTCAATCTCTTTATCAGAATGTTCAAACTTTACATTCAAACGATAGGAAACTTGGCGGGCATTTGAGGAAATGAAACCCCTTTACTTTCTCATTCATGGTTACGAAGTAATAGCTGACCAAACTTACGCCCCCCCACCCCATACTTAAAGCATTATAGAACATCCCCCGTCAGTAGTCTTATCTAAGGCTCTACCGGCCTCCGCGGGTTGATAGGAAAATTGTAGAAATTGGCCAAATAGAGTCAATTGTATGAAGGGAGTCGGCTACGGAGAGAGGCTATAATATTGCAACTGCGGCTGCGAATGTTACCCTCTATGGCCAAAGTCCCCCGGGATTGCTGTCCTCATTGGCATATTGTTTAGTCAACGATGTTCACATTCACATAACACTATCAAGCTATCTACACACCCAAAATTATGACCATATGTCAACCCCTTCTTGAGTATTTCCTTTCAAATTCTGAAAGAAAACCTGTTCCTGCAGTTCTAGGGGACCCAAACCTACACGACTTGATATCCTTCCAAAGAGCTGTATCTACCACTCAAGAATCACGACCATAGCATGTACAGAACACGAAGTATCAAAACAGGAAGCTCCGCTGCAGTACCTTATTAAGTCACTAGGGGCCAAAATCTAATTATTTGGAGGTCTCATCAATTCCTACCCACTACCAAATATGTATCACGAATAAACACTGCATGCACATCTTTAGAGGAGGGAGTGAGGGACCAACCAGTTCTGGGTAGAGAGGGACCATCCATTTTACATACGGATGAGGGTGTGGGGAGGGAGGACTATCCATTTAAGGTTAGGGTGTGGTGTGGTGAAGAAGAAACAATGTGAAATAGAAACTGTACTGTACAGCCGTCTGTCTGGGAGGGGCCATCTCTTTCACATGGGGTTGAGGGTGTTGAAAGGTCGAGACAATCCATTCTACAAGGGGCTAAGCGATCTGGGAAAGAATGGACAGACTACAGAAGCTAGCAGCGAGGGACCATACATTCAAGGTCAGCTTGGAGAGAGAGGGAAATCCATTTCACATCAGAGTGAGGATATGGGGGAGGGAACATCCATCCATGCCAGTTGGAGGTTGGGAAGGGAGAAATTCTATCCATTTTCTTTCAAAATCAAATGTGAAACAAACCATAAACCTGGTTTTAAACTGTTTATTTGATTGCAATTGTTGACAACAGAGGAATGCAAAGTGTACAATGTGTTAGAAAAAGGCACAAATTGCACTACAACTGAAACAACTGAGGAAGAAAACGTTTGATCTCAAAGCTAATGTATTTTGCTTTCAAGTACAATTGAGGTGGCCAGTCTTATACTAGAAAAGCCACACAAAATACACGCATTATAAAGGCCAATGGAGAACAAAAGACCTTTTTGTAATGAATGTAACAAGCAAATCGATGTGTAACATCTTATGTTTAAAGGTTTTAGATCTAATTCTAGATGCCATTGCAGTACAGTACATCATTTGACTACGGGTGCTTTAATACAGTACGCCGCATAGACCAAAACTGTCATTAACGAGAACTTCATCTACAGATTGCTGGGGGCATGACAGGAAGTTAACTTGATTTGTGATTGTCATTTCGGTTCTAGGTTCAGCCTAGAAATGTACCATCCCCTCTGTCTACCTGAAGCATTATCAGCCGAGAGAATCATGATCTCTTGACGGATGGCAAGGTGTTGAGTCCATTTTGATGACACCCTGAGTTTTGTTGCTGGTGAGGGGTCGAGACATCTCGAGAGCAACGACTACTTCTGCACACAGCGCTCCAGCCTGTTTCTGCGGTATTCATTCCCGGATGCATGACTAATTCAATCTCTGTGGCTATGCCGATGGCCGGGATTACATTCGAAGAAACCGCAAAGTTCAATGCTCCCGAGATCAGGGATTTCCCTGGTTCTGTTAGCTCATAACTACTTAGGATCTCCAACCACCTGCCTTCTTTTCTGGCCCTGTGCCGTTGTCTTAGTTCGGGACTCCAAGATACGACACAAGGCGAATTATGTAATGGTCTAGGTCCCCGCAACCACCGACCACTACATAAACAGAAAGGACAACAGATAGTAGAAAACCCCAAGCAGTCATAAACTAACAGAACCAGGAAAGTCCCCGTTCTCTGAAACAATGAACTGCGCAGCCACCCCGAGTATAATCCCAGCCACCGACCCAGTCACAGAAACCAAAAGAGCCACACACCGAGCCTATACACCACAGAAACGGGCTGAAGCCCTGCATGTAAAAGCAGCCACCACTCACAAAATGCCCCAACCCCTTCCAGCAATATCACTCAGGATGTCAACAAAACACACGTCAAGCACCCTACCATCAACCCAGAGATTGTGATCATCCCTGCCGACAACGCCTCAGGTACACAAAGGGAATCGTACGTTCAGTTAAAGCTATAAATGCAACATCACAAAATAAGTAACTTCCTATCACCCCAAGACAAGTCAGTCCCAGCCCAACTCTGCAATGATGTAAACACTTAGCAATTTCAGGTCCTCTGGCAGGGCGTACACACGAGCACCGGTCATTCTGGATGTCACCGTGGAGATGGCGTACGATGAAGTTGATCTGGGTTTGATGGCATCAATAAGATCCTGGACTCTGCTGAGAGATGTCAGCTTCTTGTAACTGCAAGAAAGTGATATTACAATCAATTAAGATGAGGGAGACTAATGTTTTTTTTTGCTTGCAATATTTTGAAAAAGGCAGAAGGTTGCCTTATTGACTGCCAGAAATTGGAAAAGGTGACAGAAGTCATGCAGTAGAAGAAGTTTAAATGCCTGTGACACAAATATGTCACCTAAAATTGGTCAAACTGTTCTTAAGTGATCAAAGGTGATGATACTAGCAAAATTGAACTGTTTAACAGCAGTGACCATGGCCTGAACTTGGTAGTCTGATAAGGTTGGGGTAAGTTGTACAGGATCTACTCACAGGTGCTAATCCAGCAGTCTCCTTGTTTGTTCCTCCCATCCCTTCAGTTTGGAATTCTGCAGCAGGGCCGGGGCACGTGCACTGCTTCACACCTTAACCGTTCATCCAGTCCTAAGTTGGAAAAGAAAAATACATTTGATTACAAGTCAGGACGTTTTCAATCAAACATTTCGTTAACCGGGGAATGTCAGTGGTTCATAAGAAGAGTTCATTAGTAGAGAGTACTGCGCTGCGAAACCAAAGACAATTGAATATCCTGAAGGTTACAAGCGTGTTCAATTCTCAACCTTGCTGTCAGTCTCACCTTAAGAAAACAACAGCAGCTCTTGTAAATAAGCCGGTAGATTCGCTTGACACCTCCTTGCTGGCTTTGTGATGTACTGGATGTTGTCACATAGCATCTTCAGTGATGGTGGTGCTTGGCACTTTCCTTACTCAGTCCCGGATCGGAGTAGCACACGTCCATCCAGACATTTCTGCGATATCAGCAGAAAAAAAGACATGTATCAGCTGACAAAGTCCAACCATGATATTCACATCCTGCATTCAATTCACAATCAGACAAGCAAGTAAAAGAGACAGAGATGTTCCCCTAAAGCATTGTTCAGGTTCATAAATTAAAATAGTCTGGTAAACTTGCCAACACAAAGGATTTAAATCATTCATTGACAAATTAAAGACTTGTCCTTTAATTAAAATCTGGATTGTGATGACAAGTACCAACCCCGAGTCTGCTTTCACACAATACAGATCAATACAGTACAATACCTTGTCATATCTGCGGAAGCTGCATATGTCCATCACATCAGCTCATTCTATTCACGTGTCTCTTCTAGTCCTAAGTTGTAAAGAGAAAAAGATAGAATGCATTAGGACCTTTGATCAGCATGTCAGGAAGTTTGTGAGTATTTTGTTCGTTCACTTCATTTCCCATGAGAAACACATTAAAATGAAAACGTAAAACGCTGCGAAATCAAAGACACTCGAACGTACTCGAGGAAACGCCAGTTAGGTTCTAGTACTTAGCTTCTACTAGTATATCTTTGATGTTATAAGTGTATGGAAGATCATCCAGTCAAGTAGAACCGAAGGGAATTGGATATCCCCCACAAACACAATGACAGTTAACGTCAGTGACAATGGCCTGAACTTGTCAAAAATAGCTGGTTCAGGTTGGAATAAGTTGTACAAGATCTACTCACAGGTGCTAATCCAACAGTCTCCTTGTTTATTCCTCCAATCCCTTCAGTTTGGAATTCTGCAGCAGGGCCGGGGCACGTGCACTGCTTTACACCTTAACTGTTCATCCAGTCCTAAGTTGGAAAAGAAAAATAAATTTGATTATAAGTCAGGACGTTTTCAAGCAAACATTTCGTTAACCGGGAAACGAAGTAGAGTTCATAAGTAGAGAGTAATGAGCTGCGAAACCAAAGACAATTGAATATCCTGAAGGTTACAATGATGTTCAATTCATGACCTTGCTGTCCGTCTCACCTTAAGAAAAGAACAGCAGCTCTTGTAAATAAGCCGGTAGATTCGCTTGACAGCTCCTTGGCTTTGTGATGTACTGGATGTTGTCACATAGCACCTTCAGTGATGGTGGTGCTTGGCACTTTCCTTACTCAGCCCCGGATCGGAGTAGCACACGTCCATCCAGACATTTCTGCGATATCAGCAGAAAAAAGACATACATCAGCTGACAGAAAAAAAAATATTTACATCCTCCATTCAATTCACAATCAAGTATAAGAGACAAAGATTTTCCCCTAAAGCATTGTTCAGGTTCAGAAATTAAAACAGTCCGGTAAACTTAAACTTGCCAACAACACAAAGGAATAAAGCACTCATTGAAAAAGACTTGTCCTTTAATCAAAATCTGGGTTGTGATGGAAATATTACTGAACCTGAGTCTGCTTTCAGACTATACGGTACAATACCTTGTCATGTGTCTGTGATTTCAAGCAGCATTTGTCCCTCAGCTCAGTATTCACGGGTCCGTTCCAGTCCTATGTTGTAAAGAGAAAAAGGTAAAAGCCATTAGGACATTTGATCCGAATGTCAGGATGTTTGTGAGTACTTTGTTCGTTCACCTGAATTCCCATGAAACACATTAAAATGAAAACGTAAAACGCTGCGAAATCAAAGACACTTGAACGTACTCGAGGAAACGCCAGTTAGCTTCTAGCCCTTAGCTTTTACTAGGATATCTTTGATGTTATAAGTGTATGGAAGATCATCCAATCAAGTACAACCGAAGGGCATTGGATTACCCTCACAAACACAATGACAGTTAACGTCAGTGACAATGGCCTGAACTTCTCAAAAATAGCTGGTTCAGGTTGGAGTAAGTTATACAGGATCTACTCACAGATGCTGATCCCGCAGTCCCCTTTTATACTCCTCCAATCCCTTCAGTTTTGAATTCTGCAGCAGGGCCAGGGTATTTGCACGTACGTATCAGCTGCCTCACACCCATACTGTTCATCCAGTCCTAAGTTGGAAAAGAAAAAGACAATGTATTAACTTAGACATTTGATTATAAGTCAGGACGTTTTCAAGCACACATTTCGTTTACCGAGAAATGTCCATACTAAGAGAGTAAAGCGCTGCGAAACCAAAGACAATTAAATATCCTGAAGGTTGCAAGCGTGTTTAATTGTTGACCTTACTGTACGTCTCACCTTAAGAAAAGAACGACTGCTCTAGTAGATAAGCTGGTAGATTCGCTTGACAGCTCCTTGGCTTTGTGATGTACTGGATGTTGTCACATAGCACCTTCAGTGATGGTGGTGCTTGGCACCTCCCTTACCCAGGCCCGGATTGGAGTAACACACGTCCATCCAGACATTTCTGCGATATCAGGAGAAAAAAGAAATGCATCAGCTGACAGAAATACATGATATTCACATCCTGCCATTCAATTCTCAATCAGACAAGCAAGTTAGAGACAAAGACCTTCCCAGTAAGCATTGTTCAGATTCAGAAATTAAAAGTCTGGTTAACTTAAACTTGCCAACACAAAGGAATATATCATTCATTGACAAAGACTTGTCCTTTGATTAAAATCTGAATTGTGTTGGCAATTACTGAACCTGAGTCTGCTTTTACACTTTACAGTACAATACCTTGTCATATGTCTGTGATTTCAAGCAGCATTTGTCCCTCAGCTCAGTATTCACGTGTCCGTTCCAGTCCTATGTTGTAAAGAGAAAAAGGTAAAAGGCATTAGGACATTTGATCCGAATGTCAAGATGTTTGTGAGAACTTTGTTCGTTCACCTAATTTTCCATGGTGCACATCAAGATTGAAACATAAGACGCTGCGAAATCAAAGATGCTTGAAAGTACCAGAGGAAACACTAGTTAGGTTCTAGTCCTAGCTTAGATATCTTTGATATTTCAAGTGTATGGAAGATCATCCAGTAGATTGCCCAACACAATGAGTCAGCTGAAAAAAAGTTGGATAAGGAGGCTCGAATTGCAATTTAAAGGATTAAACTGCAGAATGACTCCTACCTAACTGAACACTAATAAAAAAAAATGTCCCTGACTACTCTCACCTTCAAAACAAAAACTGCATGTCTTCAAAGATGGTCTCGGTGACGTCTTGGTACTGGTCCGGGAGTTGTCTTCTTCAGGTTCGTCGCGAAGCCCCGGTTGTGGTGACACTTGATAACTGGTAATGTGGGGAGAGGGAACATCCATAAAGTGCCAGTTTGGGACCCAATAACTAATCCTTACTAAGCAAAAAATGCTTACTTTGCTAAAATGTATGCAAAGATGTTGATACTGTCAGCACATGGTAGAGCGGTAGTTGCTTGAAACCTTTTTGGACTAATGAAGTCTTTAAGAAAGTTATTTTGCAGCTTAAGGCTTAAGTCATCTGTCAGATAGTTGTTAATGTGTTAGTGTGTTTGTGTTGTGTGTTATCGCGCGCCATAGGACTGTAGGTTTTGAACCACGCACACCGGGAAGATAAGTGCGGTGGGTTCTTTAACGTGCTCGAGGTGTGGCTCTCCTCAAACACGGGACCTCCATTTAACGTCCTATCCGAGGGACGTCCCCAACCGAAGCTAGGTACTCATCTACACTTGAGTGAAGTGAGGAAAGTCGTGTTAAGTACCTTTCCTAAGGACACAACGTCAAAGGGACAGATCAGGGAACCCCGGATTCGAACTCTGTATCTCTGGGTTCTGGGGCCAAACACCCTGCTACTGTGCCGCGACGCCACATGTGTGTGTGTGTGTGTGTGTGTGTGTGTGTGTGTGTGTGTGTGTGTGTGTGTCTGCATTAGTTTGTGTGTATGTGTGCGTTCCAACGTCAGCCTAAGCCTTTATATAAGTAGCCGAAATTTCAATAGGACTTTATAGGAGGCTACAAAAGCTCAACCCTCCATACCATAAATGGGCAATATCAACATCTACTAAATATAAAAAAATGCAAATAGATGAGACAAAAATAAGACTATATGTAAAAGATCACTTAACAAGAATTTCATCTACAGACTGCTGGGGGCATGACAGGAAGTTGACTTGATTTGTGATTGTCATTTCAGTTCTAGGTTCAGCCTAGAAATGTACCATCCCCTCTGTCTACCTGAAGCATTATCAGCCGAGAGAATCATGATCTCTTGACGGATGGCAAGGTGTTAAGTCCATTTTGATGACACCCTGAGTTTTGTTGCTGGTGAGGGGTCGAGACATCTCGAGAGCAACGACTACTTCTGCACACAGCGCTCCAGCCTGTTTCTGCGGTATACATTCCCGGATGCATGACTAATTCAATCTCTGTGGCTATGTCGATGGCCGGGATTACATTCGAAGAAACCTCAAAGTTCAATGCTCCCGAGATCAGGGATTTCCCTGGTTCTGTTAGCTCATAACTACTTAGGATCTCCAACCACCTGCCTTCCTTTCTGGCCCTGTGCCTTTGTCTTAGTTCGGGACTCCAAGATACGACACAAGGCGAATTATGTAATGGTCTAGGTCCCCGCAACCACCGACCACGACATAAACAGAAAGGACAACAGATGGTAGAAGAACCCAACCAGGCATAAGCCAACAGAACCAGGAAAGTCCCCGGTTCCTGAAACAATGAACTTCACAGCCACCCCAAGTATAATCTCAGCCACCGACCCAGTCACAGAAACCAAAAGAGCCACACACCGAGCCTATACACCACAGAAACGGACTGAAGCCCTGCATGTAAAAGCAGCCACCACTCACAAAATGCCCCGACCCCTTCCAGCAATATCACTCAGGATGTTAACAAAACACACGTCAAGCACCCTACCATCAACCAAGAGATTGTGATCATCCCTGCTGACAATGTCACAGGTACACAAAGGAAACCGTACGTTCAGTTAAAGCTATAAATGGAACATCACAAATCTGTAACGTCCTACCACGCCAATGACATTAGTCAGTCCCAGCCTAATTCTATGAAAACATGTAATACTTAACTATGCCATGTCCTCTTGCAGGGCCGTACACACGAGCACCGGTCTTCCTGGACGTCACCGTAGAGACATCGGTGTAGCTGATCCGGGCTTGATGGCATCCATGCGGTCCTGGAAGCTGCTGAGAGATGTCAGCTTCCGTTTTTTTGTAACTGCAAGAAAGTGAAATAATCAATTAGGATGAGGCATAGTAACGTAAGCAAGTAAGCAAGCAAGCAAGCTGAGTTACATCTTTTTGCGCTGCGAAACAAGACAAATTGAATATCCTGAAGTTAGCAAGTTCAATTCTCGACCTTGCTGTCCGTCTCAACTTTAACAAAAGAACACAACCGTTACGGTTCTCGTAGATAAGCCGGTAGATTCGCTTGACACATCCTTGGCTTCGTTATTTACTGGATGTTGTCACATGGCACCGTCAGTGATGGTAGCGCCCCGGAGTAGCCCGTCTAGACATGTGTGAGACACTGGCAGAAGAAGAAGCAGACATCATAAGCTGACAAAAAAACAAGAATTTACTAGCATTAAAGCATTGTTCATATCCAGAAATTGAGACTGTCGGTAAACGTTAATCTTGCCAGCACAAAGGACTAAATCACCAGACATAACTCTCTGCGACATTGCATACTGACGGAAGAATCAGACATGCATAAGCTGACCATGATTTTCAAATCCTAACCGTTACATTCAATTCACAATCAGACAACCAAGTAAACGAACAAGACTTCTCTAGGGTTAAAGCATTGTTCACATCCAGAAATCAAAACAGTCTGTAACTTGCCAGCACAAAGGAATAAATCACCTTTACGAACAAACATCGCGTGTCATCGAAGATGGTCTCGGTGACGTCTGGAACACAGGCTGTGGAAGCCTTCTTTTCGGGTTTGCTACGAAGCTCCCACTGCGGTCAGACGCTTGATAACCGGTGATGCTGAATCACAGCTCGCTGCGGTGTCCAACAGACATTTCTGCGACATCGGAAGACATGCATAAGCTGACAAAAAACAACAAGACTTTACTAGCATTAAAGCATTGTTCACGTCCAGAAATTGAAACTGTCGGTAAATTTAAACTTGCCAGCACAAAGGACTAAATCACCAGACATAATGAGCTAGTTCGGAGGAACTACTACGCATGTGGAGTTTCAAAGGTGAAGGCCCCCGGCTTGTAAACAGTGCTCGTCTCCACATTGTGTAGATTTGCATAACAATTCCCAAACGGGGTTTGTTCACGTCTAGTGGGCATTCACCTTTGACACTGCACATGCGTAGTAGCAACTCCGAACTAGCTTATTCTCTGCGACATTGCATACTGACGGAAGAATCAGACATGCATACGCTGACCATGGTTTTCACATCCTAACCGTCACATTCAATTCACAATCAGACAACCAAGTAAACGAACTAGCATTAAAGCATTGTTCACATCCACACTGGGAGAAGAAGAGGTACCTTCCTGAGTGAGAAGAGGTATCCTCAAGAAATCAAAACAGTCTGTAACTTGCCTACACAAAGGAACAAATTACCTTTACGTACAAACGTCGCATGTCCTCGAAGATGGCCTCGGTGTCACGTCTTGGATCACAGGCCCTGGAAGCCTTCTTTTCGGGTTTGCTCCGAATTTCCCGTTGCGGTCAGACGCTTGATAACCGGTGACGATGAATCACAGCTCGCTGCGGTGTCCAACATATCGACTCACGGCACTGACGACGGCAAAAGCCGTAAGGTCTTCCCTTGGTGATAGCTGAGCAGAAGTGACGCCCAAACCTCCCGCTTGGCCAGGTGAAAGCCTTCTGCACACGGCACGAGGAAAAATACTGGCCTGTGATTTGTCAAAAAAGAGAATTCCGGGTTGCCATTGGTAACAAGAGTTCACTTTTTCCCTATTGGTTGATGAGATTGATCTCATCATAGAGTCTGTCCCTCATTGGTTATAAACACTGATGAAATTAATTAAAGCAATGCGAACAACAAGCGCAAGACGTCTGATAGCGATTTAGAACGGCACTGCAGCTGGCTGTCAAAAAAAAGGTTATGGTGTTTCCATCACTGAAGCAGTATATTATTCAGCTCAATCGCGAACTCAAAATCACCGCGAACACTTTCTGTTCTCCTTGCCGTGAAATTAAATCACCAGAAACCTGCATGCATTCAGCACTGTGTATTGTTAACTATTGCGTTTCCAGGAATTCGAGGGAATCAACAAGTTATGATTAGTGAGCTTAGAATTCGGAAAATTCCTTGAAAGCCATCTTCAGGAAAACCAGATCGAAAAGCCCTCTTCATTCCGGTTTGAAAATGCCGGAATCTGACGTAAACTATTGTGACCTAACAATTGATTAATTCAATCATCGGGTGAGTAGCCGTCAGACAGTCAGTACGGCGCAAGTTGCAAATGACTGGAGAGCCCTGAACTAGAAGAAGAACCTTGTTGCGGATGCGCGACAAAATTAATTGTAACTAGTACAATGTATGGCAACTTACATGTACATAAATGACAGTTGAACTGTTAACTATGACGGGCTTATGTAAAAACAAGTTCCACGACCTTCGCAAAATGATCTTAACTTTTATGACTGACGTATTATGACTGTTTCTCATTGATTATAGATCATATCAGGGGATCATCTTCTCCACCCAAAATAACAGAAGCTGTCCCAAATATGACCTTTACAAAGGCTATTCTAGCATTTATAATCAATTATGTAAATTAGATTCTCATTAGCATAATTAATATTCAAAGATGTTTACATTCACACAACTTCCAAATGCCACAAGTATGAAATTGCTGTCATTTACTAGTATGGATTTATAGTAGTTTCTCATTAATTATGCAAATTAGGTCTTCATTTGCATATTGTCTATCTATCAACATTCCTCTCTTCCTCAGATATAAATGTCACATATTCGAATAGTCTCATTATGGAACGCAGCACGCTTAAGAAATTTCCTCATTAACTATGCAAATTAGAATCTGATTTGCATAATCATAAAGCATCACTTTAGCTATCTACATACCAAAAATAAAAAATAAACCGCATTTTTAGTTAAAATATTTTCCCATTGATTATGTAAATGAGGTATTGATTTGCATAGTCAATATCTATCAACATTTCTCTCTTCCTCAGCTACATGTCACATGTTTAAGAGTCCTGTCCTCATTAAGTATGTAAATCAGATACTGATTTGTTTAATCAGTATCTAATTAAGTAGATCATCATTCAAGCTATCTACGTACCGAAAATAATGACCACCTGTCACCCCCTCCTTGAGTTATTCTCTTTCAAAGTCTGAAACAAAACATGGTCCTGCAGTTCCAAAAAGCCGCTAGGGGGCCCAAACCTATATCACTTATTCTCTGCCCCAAGAGCTATCTACCACTCAAAAATCGAGACCATGGTATGTCCAGAACAAGAAATGTCAAAACAAAAAGCTTTGTTGCAGTACTGTAACAAGCCGCTAAGGGGCCCAAAATCTAATCATTTCCAGGTCTGATCAAGACCTACCCACATACTGAATATGAAGACAATCCAACCAGTCCTTCTCAAGATATGTTGTTCATCCACACACATAATGGCATCGCAGTAGCTCAGTGGCAGGGTGTTTGGCCCCAGAACCCAGAAGTACCGGGTTCGACTCCGGGGTTCCCTGATTTGTCCTGTTGACGTTGTCCCATTGGCAAAGGCACTTAACACGACTTTCCTCACCTCACTTGTCGCTCGGATAGGATGTTAAATGAAAGTCCCGTGTTTGAGGAGAGCTACACCTTCAGCATGTAAAAGGACCCACCACACTTATCGAAAAGAGTAGGGGTCCTTCCCGATTTGAGTGGATATATATATTTGTCCGGATATGCAGCTTGTACTTTGCAATACAAACCTGGTGTGTTATGCCTTGAGGCGGTTTAACAGGTATGCAATACAAACATAACGTTACACACATGCAAATGCTACCAAAAACATATCCCTTTGGGCGAAGGTACATTGTAAGTAGCCATTAAAGGGAAAACGTGTGTCGTCACTTTTTCTTCACACCATCTACAATAGTTGAAGTATTAAACTTCATACTGCTTAGTGACTAAGCAGTATCAATAAGTGTATTAGTATATTTTGTAGGATCCAATAGATTTGTAAAATATCTCTCACATCAGAAAAGTTCTCCCACTCTTAGACGAAATTCACTCTCCCACTTCTAGGACAAAACGCACTCTGACTTAGAGATTCCGTCACTTTCAGAGTCTGGAAGTGGGAGAGAATTTTGCGCTGTATATGCGGGAGAGAAATTCTCTTGAATGTCGGAGAGAAATCCTTCTAAATATATATATGTGACAACAATAGCTGTAGTATAAAACTTGATACTGCTTATTGTATTGGTATATATGGATATAATGTAGGATCCATTACATTTGTAGAATATCTCTCACATCGCGAAAGTTCTCCCACTCTAAGACGAAATGTGCTCTCTCACTTCTAGGACAAAACGCGCTCTGACTTAGAGATTCCGTCACTTTCAGAGTCTGGAAGTGGGAGAAAATTTTGCGCTGTATATGTGGGAGAGAAATTCTCTTAAATGTCGGAGAGAAATCCTTTTAAAGATATATATGTGACAACAATAGCTGTAGTATAAAACTAAATACTGCTTAGTGTATTGGTATATTTTATAGGATCCATTAGATTTCTAGAATATCTCTCAAATCACAAAAGTTCTCCCACTCTCAGACAAAATTCGCTCTCCAACTTCTAGGACAAAACGCGCTCTGACTTAGAGATTCCGTCACTTTCAGAGTCTTGAAGTGGGAGAATATTTTGCGCTGTATATGTGGGAGAGAAATTATCTTGAAAGTCGGAGAGAAATCCTTCTAAAGATATATATGTGCCAACAATAGTTGTTGTATAAAACTGGATACTGCTTAGTGTATTGGTATATTTTGTAGGATCCAATAGATTTGTAAAATATCTCTCACATCACTAAATTTCTCCCACTCTCAGACGAAATTCGCTCTCCCACTTCTAGGACAAAACGCGTAAGACCCATTTTCAACACTTGTATGGGAGAGAAAATCCTCCCTGTGTGTGAGACCTTTTTTTAACAGAAGTGTGAGAGAATAATTGTTCTTTATATATATGTAATATTGCAACACTTGGCCCCCGATAGTGGTCATCTTGACATCAGCTCAGTCGCTCATAAGAATCTGAACACCAAATTGAGATATTTCAGCCTCAAGAAGATGTGTACATTTCCCTTTGTGCCAAATGTGCCATTGCAAAATTTCCTATTTGACAAAAAATGAGCATGTTAAAAAGTAACGTCTTACTTATTAAGTGAAGACGCTGCTCCAAGGCGGTGATTCGGGTTTCCTTCTTGTCCAGCTCACGCTTCAAGACGTCAACAGTGGGGAAACGCTGGCGCATGTTGTCTTGTGTGCTATGCAAAGATGTCGCCATCCTATTGTGTCTCCAAATGGCGACACTTTGGGATATCCCAAATGTGCTTCTTCCGGTGAAGTCATGTGCGCTGATTGGTGCAATGGTGGTAGACAAATCGTCTTGGTCGCACTTTAATTGAAATTTAATATACAAATTGCAAACCGATCTTGTCGATATTAAATTTATAATTGCTTCTTAAAAAAAGTAAACAAAATTGCCAAGGGGCGCATTTAACATTTGATGCCTACGCACTAAATATAATCTTTCTTGGAAAGTAATAATCTGAGAGAAGAAAACATTTGATTACAATATGGTTGTGCATTTTCGACTTTTCCGTCCGCGGTTGAAGCTAAATAATTTAAGATGGATTAACTGGAATGCTTTTGAAATCAGATTTGTTAGCAGCAGTCGATGTAGTATCATAGCGAGAGGTAGTAGGACGGAAAAAATTGTGTACTCTGATCTTTTCCTGAAATTGATTGATTAAATTATTTCTTGGGATTTGAAATGATCAGGTTGTAAACGTGCTGAATGTACTATGTTATTTCCTTAGATTACCACCTCTAATGTCACACTATAACTCTTTACAATTAACACAAGGTCTCAAGCTTTACAATTTGCAAACTTCGTATGTTGTGACGAAATGACATTTCCACATTCGCTGGGTTTTTCAAACCAGTGACCAGTGTGATAATCGTAGGGAAAGGATAGAAACAGCCAACATGGCCCTTTTTCAGTGAAATTATTATCTTCGCCGAGTAAGTGATGTAAGTTTGGACCCCCTGGTGGCTTGTTTAGAACTGTAGTGGGTCTTTTTGTTTGTAACTTTTGAGCCGGATAACTAAAGCAGGGATTACTGGATTTTCATTGTTTTAAGTATATATGTACCATGGGTGATAATTAACATAATAAGATGCAGCTTATGCAAATATAATGACCAACCTCATACAATCATTAGTATTAAAAACTTCTGGCACTAATCCATTATATGCGCATGCTATGTGTGCCCCGGGATCCAGGTCAAAAGGTCAACGGCTGCAATGACTAGCAAGGCGAAAACAAGACTCTGGTTTTGTAACTGCTACAATTTCTATGAAGATAGCTTATTCTAATAGCAAATCTAATGATTGACAAAGTGAGATGCTAATTATGCCGAACAGGATCGAATTTTCATAATTTATGACATTTGTAAAATCCACTGCGCTGCATGAAAGCACTTTCAAACTTCTATCACTGCGAAAGAGAGGAATATTGATAAAGATTGATTATGCAAATGACCTCATTTGAATAAGTGATGAGAACGTTATGCACTACAATAAGGCCATGTTGATTTGATTATAATGATGACAAAGAAATAAGGAATACAGTCAGAAAAATGTCAGTTATATCCAATCAGAAAACTGGGGTTAATCTCTGAAAACTGGCAATCACAAATCCAATAAATAATCTGAAATTTGTTATACGATCTGACAACTCAGGAATACAATCAGAAAACTGCCTTTGGTATGAAAACTGGTATACACTCAAAAATAAGGAATACAATCAGAAAACTGCCCGTAGTACTAGTATTTAATTTGAAATCTCGTGTACTATCAACTTCACAATCTGGTCAACATTGGTATACATTCTGGAGACTGGTATCACTCTGAATATTGATATACAATTAGAACACTGGTATACAATCTGAAAACTTTTACACACTACGGAATGAATTCAGAAAACTGTCAGTTATATTCAATCAGAAAACGGGTGTGCAATCAGCCAACACTATTAAAACTGATATACACTCTGTACAAATTGGTGTACAATCAGAAAACTGGTACAAAATCATAAAACTGGCAAATAACCTTCAACTTGTATACAATCTGAAATCTCAGGAATACAATCAGAAAACTAATACTGAATCAGAAAACTGGTATACAATCAGAAAACGGGTACTTAATAAGAAAACTGGTATACATTAATCAGAAAACAAGTTCTTAATCAGCCATTTCTACAATCAGAAAACTATTTTCAACTTAAGACAGCCATCAAAGTAGTTCAAAAGACGTCTCTATCAGTAGTAGTGTCTTTAGTTAAACAGTAAGTTGGGGTGCAGTTCGACCGACAGTAGGTGACATACAGCCTGATCCGATCGCGATATACGCAGCCAAACTGAGACTATGCTTTTTGATCTGACAGCCAAACTTTTCAATCGGCCTCCCTGCTAACTGCTGCCTCGTAGTAAACAAAGCCGAGCTTGTGCTTATAGGCTGTGGGTGGGGGGTGGGGGGGGAGTGGTGGCAGCACTCCAAGAATCGTAGTGATTCTGGGAGCTCCCGATGATTACTAGCTTACAGTACCGTCAAAAGTCAAAGTACAATGTCGGGGCAGAACGGGTGAATTTTAAGGCAGAGTAAGCGTTAGTTTACTACTCAACACACGGATAAGAATATACAAATAAAAGCCTGCTGTTTGGGCCAATTGTTCTAGTATTTCCAGGTTTTACGGTTTTACTGGTTAGTTTTATTGCAGATGGTCGGAGAGCTGTGCACAGTGGTGTTGAGAGTGCCGACTGTCGCCTATGGACGTACTGGAAAGAAATCAGCAGAATTATCGCAGGGAGGGCATGTGGAATCGTGTGTTCATACAAAGAGCAATTGTGTGTAACGAGCTAATTCAGGTGGATACTCTAGCTGTGATTGCTAGATCGGTTTCAGGAAATGGTACGGTTATAAGAGGTACCTGGAACAACCTGGCATATGAAGCGAAGTCGATTTTTGCAATCGGCAGCGGCCCAGGTGTCCTCCAGGGATGGGTATCTGGAGTAATAAGCGCAATCTTCGTTGTCCCCATAATTGTTCGGTTGTCCTGGAGCCCAGGAGTTATACATCCCAAGGGCAGAGCCATCCACCCATTCCCAGTTTCCCTCTTCGCGCTGATCGCGCAGGCCGAACCAGAAGAACGCTTTGTCGTGCACGGACTTGTACAAGGACATAAGAAAGGCGTTGGTCTCATCGTCTCGGGGCATGGCAAGGGTGCCGCCGTCTTCACGCCAGGTCACGGCCGCTTCGTTAAACGTGCTCTCCGTGTTGTAAGCCTTATAGCAGATTTCACGCCGCATTGTGTAACCTTTGGGGCAGGTCTCTAGAACAAAGTTTTACATAAACAAGAGGCTAGTAAAAAGACATGTTAGATATTAAAAAATCGGGAATATACAGAAAACCGTAACTCCAATTCTATTCTCTAGTTCTATTTTTACCAGAATAGCTTACAAGACAATATGAGACATAATATATAATTTTGCAACATGCATATGTACATATGAATATATGATGAAGGAAAAATGTTTTGTATCAGTGACAGGCTAATGAATACACATGGATGACATTGAAAATGGTAAGGGCAAATCAGTTGAAGGAAATAGTGTGAAAGTGTCATGGATCATTTGTTTTTTAAAAGTTGTGTTGAACAATAAACCTCAAAAAATCAATCTAACAACTGAAACCCAATTTACGTGGCAGTTTACCAATCTCGCGAAGACGCTGCTCTAAGCCGTTTGTTCGGCTTCGCTCCTTTTCCAAGTTGCATTTCAAGGCGTCAACATTGTTGGACAGTTTGCGCATGTCATCTTGGTCATGCTCCAAGGCGTCAACAGAGGTGGACATGTCTTGGTGGCGCTTCAAGGCGTCAAAAGTCGTAGACAACTGGGATATTTCCTATAAACGTAAACGTACATGCTTTAGGTCAGGAGGAAAATGTAAGGTATACCAGTATTTCTGAACACCCCTTCATAGATGAGACTGTTATAATCATTGTTATTAGTAGTGTCATAAGACTGTTTGTCGATGACAGTATAGTAGTAGATTGACTATTATTCTTGAGTTACTGCTAATTTCTAACATGTCGGCTCTATAGCAAACAATCCATGTCCATGACTTTAATATAGTTTCGAGAAAACGTAGCCAATATGACGACTACCGTACCTGTATCACATTGTAAAATCTTAAGTTTTTGTGATAAATGCGTAGATATAAGATACTGACATTGTAGATACCTTCAGCAACATTTTTACATTGTAATTACTGGGTTCACAAAAGAACGATTGAGGTGCGAATGGAGCCAATCGGAAAAAACGTAAACGTGACGTTTGTCAAAATATCTAACTTATAAATAAGAAACAAATGGAGCAAACAAAAGAATACAACAGAATCAGTGTCAGAAAAAGTGATTGACAGCAGGTCTTGTGGTACAGGGGTGTTTACCTCTCTATTGATAACAGCCAGGGAAACAAGTCCCACAACGACCAGGCTTAGCAGCACGGCGGCCATGCAGCTGCGGTGGGAGAGGTTGAAGCTACATAGAGCATGACGTCTGCTTGCTCTATCTCGATACGCGCGGTCTGTTTGAAATCAAGAGACTTTAAAACAAGAGCTAACGCTACTTTGTAAATGACGGCAAATTTATAATTTGCTCTTTGATTGCACTAGCATCGCGGTTGTACATATGCAACTACACATTTTTGTATAATGAAAATAAGTTGAGATCAAGTGTTTTATTTCAATTCGTGTACTGTGAAGTTTGGTACATAATGAACATCATTAAACTTCTTTGTTAGGATAACACTGTCATACTTAAGGCAGCGTCTGCTATTTTGGTGAAGAATATGATCAACTGATTAGTTAAAATCCTCCCACACCATTATTGATGTATAGGGCGGTGCCCATCTCCGTTTCATAGCCCTGGGCCACACTGTTGTGCAATCACTGTAGCAGGGGGCTAGTCCACTGGCAGTGAAGTGTGTTTAACTTCCATACTGTTTCACAAGTATGAACTGTTTCACAAGTATGTACCATTTTTATAAAGTCTTTGGTATGACTCAATGCGCCTCCTGTCCAGAGATGTCCTACCCGGGCTTGAACCCCAGTCCTTCTGATCCAAGTAATTGGAACCAGATGTGGTGAGAGACAAAGGCGCAGGCCACTACACCACAGGGACACCCCCATGATCAACATGATAAGATTATATGATCAACTGATAATCTATAAAAATGATGAAGTTATTTGCATGATTAATGAGAAACACTCATAATACATCAGTCGAAAAGATTAAAATAATTTGGAGATGGTATGAGATTGTGGAATTCGAGTTTATCATATTGTAAAGAAGCCCATCCCCCGCATGAGGTCTTTAAAAGCGGTCAAGGCTGAATAGTGAAACACAACGTTTGAAAGCTTTCTTTAAAGGTAAAATAAGGTTTTGAAACATTTGCAAGCATATTTCACTCCCTCCCCATGAAAAAACTGTTTCAAAATCACACCTGTGCAAAAAATTGAGCATTATGAAATAGCTTCTGCCCAAAAGAGAACTATTGCAAAATCATCTTAGTCCAAAATAGAAATTTCTCCATTTGACCCCCACTATAAAAATTGGCAGTTTCACTGGTACCTCTTGTCATAATGGACCATTCCAAACAACACTTAAACTAGAAAAATGCACTTTTTCTGTTTTCATTATCACCCCATTCTAAAATTTGACCCGTACAAGAATGGACTCTTCCCGTTGCCCTTCCTTAAAAATGATTAGTTCATTTATTTATCTATTTCATCTTTAGACATCTGACTGGCCCAAACAGTTTTTTAAAAATGGAGAGCTTTCTTTTATTCTTTCAAGCCAATAAAGAACTTATCACAATAGCTAAAATGGTAACAAAAAGATGAAGAAAACTACATATATAAATCAGGAATATCAACATCAAACAATATGCAATAAATTACATACAGGTGAAATCTCAAGCAACCGACTAACGAAGTGACAGGGCCTAAAAATAGATTAACATCATCAAAAGTACGGTAGAAACAGGTATATTTAGGAAACAATATATATATGTTATAAAAATTAGTATTGCATTGCTATCTTGTCAATATTTAATGTACAACTATTTTTGGGGGAACTACAAAACAAAATGGCTGCTGGTCGCACATGACATTTGGCGCCTTGGCGCTTAATATAATATTTCTTGCATAGAAACAATCTGCCGGAAAAAAATGTTTTATTATTCTAATAATCAGATTTGTTCATATCACAGTTGAATTAAAAACAAAAGGTAACGGCGCACCCAGATTCGTCATAGGTTGTTGTACGATTTCGATATCGTAGAATATCTAAGCAGGCTGTCACAGAACCAGCCCCCGACAATAATCTAAAACTTCTGTTTTTTTCTAAAAAAACACAACTGCATTTTGTAGGAGAATTGTATGACTACTTCCGGAATGATATCAGTTTGTGATCGTACGACAATCGTACGACGAGTATGACGACCAGACCAAGCAAAGCGGTGACAAGACAACAGCAAAGGTTTACCTGCTCTGGAGATATTGGGTATATCCGCAGCGGCGTGCGCAATTGTCCTCCAGTCAGTCTGCGGCTGCTGCATGGGTGTAGTCCCTAAAAGAAAATAAATCCAAAGTTAAAATGGCGCCGACGGTATCATGTAGGAAAACAAGAGTCTCTTAAAGACTTTTAAAAAAAAATGCATGTTCTATTAAATTTTAATTCATTAACGATGAAAATATTATTTTAAAATACTCAAACGTGTTTGTACCAAATTGAGACTCTATTTCTGTTATTTTACATCACACCTTGAAGTAATTCATTCCTCAGACTCGAGTTTTTTTGTCTCATGGTAATCAAATTATGACTGATGATGGCGCAACAGTAAACGTAGCGAACAGTTCGGTAACCAGCACCGAAATACATACTTTGGAGAAGAAATCATTGCCAAATCACCATGTTTGTTTGCGATTGCACGAGAGATAAAAACCCACGGGGATATAAAAAAATAGTTATAAATGCATAAAAAGCTTCGTCCCAGCTCGATGCTATTTTGAAAAGACAACAGAAAACACGCCCTACATCGAGCAAGACACAAGGCAATTCAAAATGTTAGATCTGTCATTGGAAGGATTTTGAAAAAAAAAAACAAGCCCCTTTGGCCGTTGACATGTGCAGCAATGGGGAGGATACACTTAAAAAAACATATTTACCTGTGTCACCAGTTTGGGACTGCTGTTTCCCTCCTGACATTGTGCGACTTTTCAGGTTTTTCGACAGCAAAAGAAAATCACGCCCTACGTCAAGCGAGACCAGAGACATATGCACAGTATAAAAGGTAGCCTTATCTATAGAAATTAAAAGCCAATGGTAAAGTAATATCATGTTGAGCGGGAGACAAAAATTGCACGTTTGTCAGTCTAGACAAATTATATAGAACCCTAATCGTTTTCATTTTTTGTTGCATATTGAAAGAAACGTATTGAATGTAACCTTGGAAGTTATTCTATTGTTTTTCTCATTTCAGCTTTATTCATACCCCCGTAGGAGAAAAGAAATTAAATTTCAATTTGTTTTACTTCGTCTGATAGTCTACGTTACTGTCACGGAGATGGTGGTCAGTAAACACACGCATTAGTTATGTGCTGGAAGCATAGTACTTTTAAGGCAACCTAATCAATTGAAAGGCTTATGTTCAAAAGCAATTTTCTAGTGATCTCTATCCATACTATGTTTGAATAACACTAACCCATTGCATATCAACCATCATGGAGCAAAAATGTGATGTCGTCGTGTGGTGGGACCTAATTGAAAATCTGAGTACTTGGAGGCCAGCCATTATTTCAAATCTTCCAAACATGCACGATTCTGACCGATTAGTCCCGAACGCTTCCGGACAATTAATCATGTGGTCATGTCTCAATGTACTCGGACACTGTGACGTCATGCGGCCGGAAGTTACCGAAAACGGAAAACGGTTACGGCTGTATTCTGGACTGATTTCTGGGTGGTAGCAATGAATAAAAAACCCCTTCGGTGAGTTGTTTCTGCACACTTTTTAAACGCCCAAAGTATGAAATAATGATGCAAATGTGATGATATGGGGAAGTAAATGTCAATTTCATACAGACTGTCTTATCCAGAATACTTCCAGTTTTACCCCCTGAAATCGCTTAGGGCACCTATATATAGATTGTCTGCAATAAATTTTCATTTAGGAGTCTGGCACTCAGGGAAGACCCACGTGGCAAACCCCATTCAACATTGTATTAAATGTTCAATTTGGTGTGCACTAATACATATCACGGGGGTTATGCAAACTATTACGGTTAAATTATTGAAAAGATTGCGAAGTTGCAACAATGTTTTGTTTGTCCATTTATAGTTTCAATCTTTCCTTCTAAATCATGTAAGATGTGGGGATTACCTAATTGTGCAGTATAATCTCGGGCGCCTGGGGGTGTGACGGGCCGGAACATTTAATAAAAAACTACCTCCAACGTATTTATTCGTGCAAGTCTTAGTCACGAAATGGCTGCCATGAGTAGAACATTGTAATAAAATGTACCCATTCGAAGCACCAATGACTATCCAGAATTGACATTTAGAAATTCATCGACGTTTGAAATTCCAAAAACTCCTGAAGTTATAGAATGCCATGTAGCTTCGTACATTATATGATTCTTATATAAAGTTAAACTTTATAGATCCACATTTAGTAAATCTACGTATCTAAAGCTTAAGGTCGCAGACCACAGTATTGGGCCTATAGGGATTTACATGGTTAGGGGCCCCAAAGTGAGCAGCTTCGACGCTTGAAAATTGATAGTAGGGTGCATGCACAACTAACGTGCAAGATTATGATATGGTTGACGTCAGGGTTCAATCTAAAAAATATTTAAAAATTAGCTTAAATTTGCATGCTCGTTCTCTTTTAAAAGCCACTTTGAATGACCCCCAGTGGAGGTCATCATACTGCACAATAGTCAGGTGGTAACAATATTTAGGCGCGAATCCAAGCCGACCGAACAAACATCGTAATCCAACCCGTACAGTCTCATATCTGACGTATTCCTCTATCATTTACTAGTATTTCCGCCTTGCTAACGTGCACAGAAGAAAAACTACGGCCTTTTCAAGCAATGTGACGCACTACTTTATACCCAAACTAACATTGGGGACGGGGGTCGCCCATTACTACTGTGTTCTGCGACCTTAAAGATAGCAACCCCCCCTTGAGGCAGTGTTTTCCATCAGGTTTAGGATGGCCTAGAAACGGGAGGCAGCACCTTTTCTGAAGTATTTGTATTCAACAGCGATTTCAACGTACATTCGGGCCAATCTGCATGTGCAGTTAGCATGTAGCCTGCTTTCATTTTGTCTCGAGTAGTATTGTACGAAATGCCCAATGCCCAAATGTCAACCGTATATCTTTCGATATCAAAAATACCGAGCTCTATGATAGGTAGTTATATAGCAGGGAAAGTTTATCGTTATTCTAAGTCTTATAATGGTTAACCTCAAACCACAAAACTGTACAGAATTGTAAAGGATTCCCCTGTGCTCAAAGTATGTTGTGTTGTTGTTATGTTTGAGATGCTGCTCAAGGTCACACTGTACATATTGTAGGACAGTCGCTATTTGCATATTCATGTTGAGCCATTTAGTCAAACAACTACGTATATGTAAGTGTCTGGGTGGATCATCATCACATATCGAGCAATGGCGAGCGACAGGCATCAAGTCGTGCGCTTCATGCGGATATTCCTAGCATTGGCGACAAGTAAGTGTAAACAAAAACCAACAGTGTATTATTTGCAATTGAAAGCGTTACTTTGTGGCGTCGAAGTTCTGGCACGAGAACTTGTCTTTAGTTCGAAGCGTTTATTGTTTGTGAGAAAATTCGGGCTGTATAAATAACTGCACACGCCATCAAGAAACATTAATCTTTGCAAAGACTCATTTTTTGAATGTCAGTAGAATTATAGATCTTGGTCTATTTTGAAGTGCAGTAACAAAATGAAGAAATAGCACTGCAAGAAATCTGGTAATTATAAGTATGCGGTTTTACAGCTACTAACTGTAGCAAACACTTCACTGGACAGACAGACTAACACACAAGACAGTGGTCAACCATGGCCATGTGTAGCCATGCGTCTGTGTGGAAGATCACGGCTTTCAACCTTGTCTTTGGGGTGTAAATGTTGACATTTCTCGCTGACTTTTATCATACAATGCTATAGGTTCGACTTACCTTATTGTGCAAGAAAAAACATCATTCTTATATTACAAAATTGAGGTAGATTTTAAAGGGTATACTGTGTTTACTCTAGCGTTGGTTGTCGTGTCGGTGACTACGTTTGGGCAGGAGGCATCCCCATGTGGTCCGACCTTTCCCAAAGTATGCAACTGTTCGGATAGTTTCCTGACTAACGGAGACAACTGTACGGCGTGCGTGTGTTCACGAGAAGGGGACACAGCGATCTGCCTTGGTAACCATATTCGATGTTCATTCATTTTTATGTCGTATATTTTACTGCTAATTAACAGATATTCAAAGCAGTTAGTTGGGCATTATTACTAAGAATTCTCTGTTACAAAATGTTGCCGGCAGCTTCCATTTGTGTATGTATCACTTAGGTAGAGACTCACTTACCTCTCTGTCACCCTTAGTTAAAGGAGCATGTTAGGGCCCTGTCACACTGCGCGTAAGTTCCGCAGTAACATCTTGTTTGTTTAAGTCAATTTTGCGGGGATCAAGTTGTTTTCTACTTTGACCCACCGTTGAGCAGCCTAGTTATCAAACCAAAGAAATTACTTCTCCGGCTTCAAACTTAATCTAAACCCAAAACATGTTAATACGCAACTCATGCGGACTTGTATATACGCACAAGTGTGACAGGGGCTTTAAAGAGCTAGTTTCAAGGATTCTTAGCATTTGGAAAAAATCGAAGCGATTCCCTAGGTCTAGAGATGTTCGGTGGTGATGTGCCTCTATTTCTTTATCTGTGTTAATCATTTATAAAAACTAGAATTACAAATGCTTAATAATTTTTTAAATGATTTGAAAAGTAGGGGAACAAACGTTTACTTTGAACCTCTGCCCGAGGAAGTCTAGAACGGTTCCGAATAAAACGGTTTCGAAGACTTGTTATTATGAACGCAAAAACGGCGTGGAACCGGTTAACCTCGATATTTATGACGCCGTACATTAGTTAACACAGTGATGAAAAACACATTGCTGTTTTCCAGGGCCATTATCTAATGTTGCTGTATGTTGATTACCTGTCCAAGGCCGTATGTTCATATACTGAAAACGATCGGCTAAGTGACGCTTTATGCACACTTGGCTGCGGAATTGTTTATACATGCATCTCAAGGTTACACCGTTCCATCGAGCTTGGGCAAGAAAACATATGGTGTTCCAAAGAGGGTTTTGAGAATTTCTGACAATTTAGTAAGGCCCCCATTCCACTAGACAGCGATCGCACTGCGCTCTCTGCGACCTGAATCAGATTTGTTAAAACCTTGACTTTATAATTGGACTGAAAAGACAACAAAACACACAAAGCGTAAATCGATTTTTTTTAAATCTATGAAATTCGTTGAGCGCTCTGTTAAATTTCAGGTCGCAAAGAGCGTGCGGCGAGAGTGCCGTCCTGGTTGAATGGGGGTATAAATAGCCTACCTTCAAGCTGTTAAAGCGGGTTTACTGTCTTTTTCTGTTTTACTTCATATGTTGCTCGCCAATAATCTAGAATTTCAAATCACACACAGAAAGTAGGAGCCGATCGTTTTCGAACTTTGATAAAAACTGTTAACAGAAAGGGAAAAAAATCAGTAGCACCAAGATCGATTGAAAATGTTAAAAAGTTGTCAGCTTGTTGCTCGAGTGACGTAATTAATGATGATTTATGTTGACAAGTAGATTTATGACCTGTTCAAGGCTGATAGTAAGTGAATTCTCTTTTGTCGGTTACGTAATCCATTTACCAACCTTGTTGGTTGATTTATGTACTCTTTTGTGTAGTATGATTTATTCTAGCATTCCGCTGTTCTATTGCCCCACATGTATCGGTCTAAGAGAAGTTTGAACTATTTGATAAATATTGCACTTTCGTGAAGGTCTCCATCCTCCTCGTGTTGACTTACTACAATTTATTGATTTGTACACAATTTTACTTCTCAACTATCCTGATTTTACGTTTATGCACATTAAATCAAATTTTACACGAAAGGTTGATGTCACCTATCTAATGAACAAATTGTACCAAAACTATTCAGGGAAACGCATTTAGTAAAGTCCAGATAAAAAGAAGTATTAAAAACTTAGGAAGGAGGCCTAGGCTCATTGCTCTTAGTTTGCACGCGTCACGCACCCCATGATGTTTTTGTTGTCCTGTAGGTTTTTGATCTGTCCAAGGCTGAGTGTGGCTGAATATTATTCCGTCCCACTGGTGATGTCCTTGTTGCATTGTAGGTTGATTGTATGTAGCACTTCGATTCTGAATAATCCATTACTGTATACAAAGGTCTACTGTTCCTTTTGTTATTGTGAAACGTTTTCAAGGATTTCTGACTATTTGGTAAATATTCTACCTTGGTTGAGATATTGTCCCCTTGTTGGGCGCTTATATGTAGGACTTCGGTTCTGAATACTTCATAGCTGTATTCAAAGATCTATTGTTCCTTTTGTTAGTCTAATATGACTTTTAAGGATTTATGACCATTTCATGGATATTCTAGATTGACCTTGGTGGGGATTTTACGTAACATGACCATTTAACGTCCGATTTATTCAAAACGTATTTATCAGAAAACCGCGCGGACAGAGTCAAATGTTAAACCCATGGGCAGAAATATCAGCTCTTCTAACAAGAAAATGCATGGTCTGTAAGTTTTTCTCCGCCTGTTTAAAGCCTTGCGAGCATGTATTTATACTAAGGTATATGATGTAGAATTGTACTAGGCTCACCTATTATCGTCCACTTCAGTCTTTTCCCTTCTAGTGCTATGTCTGAAGAACATAGACAAGAAAAAATGCAAGTAACTGTCCAAAGTAGACTGAAGACAAATGATAGTAAAATCACTAGGTTTGTCCAGCAACTTGCTTGACGCGATGAAAGAAAACAATGTTGATCTGTGAATTTTTCCCGACATGCGCAGCACGTGGCGTTCACGTGATAAACGCATGGCCATCATGTTTTGCCGTGCAAAAATTAACCTCCAGTGCGGGGGTAGCTAGGTTGTATCAAACCTTCCTAAAACTGGTAAAAAAAACATGGTAAAATGTACTTATGATTTAGAAAGAAACCAACTTTAATAGATAAAGATAAGGAAGCAAAGTTTTATCTTCAACTGTGCATTAAGGTTATGGGAGTTTTTCTGTTTCAATAGTTTAAAAAGTGTTTCGCGCGCGAATTCATTTACGTTTCTTTATAACGTGGCATGATAAATGATATCTATTGAAAACAGGTTGCATGACAGACAACACAGTAAAAACAAGCTAAACATATACTCGTACATAGAATAAGACACACTGTGAGCAACCGTACAGCGCCCAAAATTGAATTTTTTCCCCTTGACTTCAAAATCTAGCTATGATGCAAGGGGTAAAAGTATTACGAAGAAGACAACAAAACCCTTAAAGAATTTCTTTCTCTATCTCTGGAATTCGTTGAGTGATCTGTTAAATGTTTGGTCGCTCATAAAAGTCAAGGACATTCGAGATTTTTGTCATGCAGAGTCCTCGCAACAAAGATCACCGGAGAGATTCCACTTGAGTACTTTTATCGGGAAGTATCTGGCCAATTTTAAGGTCCCAGCGAAAACGATCTGGGCGAGAGCACCGCCAAGTGGAACGGGGGACTTGGCTTAATGTTACATAGTCACCCGATGACGGTTTAGCCGTCAAGTTGAGTTCTATTTCCGCATATGGACGTACATTATGTATGTTTGCATTCCACTGTAATTCCATCGAGATTAGTCTAAGAAACAAATATTGTACCTAGGTGGATTTCTAGTATTTCTAACCGTTTAGTTAATATTCTTGTTTATTCGGGTTTACGTTTTCTGAAACACTCAGGTATTTTCTGTCTAACTTTGTCAATAACCTAGACTCCTAGAATTAATATAGCTACTTCAGGTCCCACACAGAACGAAGGAGCCGGTTAAATAAAAACCGTTACAACAATTAACAAAGATCAATGAAACAAAAGGTAAGTATTTTAACTTGCTCGAGCCACGGAAATAATGGAGACCTTTATTGCAAATTTCTGCCAAACTTGGCTAAGTACAGGTCACAAAAAAAATAACAAGTACAGTTAACGGGTAAAAAAGAATATGACTATCTTTAGATAAATTCTACTTCTCCTCGCTTTTCCGTTATAGTAGATATAAAAGAACAGACATGTTTTTCAATGGGGGGCTTGTCTAGTCGCATTAGGAATATGAATGTTTGTACAGTACTTAAATGTGTGAAGTAGGGAAAAATGTTTTGTAAAAACTTATACAGTTAATTTCTTTCTCGTGTATATGATATACATTCTACCACAAAAAGATATTCGTCTTCTATTCTATTCAATGTAAAATGTTTACATAATCGTTGTTCTAGAGGCCGCGGGGACGTCCCCGTCGGTCGTGGATCACTGACCTAAAGGAATGGAGCGGTCATTCAGCTAACCAGATGACCAGACTGGCGGAAGACCGCCAGCAGTGGAGAACCTTTACCGAACGCTTTGCTGCCCCGACGGCTGACTAAGCTATGGGAGAGAGTGAGTGAGAGTGAGTGTTCTAGAGGAGTGCGGGTATGTCTTCCCGTTTCAATATGTAGTTTGTGGCAGCTGAGTCTTAGTCTTGTGACTACATTCCTGTCCCTCATATTTGCATTACTTAAATATTTTTCTTCATTATATGTAGTTTTAAATAATCTATATGATCTTAAATTATTTTTGGAAGCCCCATCTTTGTTGTCGTCATGTATTTCTTTTAGAAACTTTTGGAAGTAAATGTCTTTTATCCGCTGGCCAATGAACTAACGTATTTGTATTATATGGAATTGGAAGATGCCATAAGAAAGCAAACCCGCTCTTCTCTAAAGACTTACGTATTCCTTTCGCCAAACATTTAACACCAGATTTGTCCAGATTTAAGTGGCAGGAGAAAGCATCTGCTTAAAAACTGTTTGCTGGCACATTCTCTCGAATTCTAATGAAATATTTGACGGCATTGATGGCGTATGTTTGAAAATACCTGATTTTATGACCTTCAAGGCTGAGAGTAAGCAGAGTCTCTTTTGTCGCTTATGTAATCCCTTTGTTAACATTGTTGGTTGATTTGTGTACACTTATGTGCAGTATGATTTATTGTTTTATGTCACTGTTCTATTGCCCCGCATTCTATTGCCTTAGTCTAAAACGAAGTACAGATCCAGGTATAATTCAAAATGATGCCTACTATTTAGTATTTGATAAATATCGTACTTTAGCGAACTCTATATCCCTTATGTGTTGACGTGCTACTTTCCAATGTATTGTTATCACATTTTGTTTTCCTCAACTATCAAGATTTTACGTTCATGCACGCTACATTAAATTTTACATGAAATGTTGATTTAACCTATATATATCTATAGAACAGCTTATATCAAAATTATTAGAGGAAACACATTTAGTATAGTCAAGATCAAAATAAGTATTACAAGCAGCCAAACTTAAAAAAGAGGCCCATTGCTGTTATTTTGCTGAGTCCCACACATCATGATATTATTGTTGAGGTTGATGTGAGAGCCTGTCCAAGGCTGTGTGTGGCTGAATGTTATTCCGTCCCACTGGTGATGTCCTTGTTGCATTGTAGGTTGATTGTATGTAGCACTTTGGTTCTGAATAATTCATTACTGTATACAAAGGTCTACTGTTCCTTTTGTTATTGCGAAACGTTTTCAAGGATTTATTACTTTTTGTTAGATATTCTAGATCGACCTTGATGGGGATCTTAGTGTTGCGCTCGATCGACCCTGTCGCAGTTCGTCAACTATCTAAATTTGACGTTCGTGCATACTAACCCACATTACGTGTTTCACATTTCACAGAAATTTAGATGTTAATTTTCTAAAAACAGGTAAATATATTCAGAATAAACAATTTAGCACAATCGTTGATTTATGTACATGTATGTGAATTATGATTTATTGTTTCATCTTCACTGCTCTTTTTCCCCACATAGGGGAAATACTGCAGGAAAAAAAACTACGAACAGATATATAACTATTTGATGAATATTGTACTTTCGTAAAGGTCTACAACCCCAAGCGTTGACTTGTTAGCTCTTATACTGTTTTGTTCATACATGTCATGTACTTTACTTTTCCTCAACTATCCCGATTTTACTTAAATGCATATAACATCAAATTCTAAACGAAATGTCATTTTAAAAGAAAGCAGCGAATATCAAAACCATTTATATCAAGAAAACACATTTAGTATAGTCAAGACCATAGGAAATATTTCAAACTTAGGACGGGGGCTCATTGCTATTAGTTTGCTGGATTCACACACATAATGTTTTTGTTGTTAAGCAGGTTGATAACCTGTCCAAGGCTGAATGCTATTCCATCGCACTAGTATGTAACACCTTTTATACTGTATTCAAATGTTTACTGTTCTATTTGTTAGTATAACACGTCTTTCAGGGATTCGTGACTATTTGGTAGATATTCTAGAATGACCTTGGTGGGGATCAAAGTGTTGCCGTCTTGGTTTGCTCGACCCTGCTGCGGTTCGTCAACTATCCAGATTTGACGTGCGTGCATATTAACTCATATTTCACATGACATGTAGAAGTCGATTATCTCCAAAGGCCAACCAGACTGCCCGTCAGTGGATACAGAAGTGGAGCGACAAGATACGATTATGATTTCAAAACAATGTACTGTCTTAAAATCATTCTTAGAAAAAGTATGAAAGAGATTCATTGCAGTCTGCTGGAGCAACGCACATCATGATGTTCTTTGATGTCAAGTAGGCTTAAACCCATTCAGTCTCACTGGACCCACGACACTTTAGCGACCGAGCCGCAACCGAGCAATTTGACAGTCCGCTCAACGAATTTGATCGATAAACCATTTGAGCGCTTGTTGTCTTTGTAGAAATCTCCCGGGATCCCCACTATTACATTCAAAGAGATTTATGAAAGAGAAACATATTTAAACATTGAAAACTTCTCAAATCTCAGAGCAATGTGTAAACTTCGCATCAGTGAACATTTCTTACACATAGAATATGGCAGGCATAACCGTACCCCTCTATAGCATCCGTTGCAGGCCTTCCCACTAGCGTTTTACTAGTGATTATTTTTCGTTTTTTTGGGGGAGGGGCGTATCTGCTTGAGCCCCCGTTTCTGCTTGGGCCCCGTACCTGCTTGGGATCGTGGTAATTCCACAAAGCGATTACTACGATCTCCCCAAAAAAATTGAAGAAAAAAAGTCGCCAGTAAAACGCTAGTGGGAATGCCTGCAACGGAGGCTAACCTCTCTAAATAATAGAACATGCGAATTAGTGACCACTAATATGTTGAAAATGAGACGAACATATAATGGACAAAGTATGTAGTTATGTTTTCAAGTGTTTCAAGAAGAGAGAAGAACCTATTAGGTGATCAACATCAGTTTAACAATAGTCCTTTTTTTTTTTTTTAATTTTGAATGTTAGAATGTAGCATTTTATCCATTCATGTTTAACATTTTGCTTCTTATAGACCACATGTGATCATTTATGCATTTAGCCCATTTGGGCAGGAATATGCAATAAAGACTATTATTATCATTAAGTCAAGGGTAGCGCAAATCCAACTTAGTACGCAGCAAGGTCGCCAACTTGTCGCGGGTCCAGTGAGATAGGGGCTTATAAGCCCCCATTCCATTGGACGGCGATCGCGCTTTGACCTCGCAGCGACCTAAATTGGATTTGTGTAACCCTTGACTTCATGATTGGAATATAATGCAAAATGTAATAGTAGTACATATGCTATTGTTGTTTTACAGAAATAACAGCAAAACGCAGAACGCGTAAAATAGTTTTATCCATTTGGTGCGTCGCAGCGCGGGTCTCAGTGAAGTCGCCGCCCTTGACTAAAGGGCCCCTCTCCCTGGGATGCAACTAGTTGGCGACTAAAAGTGGCGACGACTTAAGGGGCCCTCTCACTAAGTTGCAACTACTTGGCGACTAGTTGGCAACTAGTTGCAAATGACGGACGCCAAGTAGTTGCCACGAGGTTTCCAATGAACGCCTATTCGTCTCCTGAGGTGGCGATTTTTTTTGCCAGATAACAAAAAACGCAAGAAGTGACAGGACGCGAACTATTGGCCAACTAGTTGCCAACTAGTTGCCAACTAGTTTCGAATACTGGCTCCCTATATAGAACCATTAGTTGCCAACGGGTCCCCATCAGTCGCATTTATTTTGTAAAAAGTAATAAGTCAGCTTCAAGGTTTATTTGCTGTAATGAATCTATAAACATATATCATTACACATACATGATGTAACATATATAATAAAGTGAAATCTGGTATATTGTTCGTACCAGAACGTTGTGGTAATTTCTGTCATTGTAAAAGTAGTCTAACGTTATGCTTATATTTCATAATATGTCAATCATGTTACACCATGTATCAACAGTGAACATCCTTTTATCACTGCCGATCTTTTCTTATGCGTTTTAGTAATTTTACATTGGTTTATGATTCAGTAGCAACACTGCGATTTCCGATACCGAAGCTGCATGCAAAAAGTGGGGTCTGAAAGTGAATGCTGCGAAGTGTTAAGTCATCTCCAGTGAAGCAGAAGAAAACATTTGCATAGGGGTACAGTAGTAGAGAAGGTCCAAGAATTTGTTTTCCTTGATAGTGTTGTTCCCGGTACCACAAATGACATCAAGAGAAGGTTATCACTTGCTGCCTCGGCATTTGGTCGACTAAGAAAAACAGTCTGGAACCGCAAGGACATCAGTAGATGCCTGAAAGTGCGCCTCTTTCGGGCACTTATACTCCCCATAGCTACATATGCTTGTGAAACTTGGACCTTAAAAAATACAGATGAACTTCTCCTATTAGCCTTCGAAATGAGATGTCTACGGGCAATTCTCTGCATCACGCTCCGTGATCGCATACCAAATGTTGGAATCAGAGCCAAACTCGGGGCAAAAAAGACCATCGCGGAAATGGTACAGACAAGAAGGCTGAGGTGGTTTGGACACGTCATAAGACGACCCCCAAAAACACTAGTGTACAAAGCCTCCAGCCAAGAATTCGCTACCCCCAGACCCCGGGGAAGACCCCCGAAGAGATGGAAAGACCAAATTGTGAAGGACACGGGCTTAAACAGTCGGGAAGCAGAGGCTGGGGCAAGGGACAGGACTACATGTAGGATCCTCCTGGAAAGCAAGGGGCCAGTTTCTGGCCTGAGCACATAGGCAAATAGGCAGGACATTATTCAGGGAAACGCATTTAGTATCGTCAAGATCAGAAGAGGTATTTCAAACTTTGGAAGGAGACTCATTGTTGTTAGTTTAGTCGAGTTACACACATCTGGATATTTTTATTGTCCAGTAGGTTGATGACCTGTCCAAGGCTGGGTGTGACTGAATGCTACTCCGTCACTCTATGGATGTCCTTGTTGCATTGTTGGTTGCTTTTCAATTGTAATAATTGGGTTCTAAATAATGTATGACCGTATTCAAAGGTTAGCTTTTCAACATAAAGTAATCTCACTTCGATTACTTTGCTGGATTCACATGATTAACCTTTCCAAGGCTGTGCGTCGCTGAATGTTATTCCGTTGCCTTGGTGATGTCCTTGTGTCATTGTTCGTTTGTTTTATATAACGCTAGGATGTTGAATATTTTATTTCTGTATTCAGTCGCTCGCGGTTCCATTTATTGTTATTAATCTAATAAATGCTTATTTGGCTTAATGTGATTTTCAAGGCTTTTCTAAAACTACTTGGCAAATATTCTCAACGGAGATCTAAATTCTCCGAGTGTCGCCCTCTTATCTTGGATAATACAGTTTATGTGCTTCAACTACCACTATTAGACGTTCGTATACCACGTCACATTTCGCATGGAATGTAGAAGTCGACTATCTAACAATCAGGACACTAAATGCGAGGGAATATCATTTAGAGGAACGCATTCAGTACATTCAGGAGAAATATTCCATACAGACAAAGGAGAATTACATGCCTGCTAATATTCGACAGAGGAGGAAGCGGAAGCTTGTCCTGCTCTGAAACGTGTTAAAGTTTTGGTATATATACTAGTATATAGATCTAAACGGTCGTTATCCTAGCAGGTCTGTTACACGTACTGTATATTTTAACCAGACAAACTTGTTTATTTTTTTGTTACTCTTCCAAATGTATGTAAATACCAACCCAATTGGACTTAGCAAGTATGCAAAGTCGCATTTTGAATAAAGATTTCTTAAGCTAACCCTCAAACACCCGAACCTTTTTTGCGACTAAAATGACTGAACAAAAAATGACCCAAAAATGTTTTGTTCAGTATAATCTCCCTTTTCACTTTTTTCGCTGATTGTTATCCGTACATTGCTTCATCAATGTAAGAGAAATGTTTTGACATGTTTAGGTATGAACCATTCCCGTTCATTATCAAAATTTATGCAAAAGATCAGAAGGACCACGTTTTAAACTATCCCTATTTAGACATGGAGGGGTTTTTTTAAGCCTACGCCAAAATTCATGTACCATAGCTCCTGAACGGCTTACGCTAGAGCCACCAAATTTGGTGACGTGACACAAAATCTTTTAAGGTAATATAAATTTACATGTGCATCGTCCTCTGAAAATTTGGTGGTCATACAATAAGTAGTTTAGGAGTTACAGAGGGCAGGTCTCAAAGACCCCAGTTGAATCATTCCAGACTTTCCTATATAATGTCAACAGTATTGTGTCAATCTTGCTAGAAAATTAGGAGAGGTTAGAATAGATGTCTACTGACAAAGTCACGGAAGGATTTTTTCCGATCAAACATGTTCAAATGGCACATCAAAATCCAGTCTCGGGTCAAAAATGACACCACTCGGGTGTTTGAGGGTTAAGATTTACATGTTGACCATTTTGATTTATAAATGGACGTTTGGATAGATAGATATTATATAGATAGATAGTTAGATACATGTAGTTTATTTATTTTTTTATTCGTATATGTTTACTTAGTATTAGGCAGGAAACGATACATGTAGTTAGATACATGCAGTTAGTTAGATATATAGATTAGATAGATAGAACAGAATCCAAAAAATAAGGAAAACTCCATTTTATTCCCTTTTTGACGTCTTGAATTCTGTATTCCCAAGACGACAATATGTTGAAATAAAGCTGTTATTGATTGAATAAAAGGATAGCTAGATAGCTAGATAGCTAGATAGACGGATGCATGGATAGCTAGATAGCTAGATGGATAGATAGATAGATAGATAGATAGATAGATAATAGATAGATAGATAGATAGATAGATAGATAGATAGATAGATAGATAATGTGTGTCTTTATGTCATCAGCATCTACGCTGCGATGGCTGTCCCAGAGTGGCTGGATATCACGCTGGCTAGAAAGCGGTCTAGCGGATTGCGTTCCGAGTCCTGGTGGTGGTTGCTTTTTAGTCCCACCAGAGAATCCAATCGACAAAGCAATTGACGGAGACGTTGGCTCGTACTGGGAGCCTCTCCGGAGACCAGCTTATTACCCGCATTATTTCATCCTCGACTTTGTGGTCAAATCCTCCATTTTTGTAATTGGCCTGACTTCTACTGGAGATGTCAGGTATGACATCAAGAGCTTCATCCTGGAAAGGTAAACGTTTTGTCTACCACATGTCTTCACATTCTATGGTGTAAACTGTGTTCTTCATTAAGATTCGTAACTGAAGGCGACTGTACAATTTCTAGACTATAGATTAAAGTTAGGAATTTTAGGAAAGTTAGGATTTCGTGTTTTGATGTTTTGGCCTCTATTTTCTTGACGTTTGATAACATGTAATGTATTTATGGAGCGCAACAATACAATGTATATCTATAGCTTTATGACAACCAAAACAAGATTTGAATAATCAAAGGTTTTTAAATTTGTTATTAAATCAACACTATAATTCAACTTCCCAACCGTCTTCCTTGGTCAGTAAGCGGCTATATCGTCAACCGGCAATGATTTCGAACCGAGATGGCGAACTATATCAACCAATATTTATTCATTTTAGACACCATGTCAATGATTTTGAACCGAGATGGCGAACTATATCAACCAATATTTATTCATTTTAGACATCATGTCAATGATTTTGAACCGAGATGGCGAACTATATCAACCAATATTTATTCATTTTAGACACCATGTCAATGATTTTGAACCGAGATGGCGAACTTTATCAACCAATATTTATTCATTTTAGACATCATGTCAATGATTTTGAACCGAGATGGCGAACTATATCAACCAATATTTATTCATTTTAGACATCATGTCAATGATTTTGAACCGAGATGGCGAACTATATCAACCAATATTTATTCGTTTAAGACATCATGTCAATGATTTTGAACCGAGATGGCGAACTATATCAACCAATATTTATTCATTTTAGACATCATGTCAATGATTTTGAACCCAGATGGCGAACTATATCGACCAATATTAATTCATTTTAGACATCATGTCAATGATTTTGAACCCAGATGGCGAACTATATATACCTATATTTATTCATTTTAGACATCATGTCAATGATTTTGAACCGAGATCGCGAACTATATCAACCAAAATTTATTCCTTTTAGACATCATGTTTAAGCATATCAAAACTGAGTTTGTCTGGTATACCCAATGTAGACCAATGAAAGTGGTTAGAAGGAAGAAAATTGTAAAGAAACATCAATACGCAGGGACAATGACAGATCTTCTCTTCATTCAAGTTCACAGCGTGTCCCGTATGCTTGGGAAGTCGCGAACAGTTATGACACGGTGCAGGCGGGGATCAGAACTCAGCAAGATTTCGAAGTTGACTTTGTTGGTCAGCACCTGAGGATGAGAGTGGACACTCACACTGGATATCCACCACGCCTCAGAGAGGTCTCCTTCTTTGGCGTTATGAGTATGTTTTATATATTCCTGTCATTTTGTGAAGGGCAACGGCGTGTCGAGTTACCTTTCAGGTTAAATCTTCTCCCATAATAACCATAAGAACAACGATGGTTTTAACGACGGAGATAAAATGGTTATGTACCAAGATATTCCTTATTTTGCAGTTTCGTATTAAAAAAAATTCTATAATGACGCAAACATTTATGCGAAAACAATTATCTGCGTTAACTACTAGTTTTGCTATAAAAATAATAACACATTTGTTTTCATTTATTTGCGATGTGTTCATCTAATGTACTCAATGTTTTCAGTCGCTCCACCGGACACTGCACCTTGCCACATCGTTCACACCGGCTGCGAAGTTCAACTTCATAATGAACAAACACCGCCAGCTAGCAACCAGAGTTGCTCTGCAAAAGTTGACTTTCATGAAGGAATTCGCAAGTTACTAACTTTACCTTTTTTCTTCATGTCCTCTTTAATTCTATTTTAAATTCAATACTATTAAAAGCTAATAAAGACAGCCTTCTATGTCGGGCCAAAGGTCTTCCACCGCCTTTCGTGAAATGCCAGAACGAAACTCCAAATGTGACTATATTTAAAAGTACATCATACATTTTCTTTCTATATCAGCAACGCTTTGGCTTGATCCATGTTTAGCAGTTTCAGTAGAAAATTCTGAAAGTGCTCATGATGATTGTGCAATTGCATATCTCCATAGTTCATATGTTTATTTGTCTAATTCTGAAGTTTTAACAGTGCCTCACTTGCGTCTGCTAGTCAGAGGTTTGACTTAGGTGCGACAATCTCACTCAAACAAAGGAGATGTAAAAGACAAATTAATAAAACTGATGAAATGAAGATAGGCCACTGCACGAAATGGCCTCGTATCCCGGCGTATACGTACAGGGATTCCTCCGGAAATATTCCATTTCCCGGTGCGGATTTAGCGTATCCGTTAATTATATCGGATACGCTAAATCCGCACCGGGATATGGAATATTTCCGGAGGAATCCCTGTACGTATACGCCGGGATACGAGGCCATTTCGTGCAGTGGGCATGTGATCTATAAATATATATTATAGTACACATGCGGGGTTCCAACCTCTGATTACAACAATAGGTTTGGCAGGCAAACGTTATTGTGCCACCCTCTGTATAATCTACATTGAACAAACAAATATCAAGGTACGATTTCTTTCTGCAGCAAAAGTAGCCCCCTTGCTGTTCATCGTGGCGGCAATGTCACCATACACGGCCTTCTGTCAATTTCTGAATGTTCTGAAGACTACGAGGTGAGTGACCATCTATACATCAACGTCAACATTAAGTAAGGCAAAATATACCACTTCTGCATCAACAGTTTTAATACCTTTGCAAAAAGTTTTATCTCTGTAGTGTTTGTGAGTTTGTAATCTTGTAGCGTTGTGGGTGAACTTAAATTGTCATGATATTTTGTATGCGCTTAGCTCTAGAGGTAACAAAGAAATAATTCGATTTGGTGCGTTCTGTACTGAACTAGGTGAGCATGCCATAGTGGCTGACCCCATAAGGCTACTATGATAAGATGTGGTAGTTTATGGTGATGATTTTGAGCTGTTTTTCTTCATAATCCAAATCAATTATCTTGCAGTTGGAGCTTGAATGGAGTGTCTGGGGTGAAGATATATGCCCCAAGTCACTTAGACCAGCTTTGTGTAGTACCTTACCAGAGGGAATCCCAGACGATGAAATAGAACTGTTTTTGCCAGCAGATACGATGGGAGCAGGCTTGTACTTGGTACAGGTATGTCAATGACGGCACTGATGTAAACCTGTCTTTCAATTCAAGAAAATCAATCTAACAATGGAAAAGCTTTCCTGGTTTATGAGTATCCTTAATTAAGCCAAAGAGCCAGAGGACGTGACTTCAATCTGTATGAGGAAAGTAGCTTGCATTTAAACAATTAAAGAGAACCTCTTACAGGCGTTCTGGTAACCGAGTCATACCGGTTTACGTTTAGCAGTGGTAGGATACACAAGATATTATGAAATTGAAATCGGTCCACTAAGGGGGTTTTGTACAATGATATACGTCCAACGTGAGTCAAACAGCGCCTTAAGTTTGAAACACAAAAAAGGCAAAACACTGCAATCTGTGGGTCGAAGCATTATTAGTCAAATAGAACGCGATATAGACTGCTATGGATATGTTGCTTTTCTTCGGGTCAAATATATTCAAATTTTCCTTTTGACTACATTTACCTTTCTAAAACTCAATACTGTGTTTTTTGACAATACCTATGTATTTCTTACACTTTTAGTTACGAATAACCATGAGGTTCAATGGAAACATCTCCATTGCTACTGCGCAGACGTGGATAGAGTTCTCCCGCCGGTCGGTTGTCGCCACAGTAGGCAGCAGCCTGAGAACGGTGCCGGCCACCGGGGCCATTCTGGTGGACGCTGGGATGTCCTATGACCCAGAAGGAGTGCTTGACAGCGCCGCATTTACATACGACTGGGCATGTCGAGTGCTAGACTTGCGTAAGTCCTGATGAACTGTGTTTGCGTTTTGTACTTTAAGGACAGACCCGCCTCAAACCACGCGTTCGCTTACAAATGTTGCCTTTGCAGACGATTTTGTAATTTCGGACCCCTTGTAAGACGTTTTGGCGCTTTACTTCTACTTTGTTTATGTTTTTATCAAATCCAATGTTGAATTCACATTTGAATGCTGGCTAGCATGATTATAGCCAGGACTATTCAAAAGGTAACAACGAAAAAAAACCATAGAAAATAAACAATGACATTGCATTAATCACTAGAAGGTGTAAAGCGTATGTAAAACACTTACGGGCACATTTATCATAAACACAAAAATGCAGTCATAAGTCGTGAGTTGTGCCTTTTTCCATGGTTAGAAGTCAACGAAGAGGAAATGCGTGACAAATCATGGCATAACGTTTTGCATACAATTACAGCACCGCCACAAGATGTAACCACAGTCAACCTAGCTCGATGTAAGGCCACAGCGATGGCGAGTTCTTCTGCCGCTGGCTCACCTGATATGGTCATAGATGGGGACCCGGGGACGTGCTTGTTCGAACTGGATCAAGCTGTGAATGAATGGTGGATGGTGGATCTGAGTCATCCATACCCGATTGACAGGTGCGTTCTGAAGATAGAATTTCTTTAAAAAATTGATTTTTTTTCGGTTTCTTTAAATCACAAACAACCATTCCTGGTTGATATTCTAAAACGTTTAACTGGATTAATTACTAAGTTTGCTTTTACAAGAACCGTCATGTTACTATAATATGCAACATCTCTTATCGTCCACGTCTTTTTAGCTGTTTGGTATCGAGTAAAATAATCTAATAAATGTCATATCATGTCGAATTCTGCATGAAATCAGACTAAAATGCATGTTGCTTTATCATCATTATTATGATATATGTAATATTATATCACTTTGAAGTCAAGTCCTAGTGTAGAATATACAATTATAGTTATATATCACGCCAAATCATTAGAAGATATTTCTTTATTTATCTAACTCTTTATTTACTCTCTGCACATTGTTGACCATTTCACCAGGATCATGATATACCGTCGAGCTGACTACCACTGGGAATCTCTGAATACTTTCGACGTGTACATGGGAAATTCTCCCCAGATAACGGCAAACACCTTGGTGGCTGGAGGTTTAGCTTTCACCCAATCCCAATCAGACATGACTGTTTCCGGCCGTGGCACACTTGCTCAGTACGTCGGCCTCCTCACGACCGCAGCAGATCATAGGAAATTTATTTGCGAGGTTGAAGTGTTTGCTAATGACCTGACATATTTGGGTAAGTGAGCAAGAAAGGAACAATAGACTATTAACCGGCCAATAATTTTCAAATCATTTTTCAGTTGAAAGGACTCCAATATTTTCCGCCCCGTGCTCAGCGATGTAAAATTACGTTATAGGACGTCTACATCACAGCCGCCTATAAGTTTGCATGTGTATTATATGACTGTCATTATAAAGGCAAATTTGAAGACAGCTTTCGGTCTTAGATTGCCAGCATGGTGACCAATCCCTACGTTTTAATGACCATTGACGCTGTTGCTCCATTCACTGCAGATTGTTGCCACGTAGTTGGGCAGCAGAAGAACGGCACAAACCCGGGACAGCTCCTGTTCGAGCCGACGACTGATTTCCCAGTTCGTACCTTGGGTGCCGTTGTGAACATCAGCGTCCAAGTGCGACCTGAAAACTCAACGACCTATCAGAAGTGTATACAGTTGTTCACGTGGTGACGACGGAGAGCAGTCCAGGTTTCACACTTGAGTAAGCACATTCCTTTCATTTACTCATGTGTATTGATTATATTTGAATCACCTCGGAAAGCGCGTTATGACTTTGGTATGTGTGTTTTCGTGGTTCAGTTATTGTGAAAAGCGTAAAGAAATTGGATGGAATGTTGTAACTGCTGCTGAAATACAAAATGGACACCTTAAAGGTTGAAAAAAAACGTCATATCAGCAGTGAGCATAACGTCTCTTCAGGTCGAAAATTGTAACAAAAAAATTCACCTGTTAATTAGTCACATTTCGCCATTGTTTGAAGCGTGAGTATTTTGTTCACCGTCGAGCTGACCAGTAATTTGACATTTTCCCTAGGTGTGAGGCAAACTGCGACCCCGGTAACACGCTACAGGTAGAACCACTGGAGCTGCACACAGAGTCCGACATCCTCGGAACGACGGAGTTTGTTTTGACGGAATATCCGGCCGGCTTTCTGCTCCAAGATTGGACTTTGTCAAAAAATGCATCAGATATACGTTTAAAGGTTCCAAGTGACGTATTCAAGGTATGGCTTGTAGATTGTTGTGTCCAATTAAGTACAGCTTTACCTGTATAAACTTTGTAGTATCTCAAAACTTTACACGGTGGTCAAATTCATGCTCAGAAACTCCCTTGTCCAGCCGAATTCGAACGCTGTTCCACGATGTTCGAAATGACGTAATCGAATCCGAACGCGCGTTCGATTCGGGGTCACCAGTGGTCATTGGAAGTTCTTACTGTAAATCTGCGCGGCCGGGCCCCTTTCCCCGCTTCAGGAAAAAACTACGTTTGTCGCAAATATTACCTGTTTTCTGGAGAGTATATCCATGCTGGCACTTTGTTGTGGACATCTGACATGCGTTCAAACATCGTAAAGGTACGGCTCCAAGAAACATCCAACTTACCTCATTAACGATTCAAAATGACCGTAACGGTTTTCCCGAGGTTTGTGTTTTTGGGATTTTTGAAAAATGCCCTTAATTTTGAATTATGGGTGATTGAGTGCGAAAAATGTCAAAAAATGCCATTTTTCACAGATTTGTCGATATTCACAATACTTAGAATAAGAAATTAAAAAATCCCAAAAACACAAAGTTTTGTTTTGTTCCTGGTCGACGAAAAATATGAAGATAAGAGATATCCATTGACATTTAAAGCCAGGCCTTTCCAATGTGTGCCTGGAAAAACGGTCTCCCTGAAACCTGAAAATAATCGTGTTTGGGAGCAAAATAACGAAAAATCAGCCAATCAGCGCAAATTGACGACATTCAATGTTTGCAAAATCGCTAATTTCGTATTATTTTTACAAAATTTTCCCGTCCCTACTATTTTGTTTATTCATAAATGTTTTGCCGTTAGCCAAAACGTTGCCCCGGGTAACCCGATACCTTGTCGAACGCGCGTAGCAACGGGAAAGAATACCCTAGTGACAGACCACCGTGTTAGGACAGAAAATTGTTCTGCTCTTTGTTAATATATTTTGGTGTACAGTCGTATCCACATAGTTGTAAAACTGAAAATTTCGGAGCCATGTGAAATGGAAGTGAACTAAGTAATATAATGATTCAAACCGACTTGTATCTATTTAAGTTTTGTCTGATGAGATGATCTGGTTCCAGGTGGAGGGTTTCTACACAATCCGACTGACTGACGTGTTCGGTGATCTTACGAGGATATCAGAGTGGCGATTTCATGTCTATAACAATCCTGAACCGACATCGGCAATCCTGAACCGACATCGGCAGAAAATGGCGACTTCTCAACTGTGTGCGCTCTTCTCCCAGCTGATGGGGTCTCATTACTCGACACATTCTGCGTACAATGTGAAGGTATGGGGCTTACTAACAACTCTCAAGTATTCTCTCAGTCCATTTGTTTTAAAGCTGCACTATGGAGGATTGGTGCGCTAAAACGTAAAACAAAAAGTCAAGTTTCCAGCTATATTTTTGCACAGTTAGATGAATAAACCCTACCATGTTACATATCACCAGTCAGGAAGAGGCAGTGGGGCGATATTTCGCCATGCGAGCGCGTTTGAAAGCTGGGGACTTTGTTGTTGCTGCACGCGCGCGCGGGGCGTCCGCCATCTTTGTTCAAATTTCCGGATATATCCGATTACGTCCGAGTTTGCCCGAACCTGTCCGGAGATTAGTCACGTGGTCTACCGTGACCTTTCACCCGTTCTGTTTTTACCGTGGCGCGGGATCTCCGATTTTGCCGGCTGCCTGTTTTCGTCTTGGTTTTCGTGATCGCCTGCCTTCGATTTATTTGTGAAGATGGACAGACGGCCCAAACGACGAGCAGCCAACGCAGCACGGGAGAAGTTCCAAGCATTATCAGAGTCAGAAAATGACGAGGTAACACATGTCTGATCATTTACTTTACTACGGTTTACTTTTACTAGTAGTTTTAGGGCATAAAGTTCGATATTGTTGTTGTTTCTTCGGCTACATTGGATCATATGGACCTTGAAAACGTTCGGTCAAACGTCCGTTTTTCATCGAGGCCAAACAATATAGAACAAATATATTATCTGATGTTTCCGTCTTCCTCGTGTACTATCTTATTTTTCTTACCACAATGTTTTGTAACGTAAACAAGCGGATTCCTTTGCTACTGTTGAAAGAAAGGTGCTAAATGTAACAGCTGATTGCAAACGTACTTTATTTCACTTTTTCTGCTTCTGTGTCCCAATTCAACGTTTGGAAATTACATTCCTGAATGTGTAGATCACTAAACATCTGTTGAGAAAATGGAAAGTTTACATACAATGTTACCGTCCGCTCGTTTTGTAACGTGAACCAAGGACGCGTGAACGAGCGCATTCCTTTGCTATTTTGAATTTGAAAGGAAGCAAAGGTGCTAATTGAAACAACTATGGCCGATTCTGCAAGCGTACTATGTATTTTTCATCTTTCTTCTACTGTGTCCCAAACCAACGTATGGAAAATACAATTTCAGACTAATTAAATATCTCTTGAGAAAAATTGAAAACTAGAAATTGGCCAAATAGAGTGAAGAGTATGCTAAGAGAGTCGGCTACGGAGAGAGCGTCCAATCTGCCATCCTAGGAGCCTGCAAGTGAAAGCCTGGCAAATATTCTCCCTATAGCCGGTGGTTATTTCGGTAGAGGATATCGGTTGACGGTGTTTCTGAGAAATTACGGTGGGCTAATCTGTATGTAACTTATGTGGCAAGTATGTCATCACGAGCGAAAGTATATGTACGCTATGTTACACAAGCAGGGCATTTGTCGTCGAGATGTCAATCACATTCCTCTACTACCGAAAGAAAGCTGGAAAACGTGTCTAGGTTGCATAAAAACGATATGATGCATTGTCTTCCTTTATCCAGGGTTCTAGTGATGTGGTGCCTAACGGTAGCGGTGGTTTTGTGGTGCGTGACAGCGACGATGGTGATGATGTGGTGCACGGAGGACTGTTCCAGCGATGGAGGGGGGAACGCCTAGCAACGAGTAATGCCCCCTCTAACCTGAGCCATGACGGTCGGCTGGACCCGGCACGATCACCTGATCGAGCAGAACTAGTACAACGGCTGATGAGTGACGTGAACGCGGACATGTCTTTGAGCAACAGCTCTTCCTCCAGCTCCGACTCCGACATGTCAGAGCATGAGGTTAGTGGGGGTCGTCCTGTTGGACGGGGGGCAGAGGGGGCAACCCCAACTGTCATCGGACCTGTTCAAGCACCTGTCGTGACACCCACTCCAAGAGCCAGGCGCACCTACAGAAGGCGGAACACTTCAGTTGGACAGGGGGCAGAGGGGGCAACCCCAACTGTCACCGGACCTGTTCAAGCACCTGTCGTGACACCCACTCCAAGAGCCAGCCGCACCTACAGAAGGCGGAACACTTCAGTTGGACAGGGGGCAGAGGGGGCAACCCCAACTGTCACCGGACCTGTTCAAGCACCTGTCGTGACACCCACTCCAAGAGCCAGGCGCAACAACAGAAGGCGGAACACTCCTATCCTGAGGCAACAGGACAGGGAGAGGATCGAGCAAATACGATCAAGACGGAAGGAAAACGCGAAGGTAACTTTGGCTACAATACTAGTAATTGGATACATAATAACCCTGAATAGATAAAGTCATGATATACACATTACTTTGCGATCAGCGTTGTAAAGTTTCCTTTTTTTTATCTAAGGTGAAGATAGACAGGATGACGGAAGCTCAGGCCAAGGACGTTTTGTACAAGGTCCTGGAGCGACAGCCAGGCCTGATACTACACGATGGTCTAAACGCTAGCTGTTTGTTCTCAGGGCCCATTGTTTAGTACTCCACCCACCCGCTGGGTCACAGAGCCTACACGGCAGTGCATAAAAGATCATAGATATGATGTAAAAAACACCCAAGTTTAATGCCCGATTCGATGGTTACAGTATAAAACAAAAAGAAGCAGTCGCAAATACGATTTATCAGCTTCACAAATGTGTAGAAGGTAGGAAATGACAATTGAAAATTTACCGCGTCCCTGGGCGTTTAAGGTAAGTTAAAGAGTCACCTCCGGTCAATAAACTTTGACCTTAAAGCAAGGTAATGTTCTTAGAAATATATATCAATCATCGGTTAAAGCCTTGATTAATACAATGTAGGTCCTTAAATTAGGTCTAAACCGAATACGTTTGATGTCTTTGCATTTTTAACTCATTTTGACAATTTTCTGGTACGTTTTCTCCCACAGTTCCAGATAGCCGATTATGGATGGCATGCAAATGAGCCAACATGGCGGCTATATGTTGTTCTTTCGATCGGTGTCATTTTTGTCAAAAGCTACCATGCATTTTTGAAGATATTGGACAAGATATGAGGTTTACCCTTATGTTGTAGTTTCCACGCGGTACTACAACATGATGTTGAGTTATAATGAGTTCTGTCGGCCTGGATCACAGAGCCTTATTAGCGCCCCATTGTCTGCGAGCACGCTTTCATGCAAATTGCGCCTTTGTTACCTGCGCTTTGAGCGCGATTTTCAACTTGTGAATTCTGCGATCGCTCAGCGTGTGTACCCTGTATTCTGGTCCCGAAAGTTCAAGCCTAAGTTCTGGGCGACCCTATTTTCCTCGTATCTTCCAGTGATTTCATTTCCTTGGGTAACGATTCCGGATGTTGAATTATATCATATACTTGCTGAGCTTGTGTTTCTATCCTACATTCCTAGGCATTTCTTTATTTCGCATTCGTTGTTCTCTTACAAGGCCTGCAGGTATCATTGTGAGACTGTTAACCCGAACACAAATTATTAATACAGTCAAACATAGTATTGATTAACGACCGGGTCTACAAGACACCCCTTGGCTCAAGATGACCGTTTCTTTTTCGATCCTAATTTTCTCCCGCTAACACAAGAATGTTAGCGTCTTGTCCGAGTCGTCACAGTTTGCCTATTGCGACCGTGACAAACTTGATTTGCGACCGTTCTAAACGACCCAAATGTTGCCGATGACGAGGGTATGACGATGTTTCTTTCTATTGATAACTGGCGGGAAATCATGAAAAAAATGTTTGGTTTGGATTTTTGGGCGGCCGGGCATCCAAAATGGCGGCGGCGTCATATCGAGTTATTGGGACAGTCTACTGTAATGTAGGTGGGAATCTTGAGGGCTGTGTGTTTGAACTCTACATTTAACAACATATCATGTCAAGTTATTCATTACAGAAGAATATCTTAATGAAAGGAACAGATATCAAATAATGTTTTGCGTGGTAACATATGTTCTGAAAATAAAGGTGTCTGTGTTTCTTGTTTACCCATGCTGGGACAAAATGACGTATCCCTTGTCAACAACTTCAGGCGTCGGCAATTTGTTACAAAGAACCTTTTCGGAAAAGTACAAACGCCAGCTCCTGAATATCTTTACTTGAATGAAAGCTAGGTCGACAAATTGAGCACCGATGGAAAAATCCTTCCAAGCTGTGTCTGAACATATTAGCGTTTTGATTTTACTTCACGGGTGTCTTGATTCCAAGCCAAGCTCAGGAAGAACAAAAGAAATGGCTGGCGACCATTTTTGAACGGGAATATTTTCAAACAGCGGTCAATTATTTCAGTTCAAACACGATGGCGAGCATATTTTTCCAGTACACCAGTAATTCTTGGAAGGTACTGGACAAGGCTAAAACAATTTAATAAGTAACCTACATGTACAGACAAATTATAAGCTTGGGTTCCATCAAGACCATTACATTTTGTATCACACTAAAATCAAAATTTTGTTTCTGATTTTTAGTTAAACGTTATGTTTCCTGATCTGTGCTCTTCTTGTGATGGAGCCCAGAATTTTTTTCCATGTGTACTTGACTTGAGACTGTCACCATGGAAGCAAGTAAGTACTACTCTTGTTATTTCTGATGAAAAATTTTCAACGAAAACAAGTAAACATCGTGGGGTTTTGAATGGTCTCTCTTGCCTTGAATTCAATGTGTTCAGTCCCTGTACAAGATATTCGACAAGTCTTTAGAATTATTTTGCTTTGCTGACCGTTGTCTGTGAAAAGTTTCTGGCCGAAAAGTGGCTTGGTACAGTTTTTACAAATATTCAAACTCCCGCTTGGGATATTTCATTCTTAGGATGGGCAACCAGTTTGTTGGAGAGAAACACACACGCCTCAGTTTTGGTTCGTTATGAAGTCAAATGTTTTCAAATTATTATACATTCATTAAAAAAAATCCTGTAACAGCAAATACGTGGGCATATTTTACAATTTTATAAAGAAAACAATCATGCTTACAGCTAAACTTCGACCCATATTACAGTAGTCTGTTCCCGCTGGCGCCATCTTTAATCATTATTTTGCGGCTTGGCCTTCAAAACTACAAACCCTCCGATTTTGTCAGCCACGCGCCAGCTTAGGATTACTTGTACATGGGAATTTTGACCACTAGATGAACGAAAGTATGCTGGAAATAATCATGCCCACACTTGGTATTGTTAAAATGTGTTATGTAAGAACAATTGAGACTGACTGAAGGTACGCATATGAATAGGACGGTTCGCGGAAAAAAGCAACAGGGGGGATATAGAAAGGTAAACATTGCTGCGGTCCGCCTGTAAAGACGTCAACCAATCACGGACAGTTGCCAGTGGTGATAAGCGTGATTGGCATTTTCAAATCATCAATATTCATGTCCTACAAGTGGGAATTTTTGGACCGGTTTTTGACCATCGTGACTAGACATCACTGTCATCATAGAAAGCAGTGGAGGTGACCAAGACGGCGTCGGTGCAGGTGGCGGTGCAGGTGTCGTCGGTGCAGGTGGCGCTGCGGGTGTCGTCGGTGCAGGTGGCGCTGCGGGTGTCGTCGGTGCAGGTGGCGCTGCGGGTGTCGTCGGTGCAGGTGTCGGCGCTGCGGGTGTCGTCGGTGCAGGTGGTGCTGCGGGTGTCGTCGATGGAGGTGTCGCTGCGGGTGGCGTCGGTGCAGGTGGCGCTGCGGGTGCGGTCGGTGCAGGTGGCGGCGGGGCAGGTGGCGGCGGTGACGTCAACGCCGTACCCCCCGAGTGGTGTACCTGTGGCCGCTGCCAGGACATGCCGTCCGACGTGGAAAAGGTGTGCTGTGGGGGTGGACGCGACAGCTGCACTTCAGAATTACCTGTAAGCCATCAAGTCTGTTTATCCACAAGTTTTGATCGTACATGTACCCATATTCATTTTCTTTTTAACAAGAAACATGCGGATGGGATCTGATAACGAGGTTTTGCTACGATGTACAAGTAGAATACCATCTCTATTCAATACTATCTCTCTAAGAATAGCTCTCCAAGTATTTCATTGCTTATCAGTCCTTTACTTTCTTCTTTCAGGACATCGATCTGCATATCCTTGACCCTGGGATACTTACACTAGCAAGGCTGTACAGAAACGATGTGTTTGCACTTGAGGACAGTCAAGAGCCAGGGCAAGACAACGAGGAATACAGACATGCTGCATACAGACAGTTCATCTTATGGCAGGATGGGAGCCTGGGGGCAGGTAACAGAAGGGTCATCCCTAGTTGCTGTGTTTGCAAAATCAGGCGACGGTTCCCTGACCCCCATGGCCAGTACATAGGCTTCCGTCCAAGTAGAATATAAACGTGAAGTAGAAGTAGTTGTACATAGTAGCAGTGTTCGTATCTAGTATATTTGAACATGTTTCCGAGTGGAATCTTGACTGTATACACCATACAAGTCTCTTATGAATTTTATACAAAGTTCTAGTTCTACATAGTAGCAGTGGTAGTATCCAGTATATTTGAACTGGAGTCTTGACTCTAACTATACTGCATACAAGTATCTTATGAAGTTTATACAAAGTTCTAGTTCTACATAGTAGCAGTGGTAGTATCCAGTATATTTGAACTGGAGTCTTGACTCTAACTATACTGCATACAAGTATCTTATGAAGTTTATACAAAGTTCTAGTTCTACATAGTAGCAGTAGTTTTCAATAGTAGCAGTTGTAATATCCAGTATGTTTACACAAAGTTTATATAAAAAGTAATTACATTTGCTGTTCAAACAAAACATGATTTTTATACTGTATAATACCAGTCGTTACAGCCAACTGCTCATTACTGAGCAGATTGTAAACATGAACTAGTACTTTGCTAAGTAGAATATAAACGTGTGATAGAAGTAGTTTCAAATAGTAGCCGTGTTAGTATATCCAGTATATTTGAACATGTTGCTGAGAGGAGTCTTGACTCTAACTATGCTGCATACAAGTATCTCATGAAGTTTATACAAATACATTTGCTGTTCAAACATGATTTTCATACTGTATACTGTACTTTAAGTATACTTTCAGTTGGACAGGGGCAGAGGGGGCAACATAACAAACCATAAAACATAATCACATGCATGGTAAAACATCTCGCAGATGAAATACAACGTTTAATCAAAAAGTAAAATAATCAAAATGCATTCCAAATATTCTATGGAAGCCTGTCTGATCACCCAAGTTATCATCTGGTCTGGAACACCGGCATCAAACACCAGTATCAAACACTGTTATCAAACATCATCCCAGTCCAGGTATGACATAAATAAGATCATTACACACTATTCCTGCACTATCCTTGACCTGTGCTGCTCGACAAGCTGAGCTGTTGGTGGTGGAGGGTGCCTTGGCAGTGGACCCCGCCTCCTTGGGTCGTTCTCGGACATTGGCTGCGTTCGGCCTCTGCCTGAGTCGATTCTCTCCGCCACAATCCTGCTTTGCAGCTCTGGGATGTAGCTGTAGTCCTTGGGCACTTTAACGTTGTAATAGGTCCACCTGTCCGACTTCTTCTGGAAGGACCTATGCTGCCTAAAGGTATAAAGTAGTAACAGTAGATTTCAGTTACCTTCAAGTCCACTCCAAAGAGTGTTCAAAAACCTAGTTAAATATCTTATAGATAACTCATGTAGACACAAATATGTACATTCTCTGCATATTGAAATCAGACAAAAATGTAAGTCTACAATAGACTTCTGTTAGGAATAGTCTGTAAGTGGGAGTATAAATAGAGGCAAGTGTGAAAGTGCAATTAAAAGTTAGATTAGGAGAGAAAACACATCCACATACATCACTTCTCCATCACGCTTCCTCTTTGCCACCGGCCGGTCTTTGTGTCTGTTGTAGTCGATGGCTGCCAACAGACAGCGCGCCCCATACACATCCGGACTGAAGGCGAACCTCTTCGAGGCATACATCAAAATGTGATTCTGGAAACTTTCCAGATGAGATGTCAGCCTAGAACAAAGCAGCAAATGAAAATGATTTTCTTTGCAAAGCAAACATTTGCCCCAGAAAACACTTGATAAGAATACATGACTTTCCCTTTCTATGATAAAAAAGGCATATTTATCAAAACCTGTATCTAAATATGTCATCAGACCCACCTGAAACGCAGAAACTTGTGGGCTGTCTTCAGCCATCTCTTGTTGAGGATGATCGCTGCCAGCTTCTGGTGGGGTGCAGAGCCAGAGACAAGCCAGGTTGTGGTCCTGACGTCGGTCTCACTGATGGGGTCGTGATAATACCCACCCAGGGTCCATGTGTGCTTATGGCAGACATGGTTCAACACACCTGCCCACATTGCCTGGTGACAAGAAGCACATATTTTACTACTTGTTACACTGAAGAAGGTCCCCTCAAAACATAAACACAATTCAATCATGAACAGTCAATTAACATTTGCAAACAATGCAGTTATCTATTACACTTTAGATAGGTCCCCAGGGTGGTCGTCTTAGACAAGTTTGACTGTAGTTATCTATTCAACAGATGGCAAGATATAAAATGTTTTCTGTTCAAAGAGCTAAAACTCAAAACTCACCAAAAATACTTCAAAGTCCCTCCCAGATTTCTGGCAGCAGTTCCAGAAGTGGTTAACTATGTGGCTAGCCCACTTCTTCAGCTCAGTGCAGCCCTGCTCTTGGCCAGCCTAATTCAATAAAAAGAGAGAAAAACAGTGTGCTGTAATTGCATGTCTTGTTGTGTATGAACATTCACTCTTAGTAAGAATACCTCCAGCAAGTCCATTGTGCCTCGTTCAATACAACAGACATGTCGCTGCACTTCTGCGTACTCTTGTACCACAGGACACAAACAGAAGTAAATAGAAGGATGTAATATTGCTTCTGAAATGTTGATCATGCCATTGCTACTGCATGTGAGTGAAAAGGATGACAAATAAAAACTTACTGCCACAATCTTCTTCAAGATGTTCTTGGCACCATGCCAAACATCGAGAGAGTGGAAGATCCCTTTCCTCCCATACTCTCCTGTGTCAGGACCTGTTTATGAGAAAGATAATAAGTCAATTGTATTTTGATTGTTTAATGTCCTGTCTGCAAATGACTGTTATCACAGATACATATCAAAATTCAGTTAATAACTTCCACGGTTGTCATAGCCATAGTTTTGTCATAGCACGCAAACATAAGACAGAAAAGTGACATCATGCAACAGAAAAATACATCAAAAGTCCCACTGTACTTACGCATTAAGGCACTGATCTGGGGGTGTGCATCAGTGCACACCTCCTTCACAGGGACACGTTCTGCCTCCATTTTCCCCATCATTTTCTGGAAGGCTGCCTTCTCTGTCCTGGCAGATACCCTCTGTGTCTCGCGCTTGTCAACCACCTCCACTGACACAATCGCCTTAGTGTCGTTGTCCATGGTTGTGTATGTACAATACTGGGCGCAGTGTCCAGGGGAATCCATACGCCCATCTCCTGAGTAGAATAGGAGCAATTTTGTTTAGCCATTATCATTCAACGAATCTATTTTAATATTACATGTCCTGAATGCTATGCATGAGGGAATTAATAGGATAGATTTGCATAAACACATTAAAAAGAATAGCCACGAGGCAAGTGATATTCCTGTCATAGTCATAAGTAAAGCTAATGTGGACTGGAGGAACCCATGACAGCCCAATTTCAGGTACAAAATAATAATAATTACCAGAATTGCAACAAAACAAAGACAACAATCAGCATAAACACAGCATAAAAATAATGATGGCTTATATATAATTTTTCAGATGATGGTCTTACTATCAAAATAAGTAACATACCCAGTAGAACAACGTTGTCCCTTCTCTTCAAGTCACGTAAGATTTTGTTGTTCTCTTCTTCCCAGTACTTTTGTATGGCAGGCACACAATACTGTTTCTGTATGGCATAGAATGTCGACGGGCCAACACACCCCATGTTCATGAACTTGAACATGAGGTTTACCTTGCTGTAGTTGTTACCCGACAACAGGATGTTTGATGCCAGCATGAAGTCCCCACCTTGCATCGAGTACTTGAATCTGGGCTGGGAGCACCATTTCTCCTGAGGATGGCCTTCTGCACATTTCTGAGTGACAAGACAATAGGACATGTAATGACGTGCTTAACACCTCAGCTAAGTTGGAATACAGCTAAACTCCAAAAGACCGATGCTGGGGAAACAGACAACACATTATGAGCTATTAGTAAGGACATGCTGACAAGTTGAACAAAGACTACATAAGTACATATGTATGTCTATAAACAACAGACTTACCCATGTCAGGATGATCCCACTTCCCACTGACTTTGTTGTTGGCTCTGGAGTGACTTCGCTGGAACATCCTTTTTCCTTGCATAAAATTAACGGTAACCTTAGGAACCGCACAAGTGCAAGCAGACACTCTGTGTAGACGATGCTACACTTCATGCCCACAAGGTCCTTTGGCTCTTTTATCTGAAGTTGTTCTGGCGTCTCAAACTGGAAGTCTTCTGTTGTTCCCTCTGCCACTGACTGGTCATGCGCAAAGACTTCCTCCTCAGGAGTAATGATGGGAAGTGTCCTCATATCTTCATTCAACTTTCTGTATGAAGACCTACAACACATTGGATAGAAGTAAGATATTTTGAAGAAGTCTTTGGCTTGAAAACGAAATAATCATCCATGGCAGAAGACAACTTATGATGGGAATTAAGAAAGGACGTAAATATAGAAAAAAGCTGATACACGCTCAGGACACTATGATAACTCAGAACACACCTTAGTCTCACCGGGGGAACCCACTCAGGATCACACTCCTCCCAGTCATCATCTTCCTCACTCCAGTCCTCATCTTCACCTTCTCCCAGTTCCCCAGCGTCACTAATCATCTCATCTTCATCTATCCATTCCCCACGTTCTTCATCATAGTACTCCACAGATATCCTTGGGGAAACATGACAAATACATGTTCAAATATAAACTTGAAAACAAAATCACATGTCATGCGTTCCAAGTATGCATCAGTGTGGAGGCTTCAACAATTTGAACAAATCACACATCGAAAAGACAAAGAACAAAATAAGGGGAATAAGGAAGGAAAATTAGTACAATAATAGCAAAAGGGTAATAAAGAATTCTTACCGACTGTTTTTACTAAGGCATTCATATCAGAGTCATCCACATCATCCTCATCTGATTCTGACAGCCACCGAAACTCACCCCTGCAACAAAGATGTATCATGGTCACGATGAGTGCTGACTTAGCAGAGATACATGTATTGTTCTCCCACCTTATATAAAGCACTATCAGTCTGCTATGGTTTACACACATATGTCACAATAACATCAAGCAAATTTATTCCATATGAAATACATTTCTGAATACTTACAGAACAGAAGTAGTTCTGTCATTTTCGGAGTCTGAAGCAACACTTGACAGATGACCAGCATTGAGGTCAGGTGGCTGTAATACTGTCTGTGGACTGGATATCATTGCCTGGTGAGTTGGGGTTTGTGGTGTGGACTGTGGGCTGTGAGGTGGGCTTGGTGTCTTTGCTGGGCCGGGGGGGGGGGGGGGCTGTGAGGTGACCTGGGCTTGTCCTCGTTGTTATTGTACTTGTTATAGCTGTAAGAAAAAATAGTGACTGAAAGTTATCAGATGGAAATTGAGTAACACTATCAATATTATACCCGGATTAGGCACTGGTTATAAGATTACAACTCTCTACCATTTTGTATGTACAACATTTACATCTTTGAAGCACAGGGAAACTTTTTCTATAAACTTTTCTCTATTCTAAGGTGAATCCTAATTGAAGCAAAACATTCAGAAACTTCCACATATTCTTCCATGGCACCTACATATATTGCTGCACAGCACCATTATATAGCTTGCCACTTTCAATATTAAATGAAAGAAAATTTTGTATATACATGTCAGAAATTCTGAACTTTTAATCAAAGTACACATACACACAGATTTGGTGCCACATGGTAAATTACCTAGAGATAACAGAAAAAAAATACCCACTACAGTCTAGTAATATAATGCACAATTTTTGAATAAATGTGCATAAATTTTCATCGGGTGTCATGTAGAGTTCATGTAAATATAAATACAAATAAACATCGAGGAAATCCAGGCGAGTTGTGAACCATGCACGGTTCGGTCGTCGTCACAACAGAGTAACAAACAGCGCGCTCAAAATGGTTGACATTTAGAATGACAAAGGCCGCATGTCTCATGTGCACGCCTCGAAAACCCTTTGATTCTTACCCATCCCATTGCCACAAAAATGCATTTCTACATCTAGCTATAACATACGACGGTACAAACTGAAATTGATCAAACTTGTGTAGTAGGATTTACTGGGTAAAGAACGCATAATTTACCATGCACCGCTGACTCATTTTGGTGTAAGTGCGGTGCAGAGCGGCGCCCGTCTTGTTTACATATTTATCTGGCCTCCGGGAAAGAGACATATACGAAAATAAAATCTAGGCAAATCACTTTCGACATAAACGAGAAGTCGAGGTTGATCGGTGCAACTCATAGCGTAAATTGAACGAATGCACATGTATAAAATACGACTGTATAAATACAAACTCCACAAACCTGTCGATCAGTAGACGAGCAACATCACAGTCTGTCCAAACTTCCTTTGTCTTCTCCTTGAGCATTTCCCTTATGTTCTTCCAGTCTTGATACGACTGGAGCAGGAGGATACGCGTTTTTCCTCTTTCTTGCCTCTTCCTTTTCGTGGTGGAATCAGTCTGCTTACTGCGACGCTTTCGCTTCGGGCCAGCACCATCGTCCTCACTCCCGCATGGGTCCGCCATTTTGTTTCAGAGACTCGGCGGATCATGACGTCACGCAAGATTCCCGAAGATTCCCGACCGAAAACCGTTTCTTTTTTAGTTTTGAAGCTGTCTACTTCCGGGTGGTGTCGCGGAAAGAGCGCACCTCGAGCGGACTGTTTGTTACCCGTTATTATACGTTAGAAATATGAAATGATGACAGAAGTATGTTGAAAAGTGATAGTAAATGAGAATTACATCAAGATATCTGTTATATATCTGATATTCACAATATTCAAAATTTTGGCGCTCAATCCTACATAGTGCATCTTTAAGGTCAAATAGATTTCGATAGCCTGTACTATCGATAGATGTTAGCAATATATTATTTATTTATATTATATTGTACTTTTACATCTGTAGCTTTACTAAGGACACAGCCACCCGTTCATGGATTTTCACTTGTTCTCGAAAAAAAATCGTTCCCCTTCGGAGCTAGAACTAGAAAGACAATATTTGCGAGCAGGTACAGCATATTTTACTCCCTCATCCCTCCCTTTCTAGATATGAACTACCCACCCGTCCCAATCTAGCCTTTGCAGAAATAAACCATCCAAAAGTTACAGCCGATAATTGAACTTTCGATAATTGGATTATCGAAAAATCACCCCGGAGGACCTGTGATCTGTGGACTGAAAATGTCTTTCAAACCTTAAAAGAATGATTATAAAGGCCTCTATAAAATTTGAAAATAAAGTCTAAGGGTTTTGCTCACTTAACCCTTATGACAAGAAGACGAAAGATATATCTAAAAATATTTCTATCTACTATACCGTACAGAGTTTACTGATCCGCTGGGCCCTATTCAGACAGAAGTGACGTTGGAACTCGTACCAAACGTAAACGACCTGGCGACAGTGAAGTTCCCTGGAGACATCCCTGCTACCGACAGAAGAATCGTCCGGCCACCACTTCGCTTTTGGGTGAGCGTTGGCGTGTTTATTTTCTGAATATTTTCTACGCTTGTTGCCATTTTCTTAATCAAAATACACATAACGGCAGGATAACCTGAAAACCTGAAAGCATTGAATTTAGAATGATTAGATCATTAAGACAATGGAAAGAAATGTCATGGATCATGTTTCTATTCCTAAATATCAATACCACTTACGTACTGATAAGCTGTAAGAAGAACCAGACCCTCCCCCCCCCCCCATTAACCAACTTATTTACTAAGTTACACTTCTTCCCAAGAGATATCCACCACTTATATATCATTACCATAGGCATAGCTTGCCCAGAGCACGAGGTATCATAACCTGAAAATCCGCTTGAGTACCATAGCAAGCCGCAAGGGAGCCCAAAATCTAATCATCAAAGTCTACAAACCAAGTAGCAAGACAATGAACCCTGACATTCTCCAGTTAGTGTGTTAACACACACACACACACACACACACACACACACACACACACACACACACACACTTCACACACACACACACACACACACATACACGCACACTTCACACACACACAAACGCAAACACACACACACAAAACATACACACACACACACACACACACACACACACACACACACACACAGAGTCACATGCACCTTCTTAGTAAAGTTAACAGCCAAAAACTATATACTTTCTAAATTACTTGTTACTGATCCTTCCAGGTTCCTTATACATCTTTGTTTGACCTGTCGCCCGGCACTGCGATCGTTCACATTCGTGTATTATCTGCAGATGGAAGGTTCATCGAGTTTGATCTGCCGTCAATTGAGGTTTGGTTACCCATCGATTGTTGTTTTATATCAAGTCTGTATGCTGTAAAAGTGATAACGAGAAGCAGTTTGACTGAAAGTAGTTCAATTTGTTATTACATATATCTTTAACGTTGCTGGAATCTTCTTGCAGATCAATCCCCCAAGTATCTCTCAGTTCGAAGGATACATGGATGGCTACATGACATATCCCAACGGCACAATCTTCACATTTCTTAGATTAGGATATCAGCAAAGAGCTTACACAGGAGCTGTTATTTCTTCTTATGTGGCCAAAATCTTAGCGCAGAACGGAGACGACACAACAGAGGTAAATCACATATTTTAATCATCAATGAAATAAAAACAAAATTGACATATTATATCGGTGGTATCTGTGCCGTGAAATATTTCATGCACAAGCCAATATGGTGGTTGTCATATACATAAGTGAATTTACATCTCTAATCACCCTACCAGCCTACTGAATTTTATGATGATCCATTCACAACATGTACATCTTGAGTTATTTTTGTATCCTTACCCCGCAGGTTCAGAGTTAAGCATTCCAATTCCAAACGTTGATAGTACTTACGTCATCGCCACTTACGCAGAATATATAATATGTGTTAACATGTTTGCACCATTATACTGCAGATAATGGGCATGATGTTAGAGAAAGTGTCGAAGGTGCCGATAGAAAACAGATATGGGATTAGGGGTGTGGCTCTGTCCGTTGTCATGCTCACAGACGTCCCTGAACTGGTATCGGGAAAGTCCCAGGTTGGTAAATAGACTTTTAGTGAGTTATGCAATCTTATCTATTATTTCATAAATATAGTCTATTTTATCTAAAAGTTCATTGTAAGTGTACGTTATGTAGCAAGTCAAAATTCTCCCCAAGTAAATTTTTTTGCCGTATGGTATCTAAAGATTCTAATATGAGCTTGATTGAAATGGTAGCAAAAGCAAGGCAACTCCTTCCTATAATAACAAATGAAAAAGTTTTTTGACACCGGTGTAATGGTTAAAACATTTTGGGTCTTTGACGGAGACCTAATTAAAAAGACAAGTACAAGTCTATATTTGGGTGCGGAAACTCTACGCTTACCATTTGGCTTGTTTGTCACAGGTATTAGCTATCAACATTTTGAAATCTGCATTCCACAAAACAAAAGATCTTTCAAGAAACCTTACAACATTGCCTGTGGAGGAGGTGAACAGATTGACAGCGGTGATGTTCACAGGTAAGTTTTAAAAACAATTATTTAGAAAATATCTGGGTCCCAAGCTTAAGTATGTAGCTACCGTTTTCTCATCGATGTTGGTTTAAACGGAATTGCATAACAGCTTTAGCTTGGTACTTATTTTGTCCTGTGTAGCATTTCAATTATGTTTTATGCTTACCGTCAATTGAATGCAATCAATATAGTTGTCGTTTCGTCAATATTTAACCAACTCTGTTCCTATAAATTAGGCAGAAAAAGCTCAAAACTGCTAAATTTCCTTTAGTCTCAAGTCTTAGAGTTATTCGCAGATTATCATGTAGAGATAACATTTAGTTTATCGCAGGTTTGCACTGTCTGAATGCTATCGTACTGCATTTTAATTTGATGACTATTTTTCCCAAAAATCTGTTGGCTGATATATTACTTCAAAGTTCTAAGCTTAACCCGATTTAGACCCAGGGTGGTCTTTAAAGCCTGTGACAACTCAAGAACGGCTTACACTAGAACGGCCAAAGTTGAGGACTTTTACCAAAATTTACTTGAAAACAATTTTACATACAAAATTCATGCAAGTTCCAAATTGTGCGTGTTGCCATGGCAACTTGTTTCTGACAGACCTATTTTCGCTAATTTCGCTAATTTCAAGTTTAACAGCGTAGTTTGAAAGCTTTTTCTAAACCACACCTAGTTTCTGACACCAATGACATCATATGTAATTCAATGTGATACTCATGATTCAATATTCCTAAATTATGCTAAGTTGATCACGCAATTGGTCAAAGTCCAAGTTGGGCAACAATATCAAAGGTTTGTTATAAACAGACTATTGTCTCTCCTATCAGTCACTACCTGGTATCTTTTTACAAAAAAATTAGATAAATGTTTTGGTCTGTTTTCATTGTATTTTAGGTAATTTGCTAACAAAATGTATTTTTTTTTAAATTAAAGATGGCGTTAAGGATATATGACGTAATTTTATGACTATTGCATGCTATTGACAACACAAGTATTAGCAGATATTATTAGTATTCTGCTATTCACCCTCCTTGTTATCTCCATGAAAAATGGAGATATAGTTTTAGGTGTGTCTGTTTGTCTGTCCGTCTATTTGTTTGTCTGTTTGTTTGTCTGTTTGTGTTTCCACACCACTCCAGTCAGCATAACTCAAGAGCCTCTTGATGGATTACAATGATATTTGGTACGTGGGCGGGTGTAGTGAAGCCAAATTCAAGGTCGATTTGGGCCCCCTGGTATGTGACCTTGGTACTGCAGCAGAACTTCAATTTTTGTATCTTTTGATCTGGACATGCTGTGGTCTTGCTTTTTGGGTGGCAGATAGCGTTTGATGTAATAAAGACGTGGTGTCGATTTGGGCCCTATAGCATCTTCCTCTGGAACTGCAGGGGCGTTTTTTTAAAATCTTCTAAGGAGAAAAACTGAACAAAGGAACAACGGATTTCAATGATACTTAGTATGCAGGTAGCTTAGATAGAGATATACACAATTAAGTGCAAATTATGCTAATTGGGACTTAATTTCCATAGCTAATGAGGAAAATCTATATGCGCAGTGTTTTTTATTATCAGACTCAAATACATGTAACGTATGTAGTTTATGGAAAGTGGATCATCAACAGATACCAATTATGCAAATAAATTCCTAATGTGCATAATCATGAAAAAGCACCATAATTCATCTAATTGGAAAATTAAAGGACTGTCAATACTGCAACGTGTGTAAGTTAGATAAAGGTGTTTATGACCAAGCATGAATAGAATTGTTCATGGAGATATGAAGTCGTGGAACTCTTGTTGAAATTGTGTTGCATCCAGAGCATTTTATGAGGCTTGAAAACTAGAAATATTCTAGTAATCTCCATGAAATTGACTTTTAATTCCACTGTTTACCACATTTGCCTGCTAATTTAATATCAAAAGTGCTTTAAAGCGGCCCAAAAAATAAGCTACATGGCGATCTTTTAGTTTCACGCGCCTGGTGTAAATAGACCGATCCCATAGCCCCGCCCACCTCCATCAAAACATAGAAATGCAAAATTAAAACATAAAAATGCAAATATTTGACGGACATGCAGTCACGCTCTCATTGGTCAAACCGCTAATTGTGATGGACAGTCAGGATCAGTCTATTAGGGCTTAGATCTTATATCAGTTCTCACCGCACAACGACATCGTATCTTTGCTCCTTTAATGTCGATATGTAATGGTATAGTGTTATTGAAACTTACTATGTGTAGGAATGACTAAAAATTTGAGTTTTTCTAATTCGAGTGTCAAGCCTCATAAAATGCTCTGGGTGCCTTTAATGGGAGTACCTAAGTAGACTGTTCTAGCGAATACCATCACGTAAATGACGCCATACCTACGTCATAATACGTCATTATGAAACTCAAGTTGTCACATTAGATACATTTCACCTCTACATCATCCTCTAGGAATTTGCCGGTCAAAACATAGGTAATTTAAGAGTTACAGGGGGCGGGCCTCAAAAGCCCACCTACCCGGCCTCAGGATGTCCAAAATAGCCCGGTCTGAATAGTGTTAAACTTGTACTCTAACACATAGGAGTTGTGAACGTGTTCAGAGCATCACACTACATGGCCTACATGGAGCATCAAGGCGGAGATTTCTACACAACAAACCTGATAAAGGTTAGTAATCATAGATGTATTCAACGCTGCATGTCTGAAGCAAGCGGCTTAACGAATATATATGACTGTTATTTTGCCTTTTAACTATGCCAATCATACAAAGTCATGGTGGCCCAACGACTCAATAAGAGGTCACGGGATAGGTGACGTCAGGTGATAATACAAAACTTGCTTTCATTTGCTCCACATTTGTGTTAAACCTTTGATATTACAATTCAGCAGCTGCATAAGGGGTAAACGTTTAAATTTCTAAATGTCTTCATATTTTCAATTATTGAATACAGCAGAGAAGTGACGCTTCAAACAGCACGTGCAGGTAATAGCAAATTATAAAAATGTTTCATTTTCTCGACAGAACCAAGAAGCTACCACCGTTGGATTTGAATGTTTGGACATTATGGATGATACTTACCTCAATCACCTGTTCCCTGAGTATCCAAATAGACAGCTTTTCGCAGACATATCAATGCCTCAGGTACAGTCATTCCTTCATACATTATATTACACAGTTTATGTTTTACGTCATTTATGAATAGTGACAACCATCAAAACATTCATAACGGGACACAAATAGTGTGTTGTTACAGTCATTTTGTCTTCATCACTACAAATTCGTCGGAAGGGATGCAAATTTTGTCAATGAGATATTACAATGTCTTCTCACTGCCCTAAACTCACTATAAAAGAAAAATCTGAACATAGTTTCAAGCTTACCTGATTCACAATGAATATATAGAGGTAGGAATACACGCCGTTGGCTAACATAATGCTGCCAAAACGTTAAAAAAAGTGTTTAAGTGTTTCACGCCGAACTTATAAACGAGCGTGTATCCAAGAATATACGTGACATCGTGAACCCTAAACATGCATAGAATTTTACTTACTTTTATTTTTAAATATTTGTTAACACGCAGCCATTTCTCAAAACATACGCTGTAGATACACGTTAGAATCCAGCGAGAGGAGCAAACTGATGTATCGGAGAAGGTTTACCATGTCGGCGGAGACAGCGACTCTTTGGTCCGGGTCCCGTCATACTCAGCCTTACCTAATGGTGACTGCCCAGTGGAGAAGAATGCGGGAGTCCAGGTAATGTGCAGCTCAAACTGTTTGCCATCTAACATTTATAACTATCAGATCATATTTTCTAGCGGCTCTACGTAATGATAGAACCGATATAACATTTTGGTGGTTTTAGGATGTTTGGAACTGTTGACAGATGAAAATTGCCAGAGCCAGTCGCAGTTACTTTGAAACAGGTCACATGTCTAAACTAAATGAAAACATAATATGTTGCATAACGCCCTGATTTTTTGTCATTATATTGTTTTACTGTTCAGTATATATGTTATAATTTATATGCCAATATTTGAACTGTAATGGTTCTATCAATTTGTATTTGTTTTCTTATTTCTTTTATGTTTCATCTTGTTTGTTAAGGGGAGACAACTAGCAGAGGTGAGAGATCACGTTTTTTGTCTTCCCCTCCATTTTTGGAAATGGAGGAGATCAATAAAGAAATAAATAAAGAATAAATAAAGAATTAAAACATGTTTGGCTTTTTCAGTACCTGGAATCTAACTTCAACCCTTACGAGTACTCGAACAACTCCCAGGCTGTACGCTCGGAAGTCACCGGTCTTAATGTGAAATGCGGAAACATCACTCTCCCGGTGTCCGGTCTAAGTGACCCGATTGACATTTTGATTCGCAGAAAAAACGAGAGTTTTGAAGAGTCAATATATGCGTTTCAGTGATCTTCACTACTTGGCAACCTAACGGTAAGTTGGACCCCGTATGTGCTACTTAATGAATAGATAGATTTCTTGTCTTCAGTGTCGGGTGTTAATTGCCAAAAAATGTTCAACGTTTCTACTAATAGGGGGTTTCCCTTTCTATTTAGTACAACTTTTCATATTTTCCAATGGAGAGACAAGTTATATAGTTTCAGTGTCAAATGCTAACAAACATGATGTTATTTAATCTATCTACCGTAGGTGAGATAAGGATTGATCTACCTAACGCAGTGGAGATAGTGGTAGTGGAGCTTAGGTAGTATAAGTAGCAGCAGCAACAGCAGCAGTAGATGTACAATGTAGCAGTAGAAGATGCAGTAGCAGTTGTGTTTGTAGTAGAAGAAGTAGTTAGTGTTAGTGATAGTGATGGAAGTAGTAGTATACGTAGTAGTAGTAGTAGTAATAGTAGTGGTGGTGGTGGTAGAAGTAGTACTAGTTGTGGTAGGGGAAGAAGTAGTTACTGTTAGTAGTATCTGCTATGTAGGTGCTGACAGTTAGTAACCTAAATGTTAATGGTCAGTCAAATGTGATATTTTTAAGTCAAAGAGGCTCAGAAGAACAAAGTTATTCCTATAGCCGATGACTTGCAATTCTCTAGAATGATATGATAAAGCTTACTTAGAAAGAACCTCGTCATTTTCATATTCTGATAATTCAGCTGTTATGAGGATATTCTGCGTTGATATAAATCAAACCTCTTAACTAGCAAAGCCTTATTTTCACATTTTTGCTTCAGGTTTTCCAGTTCTTTGCAAAGAAGCACCGGTCAGCTTTGAGCTTCAGTCTTGACTTCAACAGCACCCTCTTTCCCCATAACGTCTCAATGTTTCTTCGGGTTGATGAACCCCCGACTTCCTCGGTTTACAACTGGGCGGCAATACTACCGGTACCGGAGAGAGAGAAAATCTCGATTCCATGGATAAACGGAACATTTCTTAACTCCAGCTCCTTTCAGTGGATGTTGCCGGCGGAAGAAGTGAACATTACTCAGTCTGACGTGGACGATTTGACCAAATACTACATAGGTAATAACTGCTTATCACAGGACGGGTGGCTTCTGCAATAACGTATATGAAGCTATGTTTTGCAATGATTGCAATAGCTAAATGCTCGCAGTACACATATCATGACAGAATACATTTCATGACCAGATTTTTTGATACATTTAAACTAACATGGACCGTATGTATTTGACTGTGTAAAAACAAGTTGGCTAGGATTTATTACTGTCGATTATCAAATTCTAAATCGGGGCAAATTAAAAAGGGTAAAGGTTACGAAGGACACTTGCATGTCATTCGTTTCTGTGTGTATGGTCCTGCAACACGTTATTTTTCCTTACTTTTTTCCTTTTCATTCAAGGTGTGCGGTTTGGCTCCGAAGAAGACCTGGCTTTAAGAGACATTGTCGATTTTACATTGTACGTCTTTGAAAGTAGTTGCGTCTTTTTTGACGAAGACACACATCTTTGGCGAAATGATGGCTGCAAGGTATGTCTTATCTTTTGCATCCCATCCCTATGTCAAATCTATATGTTACCTATCATTTCTATGTGTTCAATGTCTTCATCTACTTTGTAAGGCCTTTCGGTTGGTATGTCACAGGAGACATTGACAATAGACATTGTTTTACCTGCTTTGTTAGACCTTGGAATGAGACAATATACCATATTGCACAGATTCAACATTTTGTGCATTTGTTCCGTCTAAAGGCAAAATTATAATCTGTAATGCTCAAATTACTTCAGCGCTCTACCCAACAAGAACTTTATACGAACTATCCAACATTGAGATAAAAAAAGGAATGATTGAAATGTCATAAACCCTAAATTGTACATAAGCCGTAAAAGAACGCCTAGATTTTTTTTACACAGGTGGATGACATTGTATTCAATTTCATGTCTTGCTGTTTGCCGTTACCACGCTAATATATGATCGTACAATGGTCTTTCTGTGTCAAGGACAAATCTAAATCGATAATTGAGTAGATAGATAAAATGGTAGTATTAACATCTTATAATAATTAGTGACAACGTAACGTCTATTTATTTGCAGGAAGGATTGTTGTCGAATATTACACACATCCACTGTCGTTGCGATCACCTGACCAAGTTTGCTGCTTTTGTTGCACCGAACCCTCTCAACATCCAGGAAATTTTGTCTGACTTCACACTTCTCCTGGAAAACCCGTCGGGACTCATCGTCGTTTTGACAGTGTTCGTTTTGTACATTCCTGGCATGCTTTGGTCAAGGAAAACGGACAGAAAGGACCTGCTTAAGGTAACGAAAACCTGATTATTGCAGTTACCTTCTGATTCTCTGTTTCTCTCCTTACTTTGTAAAATGATCGAGATTTGGCTCCCCTCAAACACGGGGCCTCCATTTAACGTCTTATCCAAGGGACATCCCTAAACCAAGCTTGGTACTTATTTCAACCTAAAGTGAGAAAATTTGTGTCAAGTGCCTTTCCCAAGCTAAGGGCACAACATTATCGGAACAAGTCAAGGGACTCCAGATTTCAACCCAGCACATCTGAGTTCGTGTGAATTCTTGCCGAAACACCCCTCCACTACGCCTCCGCGATGACGAATGTTAATTGTTAGACCTCATTTTGATCTGTTTGAGTCACATGGTAACTTGTAGAATCGTCGCAATAAGGTGGGGAAAATGTAATTGTGAAAAATTCTTTAAACGGTGGTTTTCTTTTTCCTTAGGCGGGAACGGGGCTCCTACCAGGTCATGTTCTCAATCCAAGAAAGGAGTGTCAATATATCATCACCGTTTATACCGGATTTGGAATTAATGCTGGGACAACAGCTGAGGTAGGTGCAAACATGTTTGTCAACAACAGTCAACAAGAGCTTTCTAGCATTAAAGAATCACGGTAATCTTATGTTTTAGATCAATATTATTGAGGAGCATATTCAAATATACCAACCTGTATTGTTCGAATAATGCAGCTGTATACACATTACTAGTATCCATGAGATATGATTATAACGGAACTTGTTGTTTATTGATCAGTTGATAATTAACTCGGTTTTTACGATCCTTATTATCTCCATGAAAAATGGAGATATAGTTTTGGGTGTGTCTGTGTGTGTGTTTGTCTGTCTGTTTGTTTGTTTGTCTGTCTGTTTGTCTGTTTGTGTTTCCGCACTACAGTAGTCAGCATAACTCAAGAACCTCTTGATGGATTACGATGATATTTGGTATGTGGGTGGGTGTTCAGGGTCAATTTTGGGCCCCCTTGGTATGTGACCTTGGTACTGCAGTAGAACTTCAATTTTTGTATCTTTTGACCTGGACGTGCTTTGGTCTTGATTTGTTGGTGGCCGATAGCTTGTGATGTAATAAAGAAGTGGTGTAGGTTTGGGCCCCCTAGTAGCTTCCTCTGGAACTGCAGGGGCGTTTTTGTGAAAATCTTCTAAGGAGAATAACTGAACAAAGGAACAACGGATTTCCATGATATTTAGTATGCAGGTAGCTTGGATAGAGATATAAACAATGAAGTGCAAATTATGCTAATTGGGATTTACTTTGCATAGCTAATGAGGAAAATCTATATTTGCAGTGTTTTCCATTATCAGGCTCAAATACATGTGACGTATGTAGATTATGGAAAAAAGATCATCAACAGATACCAATTATGCAAAAATTCCTAATCTGCATAATTAATGCAAAACACCATTATTCATCTAATTGGAAAATTAAAGGACTGTCAATTTGATATTTTGTATGCAGGTAGCTTAGACACAGATATACATAATGTAGTGAAAGTTATGCTAATTGTGACTTAATTTGCATTGCTAATGAGGAAAATCTATATTTGCAGTGTTTTTCATTATCAGACTCAAATACATGTAACATGTAGTTTATGGAAAGTGGAGCTTCAACAGATACCAATTATGCAAATAAATTCCTAATTTGCATAATTCATGCAAAAACACCATAATTCATCTAATTGGAAAATTATAGGACTGTCAATATTACAACATGTGTAAGTTAGATAAAGGTGTTTATGACCAAGCATATATATGCAAATGTGAAAGTCATTTGCATGGATAGAATTGTGACATGACATATGAGGTGTTTGTTTAGTGTTGTAAAGATTCTGCTGGGTGAAGATACTTGTAAACGCCTTGTTGATAGCAATGTCAATGACGGCCGTTTTTACCTTGTCCGTATATCTATATTTGCTACACAATAGATAACGATGCATACATGTCATAAGTAACTTATCATATTTTGCAGGTGAAAATAGCCCTGAACAGCCTGTATGAGGAAAGCAGTCCTTTCACCCTTCGTGACCGAACACGGTTTCTGTTTGAGAAAGACAGCGTGGATTCCTTTCTAGTGTCTACAGCGCAGCCACTAGGAGGTCTCACCCACTTGCGTGTGTGGCATGACAGTAGCGGTCACAGTCCGGGATGGTGAGTTGCAGCCATCGAGTCAAGCTAGTTTAGTTTGTATAGCATAATTGGTAATCTTTCTGAGGGCGCAACACACACACACAGTGTCGAATATTGAGGGAAATATGCATAAACTGTTGACTTAGTCAGCGATAGACGCCTGTCATAATAATTAATTGTGTTGACGATGATGATGATGCTGATGATGATGTGTAAGTTAGTAATAAGGATCACATGTTCATAATCACATCAGCTTCGGTCAAGATTATTGAAAATGTGAAATCTACTCTCAACCTTCGATGGCAGGTTTCTGAGGAAGATCGTCGTCAAGAACAGGGGGACCGGCGAGACCAGCTTCTTCCTGTGTAACAGGTAAGTCTATGATGATGGATAGTCTTTTGCGTGACTAGGTGAGGGAATCTAGGTGACCTTTATATAGTACATACCCCTGGCTGTACTTACTGTTACACATATGTATGTAACTGTGTTAATGTACTTAGAATATTGTTATTGATTGTTGTTCTATTTTATCTTTCTACTAGACTGCGGTCATCGCTTAGTGACCGTAGAGCGACCAAAATTGTATTTATGTGACCTCTGGTTTTATAAGTGGAACGTGATGTAGGATTTTTATCCCTTATTGGCCTTCATTGGAAAGGGTTTGACACTGCGCCAATCAAGACAAGATCTCTAAGTTTACAGTGTAGTGTATCATATAGAAATAATTCAAATGTTAACACATAGAATATCCTTGATATTGACACAAACTCCTGACCTGTGTAGGTGGCTTGCGGCGGACGAGGACGACGGTAAAGTTCATCGTATTTTTATTCAGGCTGAACCAGACGAGATGACCAAGTTCCAGAACTTGTTTTTTGCCAAAAGTGCAAGGTATTTCAGAAATAGGCTTATATCGTAGTAGACTGGACGGGAGTTTTCTAAGCGCCCAACAGCTCTGTGACTTTTGTTTGGAATGGTTATTACCCAGAAAAATCATTTACTCGAAAAAAAGGTTAATGGCAAATTTTTGCCTTGATTCGAAACGTTCAACTTTATATCCACAGGGACATGAACGATGACCATGTGTGGTTCTCAGTGCTTGGTCGACCGGCGCGAAGTCCCTTCACCCGTGTCCAGCGCCTGTCCTGCTGCCTGACGCTCCTGTACTGCACCATGCTCGCCAACATCATGTTCTTCGGCCGTGGGGACGATTTTGACCCTCCAGCTCCGATCCGATTCGCAGGGATTGTGATCAAACCACCCATTTCCCTGCCACAGGTACATAAATATAGACGTTGGCCAATAAATATTACATTATATAAACAAGGTCCCGATCGGCCATATATGAAAAACACAACCATCAAATGGCTCATTGAATCGAGGTTCAAATTAAGCATTTCAAATCAGTTGATGAAAAATTCAGCTCCAATGGACACAGAATGGACCGATCCAGTTCGAACACCATAAGCCACGCCCCCTGTTCTATTTCGAATAGTCCGTCAAAAACAGCCCTTGACGGACAAAAACGGCCACGCGCGTATGGCTGTCGAATATGTAGGCTGTCTTCTGTTGAGCTTTTTAGGCTCTGAAACCCTTTCAGAGCGGACCAAATAAAAATGGTATGCCTTCTTTGTGGACGGATGTATCCACCGAGTACGATTGTTTGAAGAGGGGGTAAATGTAGTTACGGTGAGGGCGTTATGTTTTCGGTCAATGCAGACGCGGGTTGCGTCGCATAGCATTACCTTGTTGGTGACCATCAGTGCCCAATTTCTGACAAACAGCCGATGCACGTGTAAAACAGGGTACGTATACCTGTGACAGGGTTCCCACTGTGTTGACTGCATGAATTGCAGCTGCATATACTTTAGTAATTAACTATCAAAATCCAATTCTTTTACCTACCGTGTCGCATTCATATTAATCAGTTCCATACACAAGTACAGAAAGGGCGGAACTCTGTTCTAGCGGACTTTGTAGTAGTTGGCAATGTGTTTCAAGCTCCCTCCTCATGAGTGCCCGAGCTATTTTCTTTTTCATTTCGCTTTTTTACTGAGCTTACATACAGCCAATACAGTGAAAAACATGTGACAGATGTAGATACTCTGCTTAACACGTGCCATTTTTGTCCAACTAGCGCTGTTCTTGACGGAGGTATTCCAAATAGAATAGGGGGTTCTATGTGTTCGATATGGTGTTCGACTGGATCGGTCAACTACATAATCTATGAGACCTCTAGTGGGTTATAATTAAAGACTAGTTAATGTTAGGCAGTTTCTGTAGCTGTTTAAGGATGATAGGCAGCCAAAAAACGTTACGGGTGGTATTCCCTTCATTCTTCAAACGATCTGACTTTGACAAAATCCTTACCAACTCTTGTTTTCCAGTTGATGATCAGCATCCAGAGCGCGGCCATCATCCTTCCTGTCAATCTTATCATCGTCTTTTTGTTTCGACACGCCAAATCGGCAACTAAACTAAATGGGGAGAAGGAACAAAAGGTGAAGACAACAACCGTCAATCGTACAAAACAGATGCCCTCCCTCACGTACCATAGCGACGATCCGGATATACCCACATCTTGGTCGTATGTGATAGGAGCATGGAGGTACCCTGGGTTTACTGGCGGCAGCTCAGGACATCCGCAACCACAGGCCAGCAGAGTTGAGGCCAATAATTCCACAAATGAACCTGAGAATTCAAAGAAGGCCAAGTTTTCCCTTCCTTGGTGGACAACCTACATAGGTGTGTAAGAGTTTAGTTTATGCGACAGTGTGTAATATCGATTGATCGTCTATTTTCAAGAGCATCATATACTCTTGCACTATCTGGTACTTGTATGATAAGCTAGACTCAGGTACAACGTACTATATAACTAAATGGAAAGAACTGGTCATTGACTATGCAAGTTTGAAAATAAATGGTATCCATTTCGTATAACGGACGGTGACTCGTGTTACTTTTCCTCCCACAGCGTGGTTCCTTATCTGGGCAGCAAGTTTTGTGGCATCCTACTTCACCGTTCTCTACACTTTGAGTTTCGGGCGAGCAAAGGCTGAAGCTTGGCTCGTGACGTTTTTGACCACGTTTTTTACCGACTTGTTTCTGATGCAACCCTTCAAGTTGCTGGCTGTGGCCGTGTTGTTTGCTTTAATAGCAAAGGTATTCCATTCTTCTCATACAGCACGTTGATTTTCTGCAAAATGGTACTCAGCAATGTTTCATCTGACGTGACCAACAATTAGTGACGTAAACGTAGACATGCTATAATGTAGCATCAGCGTGTTCTAATCCCTGTAATTTCAACACGAAACAGGAACCTATCGAAGACGAGGACCCTCTACCATCGTCACTGCAGGAAGACGAAGAGTACTTACAGGTATTTGGCATATATTTGCAATTTTAAATTCACAGTATACTTGAAAAAGGACAAACCTAAATTGAAGAGCTCTTTTTAAAATTTCTGGTGTCACTTCTTTTAATTTGCTGCTGCCATTATGTTGCTTTTGTAACCTACAAACTGAAGTATCATCATGATTTATAATTTGGAATTGGCAAACGCAGGTCTAGACAAATTGCACATATTGAGTATCACTGTCTGTCGACTTCAAGACAAATGCAGATAATCTTAAACGACCGGAGACGGCCACGGGATGGACCAACTATTTCCGTAAAGAAAAGGCAAGGGATTCCAATGCCAGCAACAAGAAGGTACACTACACAAATTCACAGGAAGTAACAATTGTTTTTGTCAAAAATAGCTGGTCTTAAATAAAATAGCATTTTTGTGTGTGTGATTGGTGAAGGTTAAAATGTCAGTAAACTGCCTTACACGGGTGCTAAACGACTTGAATTTGAAGTCATTTTAGGTTTTGTTTCTTTGTATACCTAGATGTCAGATAAATATTCTGTAATGTCTTAGAACTATTTTTTCGAAATACTTTTGAATCCATCCAAGGACCATGAACCTGCACGGCTTCATAACATCCTAGCTAAACAAAGAGAAGCCAGGAAGCGACGTAGTATGGTCTTGGAGGTCTTGTTCTTTGGGTTGTTCTTGACGGTTCTTTTGGTGATGTCCTACGTCGAAAAAAAGCACCATGGCATTCCACATGACCCAAAATATTCAAAATACCATCATTGGCGGCGGTGAAGTCAGCTTTTCAGATGCAGAGGTAACGCTGAATTTCTTAATTCAGTACTGTAGATATTTGACAAGTGGCCTTTAAGAACTAGAAGTGAACTTTTCAAACACTTCTTTATACAGTATTGAAAACCTTACATGTAAATAATATTTTATCTATAAAATCTCTCTCTCTCTCTCTCTGTATATGTATATATATATAATGTATATATATAGCATTGACAAAATACATTTTACTATACAAAGATATGTATTTCAGCATCTATCCATCTATCTGGCTAAATTGTTATCATTATATTATATTAGAGGTATCATGTAGTACTAGATGTCCGTTCATAGCTAGAACACACAGCTAGAACTTACCTTTATATATCTCTTTAAGGTTAAAGACATCTCGTCGTTTTGGACTTGGATGAATCTAAGTTTCATCCCTGTCATGTACGGGGCAACAATGAATAACGCCAGAGACAACCAAGACGATGCTTCGCAGTTCTCTTACCTGGTGGGACCTGTGCAGCTACGGAATATTAGAATACAACCAGGTATGTAAATTCTGTTAGAAATAGAAGCATTTCCTTGTAGTGTTGCAAGAGTTGCTCTAAATCTACGTATTTGATTTTCATTGATAGACTTATACATTGAAGACTAAGGCTGCGATTTGCTTCGGTGAATCGAGTCAAGAAAAGAAAAGACAAGATGGTCAAAGAAAGATTGCACTAGCATCCTTACTTTGCGAATATCTAACCGAGTATTTTCTTCTTGCATTAAGCTCAGCTTACGTACCTCTGATGGGAATTTTGACTAAAAATGGCTATATTATGTACGCCATGTTGCTTTTGCGTGATGGTTTGAATACTGTTTTTTTTAACTTCTAGACTTTAACTGTCAAATCCCAGCCCAAATGATGGCAGTGGAGTCTCACTGTAACCTGCCGTACTCGGAAGGTGTAGCTGACACACATAACTACACACAGGGCTGGATCCCTGATAACACAACATACAATACTACTGATGATGTTTGCACCGAGAACCTGGTGCCGTCCGATGCAACAAGATCTCCAACATACAGTCACTGTGACGATGGACAAGAGATGTGGAAGTACACATTTGTGTCGTTCGCAAATGGTTTGTTTTCGAGATCTTTAACTTTTATATTCAGTTCGCTACTGCTACAACAATGACTAATTTCGAAATTTCTAATTGATAACTATTATAACAGTATGTAAGCTTCAGACAGTTGAATCAGAGGAGAGTTATCGTAATCTTACCAGAAGATTATTCAGAAAGGCGGTTGATAGACAATCAGAACATGAATTGGACTTGACATCACTGTAAACAGTAATTCATCATATAGGATGTCACGTTGCTGAAAACACATGTGTATTACTTCCAGGTTTCCCGTATGTCGGTCAACACGGCATCTACCGTGGCGGTGGTTATGTCGCCTCTCTGGGAACGTCCAACCAGTCGAGTTCAAACATAACCGCCTACTTGCAACAACACAGCTGGTTGGACAACCAGACTCGAGCGGTCTTCATAGAAGTCACGCTGTACAACCCGCACGTAGACTTGTTCTCGGTTTTCTCAATTGCCGTAGAGTTAACCAACACTGGAGGAGTTTATAGGAGTTCGGAGGCCGTCACCTTGCGTCTCAGACAACACGACGCCGTCTTGCTGTTGGTTCTACGAGGCTTCCTGGCCCTTTTTCTGGTGTACTTTGCATTTACGGAAGGTGAAAACTTTTGATATCGTGTGCTTCACGTTTAAACAAACAAACAAACAAACAAACAAACACAGACTCAGACGACCACAAACACATACAATAACAAACTTGAACTCACCTCATCTATCCCGTGACCTCTTATTGGGTCGTCGGGGCACCAGGCGGCACTACCCCCCCCCCCCCCCACCTAGCCCTGTCCTCAGCTACATACACGAACACACCGCCATACTACATTTGACTAGTTATAAATCTATAAATTTACCTCTGAATCAATTTATGTGATATTTTTAGAAACTGATTTTTTGTACTTTGTGACCTACCACTTTTGAAATATAGAGGCCAATAATGAAAAGGTTTGAGAGAGAAAAAAACACATTGATCAATAAGTTACTTTGAGTTTACACATATGTTCTATTCACCACAGCCAAAAAGCTATTCGTCCGACCGCTGGACTATGTTATTGAGGTCTGGAACTGGATGGAGCTCTTCATCGTTGCCCTTGGTTGTTCCACACTCGGTGTCTACCTCTACACACAAGGCATCATTGATGTCGTTTCAGAGCAAAACGCAGTCGGTAACTCTGCCTTTGACCAGTACAAAGTTGCTGCCGATTGGTTCCAAGTCTACACCTACCTTCTGGGTCTATTAATCTGCTGTATTACGCTTAAGTTTCTTCGCATCCTACGCTTTAACTCTCACGTGTACGCTTTGTCTATGACGATGAAGAAGTCCTTTAAGCCTGTGGCACAATTTATGGCTATGGCCGGAGTTGTCGTAGTAGCTTTAACTATGATGGCAAATTTGGTCTTTGGCATCAAGCTGGAAAGTTTCATAGATATCCCAACAAGTTTACAAAGCCTTCTTTTGATGATGTTAGGCAGTTTCGACTTCGAAAGTCTTTCTGAAGGAAATAGAGTACTTGGTCCTCTGATGTTCTTCTCGTATCAAGTCATGATGCAGTTTATACTACTAAGCATGTTCATGACAATCATTATGGACGTAAATGCACAGCAAGGGGACCAAACACCTCCTGACGATGTCAAGTTTGTTTCTTTTATCAGAGAAAAGGCATCAGAAGCAAGTGTAAAAGCAAAAGCCATACCCTCTGGTATAAGATCATTTGAGTCAAATAGTCAAGATACCTCTCCAGATATGCTTGAGAATGTAGGCCATGGGCTGGATAGGCTTGACAGATACAGTGCGCGGTATGATAGCACGCTGTAGGCGATCATACCCTTGCATTGAAAAACCACATATCTTAATGCCATTGATTAGCCAATGGTAAAACATGTTTTTTCCTCGAAACGATTCTCATCACTTGTACATATGGTAAGTTTGTCGAAAATACATTCTGGTTAACAATTACTGATATTATTTGATAAAACATGTATTTTTCTTTCTTTCAAAATGAGAACAGGTATCACTTACATCAAGTATCAAGTACATATATTTTCCCAGATCATTTTTACCAAACATGTATGTGAAGCAAAACACGCAAGGTCTTACATTCCCAGGCGTACAAGGAGGTCACAAGATGTAAACCTTGTAAACAAACATTTAATCTAATGTAATTATTATCTTTTGTGTGTATAAAGAATATACAATATCGTTTTGATTGTAAATATATAATTGTTAATGGAAACAGCGTTTCCCTGGAGCAAACGGATATAATAGAGGTGTTTTTTATCAATCTATTTGAATCTAGGCATGAAAAACATTGCATTTTATTATAATTTTTGCGGTGTTCTGATATTCTGTACTACAGGCTGATCAAGAAAATTGTATACAAAACATACATATTTACCTTCGTCATTAAATGAAAAAGTAACATAGTATTACAGTAGTGAATTGTGGGAATTCGGTGGGAGAGAGAGAGAGAGAGAGAGAGAGAGAGAAAGAGAAATACCAGTTTAAGGAGAATATTGTAACTGTTTTAATGATGAGTAATGCCAATAAAGAATACTGCAATCGACTTTGTTGATGCTTGAACTCATTAAAGAGTAAGAATTATGTATATATGTATGTCAAAGGCGAATCAATCAATGTATCTGTATATGTATCTAGTACGTAAATCAATCCCTACCATTTGTAATGTTATATGTCAAATGTTGTAGCTTTGTATCGTGATTTAAAACTTTTCTGTTATCACATCGCATTGTAGTAATGATGAAGAGAGCAAGAGGACTTTGATGTATTCCAAAGGACTGATAGAAAAGGTGACGTGTACCAGTGTAACAGAGATGTCACGCAGTGAGTGGGTGAGAGATGGATAATCCAGTGAGTGAGTGAGTGAAAGGGGTGTGTGTGTGTGTGTGTGTGTGTGTGTGTGTGTGTGTGTGAGCGCGCGTGTTTGTGTGTGTGTGTGTGTGTGTGTGAGTGAGTGTTTGACAGTGTGTCAGTGAGTGGCAGTAAGTGTGTGATAATGAGTGAGGGAGTGTGTGTTTGTGTGTGTGTGAGAGAGTGAGCGAATGACAGTGTTTGAGTGAGTGGCAGTTAGTGTGTGATAGTGAGTGAATGTGTGTGTGAGCGTGTGTGTGTGTATGTATGTGTGAGTGAGTGAGTGAATGACTGTGAGTGAGTAAGTGAGTGAGTGAGTGGCAGTGAGTGTGTGACAGTGTGTGAGTGAATTAATGAGTGACAGTGAGTGAAAGCAAGCGAGTGAGGGAAAGAGCGGAGAGGGTGTTTCGGCGTAGTTACCGGTCGGGAATATCCTTTAACCGCCAACAAGATGTGCATTGTAACCTCCAATACTATAGTATTTCCCAACAGGAAAAAGCAATGTATCTTCATCTAGAATCGTAAAGGTATTGTAACAAAAATAGAAGTCTGGTACTATAGCTCATATAGAACTGGGTACAAAATATCAATACATGTTCAAAATGTATGTTATCGGCTGTAATAATAATACGCCACATTAATGCATAAACAAACTAAGTATCGCTTAGACCACCGGTTATATTTTACTTAACCCTCATACACCCGAACCCTTTTTGCGACTCAAATGACTGAACGGGGTCAAAAATGACCCCAAAATGTTTTGTTCAGTAAAATCTCCCTTTTCACTTTTTTTTTCGCTGATTGTTATCCGTACATTACTTCATCAATGTAAGAGGAATGTTTTGGCTAGTTTAAGTATGAATAATTCGAGTTCATTATGATAATTTATGCAAAAGGATCAGAAGGACGACGTTTTGAACTATTCCTATTTAGACCGGTAGAGGATTTTTGAGGCCCACGCCAAATTTTATGTTGCATAACTCCTTAACGGCTTACAGAAGAGCCACCAAACTTGGTGAATTTTAATAAAATGTCCTTAACAAAAAATTCAAATGAATAAAGTAAGTTCATATTTTTCTTGTTGCCATGGCAACGGGTTTTTGACAGGCATATCTTACAAAATCTGCTAATTTCAGTTCAAACAATGACGTGTCGAGGAATTGTTGGTACACCACATTTATTTTCTTACATTGTTATCATCTGATATGTTATCCGATATAACTTTCATAATTTGACATTAATGCTGATTTCATGACGTCATCGGTCAAAATCCAAGATGGTGGATAGAATCACATTAAAACGTCATAATGACGTCATATTACGTCATAATGACACAAGATTTATTATGATGATATTAATTCACATGTGCATCATCCTCTGAACATTTGGTGGTGACACAACAAGACGTTTAGGAGTTACAGAGGGCAGGTCTCAAAACAGCACATTGTTTTTGCGTGGGTCAAAATGACCCCAGTGGAATCACTCCAAACTTTCCTCTATAATGTCAACAGTATTGTGCCCATCTCCTTTGAAAATTAGAAGAGGTTAGAATAGATGTCTACTGATAAAGTCACGGAAGGAAATTGTTTTGCAAACGAAATTTGCAAATGGCACATCAAAATCCACACCTGGGGTCAAAAATGACCCCGTTCGGGTGTATAAGGGTTAAGGTTTAAGCAAACTACATCAAATGGATTTGACATTTATTTCGCCTTACCTTCGCCAAGAAGACAGCATAATATAGTAACTCGAGGAGTTGTGATATGATCTTTATAAATACTTGTTACTTTAACTTCTTTGAAATAGCTACAATTCTTTACATTCAAATAAAATTGTTTTTATCGTTTTATTAGTATACGTGACATCTATTTCCAAAACGGCTATCTCACTGGACTGCTCCAAGTTTGTGAAGCGCATTTGCAAAGTTTCATGATTATTTTGAGAGCTTGAAGTAACTTTTATAATCCATTTAGCGTAGTTCATCCCCCAAATTAAAGACTGTTAAATGATGTTTTGGACAGTGATAAAGTGGAAGATTCAAGATGGCGGCCCCCACGTAACACGCTAATTGTGGTGGCTCAACATTTTCGAACATTTTTCCGCACAATTGTCGTCTGTAAAGCTACGTTGTCTACCCTTTTTGTTAAGAAAGGGACCGGTAATACGTGGCAGCACCTTTTGATGTCGAAAGGCCGGGGGAAACGAGCTAGAAACGTTAGCAGAGAGCAAAATCCCGGACAGCGCAAGAGCCCCCCCTCCAAGCTAGCCAAGATGGCGGAGTGCAATTTGAACGAGCCGAGCCTGGATAGTTTCTCGCCTGAACTCCGTGCACTAGCACAGCTGTTTATGTCTCAGTCCAAGAAGCAGCATGAGGCAGTGCTGTCAGAGTTCAAAGCTGTGGGAAGCAAGTTGGAGACTTTAGACGCCAAAGTGGCGGACATATCGGCGGAAATCACTACACTGAGAGGAAGGGTAAACGACCTAGAAAATGGCGCCAGCTTTCAGAGTGATGAACTGACTCAACTACGCCATGCACTACAACAGGTACGCCGTGACAGAGTCAGGGCAGACCTTCTAGCGGAAAGGTACTCGATGAAATCTGATTTGATAGTTCGGGGACTGATATGGAACAAGGACGAGGATTCTGTGAAGGTGTTTCGTGACTTTGTGTCCAGTCATCTGAACATACACGAGCCTATTCCACTTGTAGCTGTACATCGGCTCGCCAAACCAACACAGACTCGACCGAACCCCCCAATGTTGGCCCGACTTGTGAACTTTCAACAGCGAGACTTGATCCTGCGTGCTGGGAGAAGACGACGGAGAGAGAAGGACTACGACTACGTGGTGCACGAACATCTCCCGAGACCACTTCAGGAGGCCCGGGGGAAACTGGTCCTCTTTTCGGGTTACGTTTATATATATATATATATATATATATATATAACATTATATAAACATATATATATATATTCCATTTTCTAGGTCGTTTACCCTTCCTCTCAGTGTAGTGATTTCCGCCGATATGTCCGCCACTTTGGCGTCTAAAGTCTCCAACTTGCTTCCCACAGCTTTGAAAAATATATATATATATATATATATATATATATATATATATATATATATATATATATATATATATATATATATATATATAGTACCTTTATATAATGTGAAACATTTCTATTGGAAATGCTGGTGGTTAAATCTAGGTACGATATCCAATTATAATGCAACATCATCATCATCATCATCCACTGGTTTCTGCATCTGCAGTCGTTGAAACGTCCTGCAGCTGCATTCATAATGCAACATAAGGGTGTATATAAGGTTTATTGGTTACAATGATATCAATATTAGTAATAATGAAATAGGTCGTTGTTATGTTATTTTAAGGTGTTAACACAAACGAAAATCTTTCAGAAAGAGTATATATTAAGTAATTGGTACACATTTCTATATGCGAATCTGTTTAACTAAGTAAGTAAGTAAGTAAGTGTTTAACTACCTCTATGAGTCGATATCATATATAATCACATCCTATCGTTACTTGAGCTCTACAGTATATAATTTAATTGGCATCTATCAAGAAAAAGGAGAAGGAGCTTGACGCAACAAAAAGTACAGAGACTTTCAAACCGTCAACTATAAACTACAAAATATAGATAGAAATGAAATCTTAAAATTCTACCTACTAAGCAATGAGTAACATCCGTAGTATCATGTTACAATGAAGTAGGGCTAATCTAGGATTACAGCATCTATTCATGAACAAAATTGATGTATTTGCCTATTTTTGGATTGTAAGAGCTGTCATATCTAGATATATATTCAAATCTGCCCAACGTATCTAATCTCCTGAAACCAGTTGCACAAATAAAGTTGAATATATAATTTAGTAAGATAGATATTTATGACAACAATTATCATCTTTCTCACAAAAGAGTTGGTTTCATTAATTATAGGAAACAAGTACAATCGTTAACTTAAATGAAGAATAAATGAGAAATAAAGAATTAAAACTGCTCCACACGACTAAAAGTCGGTTGATGAAAAGCTTTCAGACAGCATCCGCCATCTTTCTTCAGCTGTGAAGCGAAAGTCACGTGACCTGGAAGTCAAAGGTCACACAGGTAACGTCACACACGGGCTAAATGTTGGCTGTACTGATAAGCTATAAATACGTACTGAAATTGAAACCAGTTAAAATCTTCCTCACAAAAAATGGACTCAAAACATCTTTAAAGTATCTTTTTAACAAACAAAAAAACAAGCAAATAAACACAAACAAACAGAAGCACTACTACCCATGGGCTGTATTGATCTGCTTTTGATACGTACTGTGATGTTCACCTTTAGAGAAATCCCCACGCCTGGATCTCCTGGATCATCTGCAGCAGATCTGGATCCGCCGGGATCACAAACAAACGTGTCAAACGGCCGATCACTCCGTACAGACAGTCGGCTTTGAAGTCTGCCGTCAGCTGTTCCAGCGTGTAGCTATGTAGGACCGAGGGTTCTAGATCTGTAGAATATACATGTATTCAGAAAATAGCCCGTTAGAACGGAAGGATGGGCGTCTAATTCAGAATATATCGATGTTTCTTTGTCCATCAGGTGAGATAAGGAAGCTAGGAAGATATGCTCTTCTACATCTGTGACAAATTTCAACTTGTTTCATACACAAATGAACCTACTATGGTACTTCAGGCGTTTAATTTTGACTTACTCTCGTATGTACAATCAACAGCCGACATTTCGGCATCTGTCTGTCACCTTCCTCGGGTCAATACTTACTGGTACTATTCCACACTGCAGCTAGGTGTCGCTGCTAACAATGCAGTCCCAAACGTTAAGTATTATGTCAAGTGCGGTCCCAAACGTAAACCATGGTCATATGTAGAAGAAGGTTATGGGTAATGGAGATTCTCACCGTTCGGACCCAGTGTCTCCTGCAGTTTGCGGTGATAGTGGGCCAGGATGTCGTCCCGGTGGTTGTGGAAGACGTCCCAAGTCGCGTTGCAAAGAAACAGGAGCGTGAGGTCGAATGTTGGCGGCTTGTACATGAGCGACTGCCAGTCCACGAGCCTGAGTTCAGTCGGCTCGTCTCCGACGTACTATGGTTGGGTGAATGACAACGACAATACTAGTAATCTGTATCTATCTGCATCTACACAGCCGGTATAACCGCCATTAGGCGTAACACACCAGCTTCGCAGGCACGCGGCACGGCGGCAGCTGGTTATATTACAGTGAACGGTGTGTTACACCTAGTTTTCGCATATCTGCCTGCAACCGTTCTTTAAAGCTATTTAGTGGGGATGCTCCTAGAGCACTTGATGACAACGAGTTCTATTCTACTATGGTTCTCAGAAAATACAAATTTTCTGAAACATCAATAATAAGTCGTTTATAAATTTAGTAAAGCAATGAAAGACTACAATCGAAGCTCTACAAGAAATCTTGACGGTGGCCATGATAATGATTGGTTTAAGAAAGAAGGAAACAAAACGTGTCATGTCTCACCTTAATCATGATGTTATTCATCCAACAATCCGTATGGCTAAGCACTTTAAGCTTCGGGTCTTCCTCAAAGATGCACATTGGGTCTAACTTCTCCAGACGAGCTACCAGATCTGTCTGGTCAGGAAAAGCTGCGGCAAAGCCCTTCACGCTGATCTGAAACTGGATCTTTCCTGCATGGGCCACAGCTGTAGCTGCTGAGGCATTCATGATCCAGTCGTACTTCTCGGGAAGGGGATTGCCCGAGCGGAGCTCCAGTCGGTGTGACAGGCCGTGCAACTGCGCCAGGGCGCCGACTGCCAGCATCATCTCCTCACGGCTCAGCGGCTGGCGGTTGGGTTTTATGGAGAACCCCTGAGCTTTCAGATTTTCCATGACCCTAACGGACACCATGGAGCGTGGATCGGTGGCGGCGAAGTAGCATTTTGGAAGGAACAATGGATCTGCAGGAGGGGGATGTTCGCCATCTTCATTCCCATGCCCTGTGATCGGTATTGCCACAGATAGGAGCTCGGGAACCGCCTGGGAGTAAAACTTTACTTCAATCGTCTCAACGTTGATATGAAAGTCCTTTGAAAACTCCTTCACTACTGTATACGGCCGCTTGAAATCTGTAAGTTTAGCGACGAGACTGTAGCGCTGACTTGTACCATTCCTTGTCCCCACCGCTTCAAAAGCGACTATATCGCTCATGAACCCCTCGTCATGGTTGATGCTTCCCTTGACATCGACCTCCGTGATGATGATGCCCGGGAGGTCCTTTTGCAGTACCTTCTGCACCCAGGAGGGGGCGATGTCTTCTGCAGACTGCGGGATTGCGATCTCGGCTGTTGACGTCATCTTCAGTAATATTTCTTTAACTTTCAAGAAGAATAGAATGTTTGGGAAACACTTTGGATTTTCAAACAAACTCAATCTAGTACTATGTTTAATGATTGTTTCCATGTATTGTATCATGCAATAAAGTTCTTCTGTATGCGATTTGTATTTCCCTTTTACGATCACGAAAGAAAGAAGCTGTTTAAAGAGGCAAGCAAATTCCATCCTAATTTCCCCACTTTCACAGGCAAAAAATCCTTTAACATCACATCTCCTCTTAACATCACAAAACCCACACATTTCCACACATTACAGAAGAAGTGGGATCATTCGTCTTCCACTGTCTGAACCCAATAAATAAGTAGAATTTAGTGTCAGAAGTTAAACAAGAGTAGTCACATGCTATTCTGTTCCTCGTTGTCTGTCAATCCTTTTTCGTGCAATAAACGTTCTGTATTGAGAACATGTACGCAAGGTTACTAGTTAATGTGCAGTACCCGTTTGCGGTCACTTGAGGCAACTTGCAGACTTCGAGGTGAGTTGTGAAAAAGAAAGTTCTCTTGAGAAGGAAAGAAGTGCTTCCGTATATGATCTATGTGCATGTGTCTTATCTACTCTATAGGTGTGCATCCAGCAGGACAGCGGACTAATTAAGCGTCTGAAAACAACAACAATTTACATTGTCGCATTACATCGCAAAACACTGTAACAGATGGCTTGGTTTCTGATACTGTAAATGTAGAAATGTTCGCGGTGGTTTTATGTTCTCGGTTCGCTGGACACTCAAAGATGACAACATGAATGTATTGCAATGGATGCTGTTTATGATGGACTATTTGGGAGGTTATAATGATTCCAGAAATAACATCTAATCTAAACATTCCCCCGACACCCCCTCCTTCACATCTGATGACAGTCACGGGACGTAGAAAAACACAGGTATCTTTATGTTCGAAAAGATCTGTCATACACATTTACTTGCCGCTAAAGTAGGAAAATTACCTAAATGTAGCAACATGAATGGACAATGGATGTCATCTGTAACCATATTACAGCTGTCTAGGTTTTGATTTGCACTCCGACCGCCTGTTTACACTGAATGTTTCTCGTGGTGTAATCCATTCATTCTCATGTCCGACTCATGTAGATCAAAACTCTTTTTTTAAACCGTTTTTGTGCTTCTAGCAGGCTACCTTCGACAACCGCTAACACACAAGTATGTCATGATCAAGTCAGGAAATTGTATAAAATTTTGGTTACAGGCTATTTCGCATTTCTACACACACCATCAGGAGTTAGCAATATTGTATAAGTTTAGGTTTGTTCAAGAATATGTACGAAAGTAAGGTCAATGTGTTACTACTTGCATTACAGTGGAAGCTCCTGCATCAATGTAGTGTAGAGAAGGTAGACTACACATCGTTAATTCCTTACCTGAGAGTTAATTTGTCGTGTCTTCTTCCTCAGAACACAAGGGTCAAAAGAGACCGTGTGATGTGTTCATTAGGAGTTATTCTAGCTGTGTATGCGGGTGGATACCTCTCAGACCTTGTCCACTCGGTTATGGGGGTGTTTGTGCGTTTTCTGTAGTATTTTAGAGAATGCATTTCTGTTGAAGTGTTGTATAGTGTAGTTTGATTGTCAGGGTAATAGACATTTTTTCTATGTGCTCCAGGTGAAGCCCCCGTACTAGCACATTCAGTAACCTCGCATGACCTTGTCCCTCACCACTACCCAACCAACGTTGGAGGCGAGTTTGGAGCAGTCTGACACGTTTTACGCCACGCCTATCTTTCGCAATGATCATGTTACAACCGTTTTACATGTACGTAGTACATATCCTACTCCCAATAGACAATAGCCCAGGATGACTTTCAAACCTACTCTCTTCAATGTCCCTGGTAAATCATATTCCATGCAAGTGTTGAGTTAACGTTAGAGTTAAGGCTAGGGTTAGACGTACTGTTATGGTTAGGGTTTAGTGTGTTGGCAATATGGAGTATCAGACAAGATACGTCATGGGGTCAAAAGAGGAGTGTACTGATTCACGAAGATGTATTTCTAAATTTTTTCCCATTTTCGCCAAACGAAATTTTCATAAGTGCATTAAAACCAGAGATTTCGTTTTCTTTATTAATTTGTAGCCAACATTACAAGCTACGCAATGGTGTGACGCAGCTGAATGTACGGCGTTCATATGAAAACATATTCCGATGTAAAGCACTGAAACCGCGATTTGATGAGAAAAATTTGCGTAACAAATTCTACTGGGGAATATTTTCGGAAAATTGAAAAGATTGCCGGTATGTTCATACTAAATTCGTACATATTCGAACAGTTGGTGGAGGCGAAATAGCTAGCCATTCTTTAGTCCTGTACAAAACACATTTATGTTTAACAATTTATGTTTAACAACATTCAAACATACTTAAGCTACCATTCTCTACATTTATAAATAAGAAGACATATCTCTTTGACATTTTCCCCTTTTAAACAGCTATTCAAATGTACATAGTTAAGTCTTTCTCTAATGCCCATCAAATGACAACTTCATCATCATAACACTTTCAAATCTGACAACGCACATCATATCTACATCACATTATATTATACTTCCCAACTAACCACCTGTAAATAATCATCTTCATTCGGTCGAAAATGGTAGCTTTTTACAGAAACACTTGTTTCACAAATGACTCTCTTCTTGCCTCAAGATGTTGACTTTTCTTGCATTTGCTACAATGTAACCTTTTGCCACATAAAATGTATCAAATCCCCAAACCTTATCAGTCGTTGTGAACCGCTTTGTTAATTTCGACTAATTACCGAATCAGTCATGTTGTGTACACACGCGCGCTTGTTCAAAGGTTTTGGTCGCAACCGAGTCAATGTTATCTTTCTGTTGTTTCAACAAAATTCCAGACTACGTTAGTCGCTGTTTATCTAAATTTTTGCGGGGCTATGTGCGAGAGAATGTCCGTATGATTCTTAGTGTATAGCCGGTTATTGGTATCACCCAACTTCGGCGTAAAGCCCCTGTCACACTTGTGCGTATATACAAGTCCGCATGAGTTGTGCATTAACATGTTTTTGCTTTAGGTTAAGTCTGCAGACGGATAAGTAATTTCTTAGGTTTGATCACTAGGCTGCACAACGGCGGGTCGAAGTATAAACAACTTTTCCCCCCACAAACCTTACTTAAGCCCAATAATGTTAATGCGCAACTCACGCGCACTTGAATATACGCAGAATTATTACAGGGTAAGGTCGCATTCCTGTGTTAGGCCGTTCCATTGGAATCAACGTTGAAATACGCAACTTTATGACTAAAAATATAGGAAAAAAAATGATGGAGTCGTTTTATTTTCTGTGGGAAGAACACGTGTTCGTCATGCAGCAAAAAAAAAGATTCACCCAAAACTAACCGTGACAACGATATTTATCGCATTTCAAACTGCAAGTACCCACTATCCGCACGAGGCCGCTGTTGTACCGCTAGCGCCGACCGCAGCACTCATAGAAAAATGCGTATCGCTCGTATCCTATCGCTCGAATGACGAAACTTTCCTACCTAATCCTGACAGTTGTAAACAAGCTTTCATCTCAAATTCTTCTTATATCAGGTCGGGCCGATAAAAGGCAATTCATGATCCACTTAAACACACGCCTCTAATGCCCGGTTATTGTTTTTGGACGGATTATTTTGATTATTATACACGCGGACTAACACAGGAATGACACCCTAACACAGCAGTTTCACAGGCACGCGGCCTGGCGGCTACTGGTTATATTGCAACATTGAACGACCTGCCGCACTTAACCTTCGCACATCTAAATGTAAGTGTTTTTTATAAAGCTATTTAGTGAGGATGCCCCTACAGTTCATGGTGGCATCGTGTGGCACAATCGGAAGGATGTTTCGCCCAGAACCGAGAGGTCCTGGGTTCGAAACTACCGGTATGTCCCGATGTTGTGCCTTTGGGAAAGGCACTTTACACGAATTTCCTCACTCCACCCAGGTGTGAATGGGTACTTGACTTCGGTTGGGGAATGTCGTATTGGGGTCACCTGCTGGCGCTGAATGGCAGCCGCCTAGACCCTTGAGCCTAGAGTGCAAGTGTGGAGCAAATATGTACCTTGTGTGTCATGTGGTTGTAAACCATGCAGCAATTCAGCACTGGCTGCCATTGCACCGGTAATTTTGGACCAATTAACCATTAATTATTATTGTTATTATCATTGTTATCATGGTGGCGACTAGTTTCATTCTACGATAGTTCTAGGAATAAAGCGAGGAGAAAGTATCATGCGAGGCCCAACGTTTAATGTACCATGTTCTATTTCCAACTTCATCGTCTATAATTCTTTCTTTCTTTCGTTCTTTCTTAATGAGAAGTCGCAAAGTTGCTTGGTTGAATAAAGGAGGATTTATCAGGCCTCTTTGGTTGAATGTCCACTCGGTTCGAAATATGAAAACTCGTCTGCGCGACTTTTTCGTCATTTCCGTAAAATAGTTGCAGTTTGAGTACTTTTCTTAGACTGAAAATATATCGTTACAACTTTCAACAAGAAATCAAAGTGCTCATACCTCCGTGAAATTAGTTTTTTGTGAACTTGGTAATGGCATAGCCCTAGCCATCATCGATGTTAGTGATCCTCCCTTTCCCCTGTTTCCTTAAAGTTAACATGAGGTGTCCTTTGTCAGGGACGACTGTGTAGCTGCCCAGAGAGGGTGTCGTCCTCTAATGTTGCAGTACCTAACAAATACTGCTAGGGGGATCGTGAAACTCTTGTTTTGGGAATCGAATATTTCTCATAACATGACATCAAAATCCAGTATGGCAACTGCATGTTTGTTTGTTTTTTCAATTGGCTACGCGCATTTTTTTTGATATTTCAGTGCACATCCCTCGCACTGACAATCCTCACACAAAATGTTCCCAATCGAGAACACTTATCACGTTAGGGGGTACGTTTGACTCGGAGCCAATCAAAAGTATCAACTATATTTAAGGTGAATATGTATATGCTAATCGTTTCGCTAAGGACAAAGAGAGGGGGTATGGGTCAAAATGCTTTGATGTGAATTTCTGGTGCCTTTGGTACTGGAAAGACGAGTTGAATTCTTTGCAATTGAATTCGGGCACATACGTCATCCAACTACTTATCACTGCTGTTTCTTTCAGGTTACCTTTATATAGTACGCAAGTCAATGTCATATTTCTATTGGAGATGTTGATGGTTAAATCTAGGTGCGATATCCAATTACAATGCAACATAAGGGTATATATAAGGTTTATTGGCTACAATAATATCAATATTAGTAATAATGATATACCGCTTGCTGTTTTCAGATTGGACGGAACTTTTCAACAACAACAGCGAAATGGGCGACGGAGTTCTACCAACAGAGACTTAAAAATCCCCCAATGACACCAGAGGATTGTCATTTGTTGACGGACATTGAAGCGACTTTCCAACATGGCGTCCTGACTGTTTTGTATGTAACGTTATTTGTGGGTAACGTTAGTAGTTTAGAGACTTTTTGAGATTCTCCGATATCCTCCCACTTTAATAATACAGCATTGCATTTTCGCAGTGGGGATTAAAAATGAGAGAATCTATGGCTATTTCGGGCTGTATATCGTCTTCTGGTACGACGGCCCAAATGGCCTGGATCGTAGTTGAGTATCGCGGAGACTTTGTAAACTCCAGATGTCTTTGGCTGCACGTTGAGCTGTTATTTTCATACTAAAGTAATTGCAGTTAGCCAACGAGTAGGGGAAGCGTAAGAACATGGCATGAAAACATGGCCACGACCGATAGACCGAGGATTATTACTAGAGGATTATGCCCTTGGTGAAACTGAGCCGGAAATTCTGTGGTGCGTGGGGAGGGAATCCCGTGCCTGGCCGGGCACGCTTCGCACTTACTTGTGAAACGCTTGTAATGTGTTGGAGAGATTAGGTTTATTAGGCATTGAAGCTTCCGTCTGCCGGCAGAGCTCGGGTTGGCGACACAACAAAAACGATGACAAAGTAGAAGGCATGACAAAAACGCCTGAAAACACGTCAAAAACCAGCCGAAACCCTAGCTCTGCTTGGAGAGTATATACGTATGGTTTCTAAGGCAGTAAGACACAAGCTTGGCAGGGAGTTTCCTCTCGATAGTGAATTGTGGACAGGTACTAGTTTTGTCCCGTGCCTCTTGTGTCTTGCAAAGTGGCAGGACTAGTAAACTGTTTCCTCAATATGAAAGTTGGACCGAAAGGTGTTTTTTAATGCATTTGAATGGAACTCGAAAATTAGAGAAGGTCCTCTTTGTTACATAAATTCAAAATTTCTTTTCGCCTGGGAACCCTTACTTGAACTGCAATTATCTACCATCAGAGAATCTTTGTTCCGTCGTGGATCCAAAGCGTAGCCTAGCAATGTCTACTGTAACTGCAATAGTTTTTGCGTCACGCCGCAGTGACCCCTTGGTCACGCCTGAAAATGAAAAAAAAAACAGGCCGTCAACTACCTGGCGGGGCCCCTTTTTCAATTGTGACCATATCATTACTCGTTCCTCCTGGAAACTTTACCTTTCTTCTTCCGGCTGGTCACCATTGTATGTTGAAATATGTATCGTGCTGTACAGATTTAGGCATCACTTATTCAGATCGTGTCACCAATGAGAAAATCTATAACAAGGTAGTACATTCCATTGGACCACATGACAACCTCTTTAAAATTGTGATGAAGCGAAAGCTAAGATGGTTTTGTCATGTGGTAAGATCGTCAGGGCTTGCAAAAACTATACTACAAGGGACAGTGCCAGGTAGCCGAAAGAGAGGAAGACAGAGAAAACGGTGAGAAGATAACATGAAAGAGTGGACAGGACTAAGCATACCGGAAGCAATGAGAGCGGCAGAGGACAGAGTGAGGTGGAGGAGGATGGTGGAGGAACTATTCATGGTGCCCAACGACCAAAAAAGAGGTCAAGGGATAAGTGAGACGAGTGAGATTTAGGAGCTCTGTAGTGTGTGTAGTCAAAAATGCAATCCAAGTATCCTCCACCAGCACGGTATCGGCAGTCAACACAGTGCCGTTACTTACAAAAAATACTGATCCTTGGACCTTCATCTAATAGATGTGCCAAGTATGTGAATAAATGACTACGTACACACACACACATCTGCACACACACACACACACATCCACACACACAGACAGATACGCGCACACACACACACACACACACACACATCCACACAAATCCACACAAACACAGACAGACAGACACACACACGCACGCACACAAACACGTGCACAACAATCTAAAAGCAGTACTTCACTCCCTTGGGGAATGAAACAACAATCCTATCAATAACAAATAGCAACGAGGTACAATGCATGGAATAATACCTCCACTCCCTACAATCCAATTTGACACCGCAAACTGTAGGGAATTGTAATATCAGAGTGTTAAGGCCCCTGGGATTTAAAAAAAAATATTCACGTGGCCAGCGCGGCTGAGCACAAGACTGTTTACAAGTTAGGGGCCTCAGATTTTCACCTCAGACCACAACGTATAACATTTTTAAACATGCGCTCTAAGGTGGCTTGAATGTAGCAGAACACAATTTTCGCTTATTATAGGGATTTAAATGGTTAAGAAACCCAAAGCGAGACGCTTCGACGCTTCAGAATTTATTGTAGGTTGCACAGAAATTAAACATACACCAAAATCGAATATGGTTGAATTTAGGGTACGGTATGCAAAATTTGCGAAAATGAACTAAATGTTGCCGACTCGTTCTCTTTTTTAAATGACGCTCTACGAAGAACAACTGAACTGCCGTTGCACAACTGAAAGGCAGTTGTACAACAATGCGCATTTAATATCCATCATACTCCGTTTTCGATTATGTTGATGTCGTGTCAGAAAACGATGCCAAGTTTTGGGAGTAACATGCCTCACTGTCTAGGCAACCATACGACTTTTCGTCTAACCGATAAAAAACAAAAGCATTCCAACCCCCACGAATACCTTTTCTTTGTGGTACTTATCCGCCAGATCAAGTAAAGCCTAGCGTTTAACTCTACTTTATCTCCGTTGTCTTCTAATCATCAAAATATTCACTAAACGATTGTTGTCTGAAAGGATCATATCACAGTTATTTCGAAGCAACCTATCGTTCGACTACTAGTCATGGTATTCTAAATCCAGTAGCACAATGGATACACTCACTCTATTGAAAAGAAACACACATTGTATCTATATGGAGTAAAGCTCCGATTATCGGTTTCGTAAACTTGTTGAGTAGTTGCTTAGCAGTGTACTAAGCTTGATATAAACAGAACGGACAATCCACTATCAATGCAGTCAGAAATAGGTAACGTTACGTTACATTTACCATGCTGTGCGGTCAACAATGTAAAACGCTGTTATAGTGTTGTTAACATTATCGTTGTTGTTATTGGGTGGGCCGACTACTCTCTCTTCGCAGTCGGGGGCTGAATCACGAGGAGCTTACAATTGGCGGAATTAAATTGCATGGATCTGGTGCGGCTGCCATTCAGCGCTACCTCAGGTGACTTTAACACGACGGTTAGGTGCGGCCATAGGACTGTAAGCTCGTTAACCTCTCACGCCGGGAAGAACACATATTCTTATCGATGTGGGTTCTTTAATGTCGATAACGCGCTCAAGGTGTGGATCTCCCCAAACACAGGTCATCAATTTGACGCCCTTCCCGAGGAAGAATCACACTTGTGTACTGTAGGTAAGCAACTGTTTATATCTTGATTTTCAACTCATTGCACTATTGCTATAATCGTAATCCTAAATATGGTATACTTTGTTTCTATGTAGTTTTACTTGAAAAACAATGTAATCAATAGGATGAAATACAAAACAAAGATGGGGTGGTGATCCACCAACACAGTCACATTGCTTGATAAAACAATCAACTCATCATAGTTTGATTCAATTGATGTTGTTCAGACAAAAGGATTTCTACAAACTAATAGTTCCTACTGCCGTTCAATAACCAAAATATAAAAGAAATTATGTTTTCTGCCATTTGAAATGTTATTTGTGTAGGCTTCTAAAGGTTTCATACTTTTTCATGTCATTAACTTTGCTATGTTGTGATATGTTGTGTTGCATTTTGATACGCTATTCTATGCCATTTTGGGCTATGCTATGCTGTGTTGTGCTGTGCGATGGCGTGCTGTGTTCGACCACTAGGTGGTAACAAAACTTAAAGTCAACTCATTCTTTAGTACATATTGTTTTACATAGATTACCGTGTACATGTTCACAGTAAAATGGCGACAGAAGCTTGGGTACCAACTCCGCTGAGTATACGAGAGAAGGTTTTCTATGGAGTTGGATCGCTGGCCTTCGTTCTACCAAACAACATCCTGAATTTCTACTTCAACTACTTTATGCTGTTGGTGGCTCAGGTTAGTATTCAACATAAGGAGTTGTCGACAGATCCTAGATCGCAAATGTCTGAAAGCCGTTCAATAAATTTCAAGTTCCTCTTCACTGCCCCCTGCATGCAGTGGCACTAAAATCACTTGCCACAGCTGTGTACCGTCTGGTGGAACGACCCCTCTCTACCAACGTCCTCCTCAACGGGTCTCCAAGCAAATTCTAAACAAGAGTCTTTCTGACGCCTTTGACACATTCTGTCAACGAACCGATCTTGGCACTTCCAGCTGTGCCTCCAAGCCTTTGCTGTCAAAATACCTTTTATAAGGTAGTGTGTGGACTCTGCAAATATATTATGGACATAAACAGTTCACATCATTTCTCTACATGATCTCTGATCCCCGAACGCACATATGAAATATGTTGGGGTACGACTAAGCACATCTTAGTCGGTCCTTGGAGATTAGTTACCAGCCTACAAAGAAGCGGCTTAACCAGTTTCCAGTAAATGGGGAAACATAACGAATAGGAGCTTATCTATATATTATATAACCAGAACGTAGTAGCTCTCGGGGTCTCTGATTTTTTTAATACAGTAGTTTGAATGTTTTGCCAGGAAAGGAAAATTATAAAAAAAGAAATAGTCCGGGATTATTTTATCAATGTTTAGTCAATTTTGTAATGATATTAACCCCTCTAGTTTTCAATATTCTGTGTTGATGTTATTTGTTGTTTATTCCCACGCAAGTTGGAGAAGCTGATGCCCTTGTTTACTGTCCCTAGGTCCCTCCCAGCATGCTGCTATTACTTGGGACGCTGACGAAAGCAATGGACGTCGTAGCCAACCCAGTCATCAGCCCCTTTGTCGGACGAAAGGACACCAAATGGGGCAAATTAAAACCATGGGAAGTGCTGAGCGAAACTCATATTGCAACCCCAGTCCCAGTCCCACGACCTCATACCTCGGCCAAATGATGATTCATGTTAACTGACTTTATAACTGACGTATCATAAATGTTTCTCCTTTGTCGTCATTTGCATAAATCGTATGAGTCAGCCATCTTTGCCACTTTGATAACAGAAGTTAGTCAGATTATGAGTCTTATCTTAACAAAGAAGGCTATGCTAGCATTTTCCCATAGATTTATGCAACTTACTTGCACAATCTGTTTTAACGAAATGCCGGAAGTAGTTCTCCATTTGCATAATTTAGGCATATAGGTGTTTCTCTCTTTCTTAGATACATATATTTGAATAGTCCTATCATGGAACGTATTAATACAGATTGCTAAATGTGAATTGATTAGCATGTGGTTAGGTCAATCATTACTTTATCACAGATATCGTTTTACCAAAAATCCCGACGACCCATCAACCTCTTCTTGGGTTAATTTCCTACAAAGTTCAAACAAATTCGGTCCCTGCAGTTCCAAGAAAAGCCTGTGGCAAAATTTGGCACGTCAATAATACGTCCTCCAAGTGGGTTTCCACAGCCAAAGATAGGTACTCATTGTCAACCTCCATGTTGGTGTCCCTACGACGACACGTGAAAACGCTTTAAAAATATTGTTGTTGTTTCCTCAACAGGATTTTTGGTGGAAGTGTGATTGCCATCCCGACATACCTACTGATGTGGGTGGTTCCTGACACTACAGCGGGTGGTAAACTTGCGTACTACCTCGCCATCTACACCGTGAAGTCTTTATCCGTCACGGTAATGAGATTCAGTTCTCAAGATTTAAAGTGTAACCGTTATTCTTGGTTGGCCCTTGATTCACTTTGGTGTCTCCGAAACAAACATGAGGAGGGTAAAACATAGACTATCGGCTGTAAATACTGTGCTTGTGAAATTCACAGAAATATGACTTAATTCTTCATTTTTCCGGCACTTCTACAATAAAGATAGAAATATCGGCGAAAACTTGGTGTGGTTAAATAACGGCCCCGTGTGACTGTCACACAATATTGAGTAGCTTATCCTAGCATTCGCTGTTGTTCTTCAATGACTAAAGTGGGCCTTCGTTAATTGATCCAAGAAATTCATAATCAACAAATTCTATGGAGATCTACAGGAGATCTTCTGGAGACCCATGAAGAGCAAACTTATGGGGACCATGGAGCGTCCTTTAGGAGCTCATTGTACTACCGATGAGCTATCTGACCAATTCTGATTGCTCAATTGTTGCTCAATGGTCGCCGCCTTAGTAGAAAATTGGTTCAAACGCTAATATTATTCATTATTTTTCTTTGCCAACAGGCACTTGCGCTAGGACTCCGAACACTCATTATGTACATGAGCGATGACAGTGGGGAGAGGGATTCTGCAGTAGGATACAGTGAGTACTTACCAAACTGTTTAGGTGATGTTCTCAAGGTGGCCATTCTCTCTCTCTCTCTCTCTCTCTCTCTCTCTCTCTCTCTCTCTCTCTCTCTCTCTCTCTCTCTCTCTCTCTCTCTCTCTCTCTCTCTCTCTCTCTCTCTCTCTCTCTCTCTCTCTCTCTCCTCTCTCTCTCTCTACATATATATATATATATATATATATATATATATATATATATATATACATATGTATGTATATAGAAATCTTTCTTGACACGACAAAAGTACAGCGACTTTCGTAAGGTCTTCTACAACTATACATGCAAACAACAAACAATGGTATATAAATGATTAACCTCAGTACAAGTATATGAATACTTCAACATGTCGAGTTTAACGTATCACTTACACTACTAGTTCGAAGATCTATCAGCATTATCAATGAACTGAATCAATTAGTCGAGAAACTGTAAATATAACATGGACACATGAAATCTTCTTACGCCTCGAGTCGGGGGAAATATTTTTTGAACATCCCTCTTATATTGATGATGATATTGAAATGTTAACATGCTTAAAATTGCAATGCAAGGAAAAAACACGTTAGTTTCTATCTTCACAGGAGTCGCATTTGAAACTGGTGGGGTAGTTGTGGGCATTGGCATGCAGGGACTCATCGTGGGGGCATTGGGAGGTTCTCTCTCGTCTTCAGCTTGTGCTAACATCACTGTTAGTAACAGCAGTGGTGTCGACGTGGACATGGACATTCTACAGGCACAGGTATGTCTTTACGGGTACCATTGACTCGTAAATTATTGGATATCAAAGTTCTTGAAATGCAACTTCTTTGGTAGCCCTTCTACAACTGTCTCCAGGAATATAAGGAGAATATATTGACCAGGAAATCTACTGCAGTCATTCACAAGCTTAGCCAGACTTGGGGACGTATTTATTTCACTACAGCACTACTTAGTGGAGAAAAGAATCAACTTCAGTCATTGTTGCCCTGTGGCGATGAATAATGGAAATCACACTTGTGACATGTGATTAACCGTTAGCCAAAAATGTTGCCTTGTGTAACTCGATACTTTGCCGAACGCCCGTAGCAACGAGAAAGACTACCCTAGCAACAGACCACCGTGTTAGAAATTCAATCCTGAGGAGAGAACCTCCAACTTAGTACAGTAAACTAATTCTAATTGTAAGAAGTTCAGTCTTGAGGACAGAAAGACATTCCTGGTACAAGAACCTCAATCTAAATACAAGAAGGTCATTTTATGTGTAAGAAATTCAGAAATGTAAGAAATGAATTCTGACTACAAGAACAATGTTATAGATGTATTGGTCAATAGGCTGGAAGACTAAAATTCTTAGCATAAAAATATATAATTTTCTTTTAAGATTGTCAAAATTGGATTCTTGTATACGGAATAATATTTTTGCTGAAAGAACAATAGGAAATACAATGCAAAATGTCTGTGGAAGTCTGGTAAAATGTTAACCGGAATCAAAATTGAAAAAAACTACAAGATTTTTTTTCTTCTTCCATGTCCAGAGAACCGGTTACCTTGTGGCCGGTGGAAGTGTCTGCGCTTGCTGCGTACTTGCCGCCATGGCGGCTCTTTTAGGGGTCACAGAACGAAAAGGTTTGTGAAGAAATTACATTTTGTATTCTCTTTGATAAAAAAAGTTATTTGTACACAACCAAGAAGTTTTACCTAGTTGAGATTTCGTTAGAACATCTGTCACCTTCCTCAGGGCAATACTGACAGCATCTACTTCGCACTACAGTGCTGCTGCAGTGTGAAGAAACGAGTTTATATACTCCTTCATCCTCCTTCATCACTTCATGTGATAAAATGTGGCTGGAGTATATTTTCTGATCAAAACAGCCACCTTAATCCTACTGGTCTGGATAAAAAAAACTACACCAATCATGAATCGTGATTTGGGGGATGTAAACTTAGTCTCGTTTAGGACCGCATTATCCATGTTGCAGCAGCGACACCTAGCTGTAATGAGGAGTAAATTCAGCCAGTGTTGCCCTGAGGAAGGTGACAGACGGTCATACCCCCAAATGTAAACGTTGGCTAGTCAGAATCTGGCTGTGTGCAAAGAACGTTATTTCTAACCTAATGAAACTATTCGAGAATAACATTCATTTACTTGCAAATATTCCTCACCTGTTATCAAGGTGCCATCATTCTTAATGGAATGTCAACCCTTTAAAAGATCGTGCATGTGACATGGCAATAGAAATGAGAATATAGTTTTACTTGTTGAAAGTTTACCCGTGAAACATGATACTTGTGACCATGTACTAAAGCAAAAATATATCAAACGCATTAGAATACACAGACAGCCTTAAATATTGAGCATAGTTTATTTTCAAATAATGCTAGCATTCTCGGGTGATGTATCATACAATTTTTATCATTTGTTATGCAATTGAGGTCCTCATTTGATTAAAATATATCAGTTGATCATCTTCTGAACAAAAATGACACAAATTGTTCAAAGTATGAAAGTTTTATCTGAGCAAAGAAGTCTATTGTAGCATTTCCTCATAAATCATGTAATTGGTGCCCTCATTTGCATGGTTTATGTCTAATAATGTCCACATTAACTTAACTTCTAAAAGCCGCAAGAATAAAATTCCCATCATTTTCTAATATGGAATTATAGTATTTTCTCATTGCTTATGCTAATGAGGACTCTTTTTGCATAATTGGCATCCTCTTCCTCAGTCACATATTCGACAATTTAGCAGATTTACAAACGTTCCTTATTGATTATGCAACTTGTTCATGATTTGTATAGTTAGCATACGATTATGTAATAATCAACGAAGCTATCTACATACCAAAAAACCATGACAATCCGTCAACACCTTCTTGTGTTCTTCTCTTTCAAAATTCGAAACAAAATCGGCTCCTGCAATTCCAAAAAGCCAGTAGGGGGCCCAAACCCACACAACTTACTCTCCCTTTCAAGAGCTACAATGAAAAATCATATACAGAACATGAGATGTCAGAAACAGAGTATACGCTGCAGTATTAAAGCAAGCAGCTAGGAGGCTCAAAACTTTGAGGTCTCAAGAGGACCTACCATCATACCAAGTATCAAGACATTCAGGCATTCTTTTGTTATCGTGTTGACACGCGGAAGGAAGGACACGCTAACGAACGCGGACAGAACCCTCTTGGCGAATGTAATCAATTTCATCCTGGTTTTGTAATACATAGAATGATATCCCTAACACAATAGCATATGAATGTAGATAATCGGATTATGATAAATTGCAGGGAATATTATGTTTTGTTTATCATGTGTACTCTCCAAGATTTTGCTCTGTTTTTCTTAATTACAACGGTAGAATGTCGTTGAAGAGATTCATCACTCACGTATAATCAGTTACTAGAATAGTCTTCCATCAGTGACATTTTAAAGGTAACAAACACGTACCTCCTAATTTTTGACGTCCTCTGTACGTCTTGTTCACGGAGTGACCTAGTTTCGTGAGAACACGAGACTTGTGTACATCTTCCGGCCTCCCCCGCCTCCTTACGGATTTTCTGCTCCGGAAGATCTACGCAAGTCTTGTGGACTTCCTTTGGATGTTAAAAGTTGTGTTTTCTGACTGTTTTCCAGACACTATGGTGGATATCAGCACACTTAACGAGCCTGTGTTGAAGACCTTGCGGGTCATGTTCACGTTCAAGCCTTTTCTCTACGGGTCAGGGATATCCATATGTTACGATATCACAACAAGCGTAAGTTTACCTTATCTGTACCTCCCCCGTACTATTCCCAAATGGAATACCCTGGCTGGCACGGTTGTGACGGCTCCCACCGTTGAGTCGTTCCGTGCCAGGCTGGAGGCCGGCCCGCCTTGTTCCGGGACCTCAACTCTGCCCTACTTTGCCCATGACTTGCTTGATGGGGCTATATGGGGGTATCTAAATGTAGATGTAGATCCATACATGTCTAAAGCAAACAACAAAGCTTGACTATGTGAGTGGTCCGCAAAACGTAGTGCCCCAATTTCCATTTATCATAATTATTTTTTTTCTTTTCAGATCATGATTTGAATTGATATTACATCAGAGCAAATCTGGTTTTATAGCATTTTACCTCGACTACCCATATGTAGTATGGTTGTTGAAATTCTAAAATATTACTAGAATATTGTTTGCTCTTTGGCATTCGAAGTAGGCAACCGGTACCCCAATTTGGCGTAGCACACGGACTTCACCGGCACCTTCACTTTTTCCACTGAGGGATTTGACGGAGCACCCAACAAAATCCATACATAGAAAACAAATCATTTTACGCTTTGTGTGCTTTGATGTCTTTTCAGTCATACTTTTACATTCTGCATGATATTCCAATCATGAAATCAAGGGTTACACATGTCTAATTTAGGTCGTAGCGATGTCACAGCCCGGTCGCCGTGTAGTGGAATGGGGGCCTTTAATGAGGATTCCCCTACCGTATTTACAGCTTTTTTGTTCTTGCAGACTTTGCAGCAAGCACTTGCACTTTACATCCAATATTCTCTGGATCGCGGCGATATGGTGGAGATTTGTCTTACAGTGGTGACGGTAAGTAGTCCCGTTGTAAATCACTTCAGGACAAACTGACTTACTGACGGCTACCGGGCTATTTTTGGGGCCCGACCGGAACACCGAATCATTTAACTCGGACTTAAAATAAACCCGGGGCCCCGTATCAAATAGACATCGTGAGCTAATCGTAACACCATACCCGGCACTCCACATTGACATTTGTGTCTTCGGGGAAAAATTTTCTGTGTGTAGAGTATAGTAAGCTGTTGTGTGAAATAGTACTGGGATAGAAAGCTACCCTAGGTGTACGGATGACGTTTTTTAAAAAAAAGACAATGCTAGTAGAGTGGCAGAAAGTGAGAGTGAATATGGTGTCATCGCAAAGGTCAGCGTGAATCACACTGAAGAAGAGTGATTGATGTCACTCGGAACGTCCGGAATTAAGTCTCCGAATTTTATCCAGTTGTAGAGTTTGAATTGTCTTTATATATTGTTTACCTGGACATAAACGTGTAGATAAACTGGTATTTGCCCGCTTCAATGTACACTTCAAGTCTTCTTTTTTTTTAATTGAATATTTATACAGTTTTGCGTTTCAGGCCTCAATAGTCGTCGGCATACCTATCGCGAAGCTATTGCTGGATAAATTTGGAAGAAAGACAATCTGCTTTGGATCTGTCTTGGTGAGGAATTTTGTAACGCTTATCTTTGTTTATTTTGCTTGCTATTTCTTATGACTTGACATTTCTATTAATATCTTCCTTTATCGTCATTCTTTCATGCCAGGCCCGACGCTTGTGTACCTACTTTGCGTCCGTCTCCTTGCGTTATGCTATGGTCACATTTCCAACCCGGGACCCGGCCGAGATGTTTGCGGGAACGAAAAATAAAACTATATGTTGAGAAATATTCAAGAATTATGCTCATGATTAATTATTTTTACGTTCTGTGTGTTTTGTTGTCTTTTATAATTCATCATACTCTTCGTTCCCGCTAACTGTCAGGCTTTGGAAATGAGACCATAGAACCAATAAGATTTTATGATATTCACATAAGTATATTTCATTGGTAGATAATGCACTGTCTACTGCTTATTTAAAATTCACTGTGCTGTTTTGATTTTGTATGATACGCATTGAGCGTTTTGTGTTAAACTTTGAATTGCATATATTTGTAATGTGTGGGCATAATAACAGCATTTCTGCTCTACAATGTATTGCGTTGTTGCAAATTTAACAATGTAACGTCAATAAAGTAAAGTAAAGTAAAGTAAAGTAGAGTATAGTGAAGTAAGTAAAATAAAGTAAAGTATTAATAGTAAAGTAAAGTAAACTAAAGTGAAGTAACGTGAAGTAGCAAATGCAATTGTTATTCAAATAAGCTGATGCCACTGTGCACCAACACTAGAGATCACTTAATGTCACTCTGATAGGTAAATAACTATTGCCTGACGTTTTTATTAGAACGCTTAAACAAAGAGTACTGGCACTAGCACTTGCACCATTGCACGCTGCTATTACAGAAATAAATGTTTCATTTTTCTAAATCTGAAAATTATTTTCCAGGTGCAATTGCCTTTACTGCTTAGCTTAATTTTCATCCCGGGATCGCTAGCAGTCATGATTCCTATCCTGGTCGCCTTTGGAGTTGGTTTGTCTGCATTGTTCATGTTACCATGGTAAAAATGATTATGATACTTTCGAACAAACATAACGGAAACAACCTTTCACACACTCCAGATATAAGAATGCATTTACCATGATTGATTTTGTGTTTATTACGACGTATTGTTGAAATGGTTAGAATTGGTACAAATGTAATAAAAACAGTAATGGTGTTCAAAGTAGCCCCTGTTCTATGTCTTAAGCTGCAAAAATCGTATCTACTACGCGCCATATCTGGACTGCCCTCTTGAGGTCTGGCCAAAAAGGCGCTCGAAAATGTACATTAGAATATTTTCAAACCGTTAGCCAAATACTATAAATCAGGTTCCGACCTAGCCTGAATTCAATCAAGCCTTCTGTGACCGCTCGCCGCCCTGTAACCGCCTCGCAACCCATGAGCTTGATGGCTTGGACCCCAAACTCAAGGGAATCCTCCTTTCTAAATATTGATAATTTTTGCAGCCGTCGTCAGCCCACAGAGCTGCATGCCCAGGCCAGACTCTAGTTGCTAAAGATCTATTGCTGTTGCTATCCAGTGATTGACAGCTGCAGATGTCTGATCTGCAGGTGGTAGGAAGAGAGTTTCACAGGCCGTTTCTCTGTACTTTGAACATTTTTCGACAGTCAAGTCTTTTTTTTCTTGTTGGATTTTCAAACTTGGTTTTTGATGTGGGAGAAACTGACATTGTCTGCCTTTAAAGGAACAGATGAACTAAGGAGGTTTAAAATCCCTTTTAACCGCCTTGGATACATCTCATTTCTCACCCTGCCAACATCTGGATCTCATTTCCAATCCCTTCCTCCCCGTCTGCTTGTGGTGCCTGGTGTGACAGCTAACAGACAGGATAACTAGGTGGTTTCTATGGCAATGGGAGCCTAGCTGAAATCCTGCCCTCTGATTTGTGTTACTATTTTTGATAACAGTTCTCCTGGCTTAGAGCTAGTTGAGCACAAACTCCGCGGGGAGGGGAGAGAAACCCACGGACAGCTGGAGTTTGCGTTATACAGACTAGGTTCCGACCATGAGGCGTCGATACAAACAAAACATGATTCATATGGTATTGTTATGGCGGACTTCCATTACCTGTATACCCAAGAACGTATATTTTTACTCATTTTCAAAACTCTTGAAGTCCACTATCTCTTTATAAATCTCCTCCTATCATGACCCCCCATTCTTTACTAGCCCGGATGACAAAATGTGAACGTTTATTTAAGGAGAAACTGTTATGTGACACATTCTTTTTTTCAAATTTATCATTGTTAATTTGTATTATTTGACTTAAGCATATAATTGTTGTTGTTTTTTTTGTTTGAGATGCCGTTCATAGTTAAACTATGATAACATAAATATCAAGTTCTTGTTGAAATTTATTAATAAAAAATTGAATCCAATCATGAACGCTCATTCTTAATTGTTGCCCCGTGATCAAGGATTATGCTGCCTGACGTCTTGGACGAGTTCAAGTTTCAGACGGGGAAAGAGCTGGACACCTACTTCTATGGCGCCTTCAATACTATCAAGCAGCTGGGAACAATCATCGCTGCTTCAGTCATAACGGCGTCACTAGAGTAAGTATATCTAAATGTGCAGGCTGAATTTTGGTAAGACTTAAAGGCACGTATTGTTGAATTTTGGCGCAAAAACTACTTATGTTATGAATTTAACAAAATTCCAATTTAGAGTGACATTTGTAACTAATATTCAACATATTCGCGACTTTTTTCACATTTTCAACGAGAACGGGGAAGCAAGCTGCGCGATGCACCTTAGATTTTGTTAGCCTACCGAAATCTCCCTCAAGAAAAGATGGCTGACAAAAACAAACAGCAATGGGAAGTTGCGCATACTACTTATTTCAATGCGTTATCACCACACAACGAAGTCGCATTGAACCGCTGTGAATATCTCTGTGCAGTGTAAAAAGGTACATTCAGCCTCTGATGTAGAAAATCACCAAAACCGTTGACTTTGAACTTATTGTTATGTTTTAATTGACGATTTATTTAGGTCATTTTAGGTGTTCAGGAATACCGAGTTTCAAAACCTATTCAACAATGAGAGATGAAATCATCATTGTGTTTATGACAAACAACCGCAAGATGAGTCATTCAAGATGTCTATATCAGCCCCTGTTTCTAAATTAGTTTATCGAGTTGGCGCAGGGTAGAAGTAAGAAGATGTACATAAACCACACCTTTAAGTAAAATGAACCGACAAAGAGAAGGGTTTGTAGGACAGTGCTGATGGAAACATATTTTGCATGTTTACTATGTCTCTTCAGAGCATGGCACAGAAACGGATTTCATTGTCCTTTGGCAAACTTTGCACCCCCATCAATTTTCCATTCTTTTGCAAAAAAAAAATTGTCTTGCTTGTTAACTACACTCAAATCATAAAGCCAGGATTTAATACAATGATGAACTGAAACTAACAAGGAGGAGGTATTTTAACTTAGAGGAGACTGTGGGAGGGTCATAGAAGATGTATCCTCACCAAGTGTAAATTTTGCCATTATCTATTTTGCTATTTGCCAGCCAAAGTTATGCAGATAAAATATCTATAATGTATTGAAATTGTATGTCATTTTCTGTAATTATAACCAATCCTTTAGAATCATTTTCCGTACTTGTAACCAGTAAGGCTGATGGGGATACCACGTATTGCCTTGTTGCAAGCCAACTAGCTATAGACAGATTGATAGTTTAGATGATTTTCTTATACATTTAGAAGTAACGACGCCGGAACCTTTTTTTGTATTTTAAAGGATCAGTGGATACAAGACCGGAGCCTGTTCCCAGCCAGAGTCTGTGGGTTTTGCCTTAAGAATCGTCATGTCTGTATTTCCCATGGCAAATCTGCTGCTATCTTCTATCTTCGTCTGGAAGCATCCCATCACGGAGACTACCCGTCAACGGACGAAAGCGGCACTACAGGAAACTCAGTGAGAACAATTAATTGTCCGTGTATATGCGATTAAACATGCTAATACTTTACTGTGTTTTTTTGCTTTCCGCAGTGTTCTAATTTGATGTCATGGTCATGGACCTTTCATAATGTGAAAACAGAAACGCTCCTTCGGAACAGCATAGAGTTATATAAATGACGATTGTGGACAGAAGAACGGGAAGTTGAAAAGTGTACATCTTTAGACAAAGGTTGTTTATACGGAAGGGGCCTTGAAGTTTTATGTTAGACTAAAATGCATCACGATTGGGCATGCGCACCTGAAACTGTGAATAGGCTTGTTTTTCTTAGTGGCTTACATTGTGTGCCCACTTATCTTTAGATCGACCTATTTTAGGTAACCTATCTATTAGTCATGTATTGTGCTTCGTTTTACCCGTTCTAGCGAGCTCTGCATCACCACTCTTTAAGCTTTTGTTCGTATCGAAAACCTGACATTGTCTACGTGTTGTGTTTACAGATGCCCCAATACGTCGACCATGAGTAGTGACGTCACGACAGAGACACCAAGCAACGACGTCGACATCAGCACGATTTCTTAATATCAAGCCATTTAGAGCAGGATTGACATGCACTATGTCACCAAAACAACATTTGATTCAAGAAAGATTCAGCATAACCCGTAAGAATCATTCAAGCAATATTGATTGCTTAGAATACGGAATATTTGGTATGGCTCTACCTTGACTAGCCTGTGTTAAACAATCTCTCCCTGTGAGAGGCTGATTGGGCCTTCTCCCCGAGAGCTTGTGGCCACTTTACTTTAATTTGAGAGTTTGTTTGTTTGTTTATTCATTCGCATATGTACAAGTGTTTAAAACAAAGATAAACAGGGAAAAAAAACATACAGAAGGGACCAGAAGCCTAGGTGGCTTTTCTTGGGCCTCCCCTCGAAACTTGACAATAGGAATTATATCATAAATTGTAAATAGCTCAAAACTAAGGGAAATTGACGATAGAAAATAAGTTGAACGTAATAAATTGATCTATACGAGGAAATACAAAATGGATTTTAAGATATTAAACATAGTAAGGTACGCTTATATGATCAATACTAAACATAACTAACAAATATTGAAAAAGTAGATCAGAAATGACACAAAATATCAATCATCAAATATCATTTGCTCAGAGAGAACCATCCCTTTCTTAGATTTACCAATAGGAGCTCGAATTATTTATCACTTATATTGATATTAGTCCAATTGGAGCTTAGGTTTCTCTGTCACTATGGAGGCCAGTAATCAGAGCCTCCAATACCATGGTATCAGGCAGTTCTCAACTTGTCAATAATTGGTTAATTTTGGCACATAGAAATCGACAGGAGAGAGTTCACCATGAGGCTTACAACTTACAGGCCATTGGCCTAAAGGCGTCAGGGTGAGAAGAAGGTGAGAAGAAATCAACAGGAGTAGGGTGTCTCCGGTTCTCCTGACTTATAGGTGTTGGCCATCAAGCTTCTTGGTCATTGTCAGTGAAAGGGCTTCTAGAAGCTCGATTTAGTCAGGTTAGACTTTTTTTTTTACATTGGTTAGGTGTCTCAAATTCACTCTTTAGTTTGTCAAATTTACGACGCATCAATCTGAAAAAACAAAATCCACGGTAGTTACGTGCCCTAAAACGGTGAAATACTTAACTGCCTTGGCTGATCAGCTACCATTGGTTGACTGACCTGAGAGAGAGAGAGAGAGCAATGGTCCCTGCAGTACTAAGAGCCGAGAGAACCTTTCGTTCGTACCTTACCAAACAGACCTAAATAGTTTCTCCGACTGGGGGCCCAAGGCAACCTCCTTTATCAGCACTGAAAACCGCTCGGAAAATGCTCGGCAAACCCTCCCGGTCTCAGCCCTGATGTTTTGAACGGAGATTTTGGCTTCTGAGGGCGTCACTGACAGTTGCTCATAAATGATTAATGAGCTAGCCTTATTTGGCACAGACAGTTGTTAGTTGCTCATGGATAATTAAGTAGTGATGTAAGACGTAAGCTGATTGGCTGATAGCTTCCCAGCATCCTTTGCGGCTTTGCTCGAGATGAGATTTAGCAAACCATCTGATTGACTGAAGCTGTTTTCGTGGCGACGACGACAGAAGTGTGTTCAGGGGCTCGGAAGGACAGGGCCGCTATGGAAGGTAACGAACCGAACATATCGGGTCTGCTGGGAGAATGGCCCAAGTGAGAATGGCTCCAAAACATAATATGCCTTAACAACTTTGGCATCTACGAAAGGATGTAGAACACCTCTTTGACTTTGATTTCTGCAACGACTGCTTGATAGATACAGGATTCCCACACTAGGGACATTGGCAACAAACGTAAAACCGGTACTTGCAAAAGATACTGTGCTGTGTGTTGAATGCTATCTCTCTCCACGCGAGAATAGAAACTGTACTGTTAGCACAGTTACTTGCCTAAAAAAGATTAGCTATATGGGAGAACAGGTTATCTTAGGAAAGACGCTAACACTAGCACTTTCGCTATTCTAGTTATCTCAGGAACTAGCATTTACTTAAGAAAACAAAGGATGGAAGAAAGAAACTTTAAGAAAGAAAGAAAACATGATAACAAACGAAATAAAGGATGAATGAAAGAAAGAATTAACAAAGGAAGAAAGACAGTGGATCGCACCACTTATGTTCTTGTTAGTTGTTTTCGCCGGTAACATAACTTTCAAACATAAAGAGCCTTGACGTACGTAGGGCAATCAAAAAAATCAGAATTTGCTGTCATAAATAGGTATAGAACCGGGGAGATTTAAAAAAACTTCCTAAAGAGTTCGTCCATTAAGTCCAAAGGTAATTAAGATGAGTCACTTTTTTATTTTATGTCCCAAATATTTTGATATACATAATTCCCTATACTCAATGTTATCGTCGGATTTACCAGTATTTATCTCAATGGACTTGAATAGCAAATTTAAGTACATAATGACATGTAACAACCCCTGCATGGTACACATTGGAAAATATATCAAAAAATGCCTAGACGTTAGAAACTCCTCCAATGATTGTAAAATCCCATTGTCATCCCTTACTACTACACCACATTGTATTAGATAGATTGATTAATTAGCCTTATAGAATGATACCTATGTACCAATGGATGCCATACTTTGTACCTTGTAAATTGTTGTGCAATTAAGTTTTTTTTATAATAAGAGTTCACGTCAGCCGGAGAAGGGGCCACCTTGATGTAATATGTTGGTTCCATTCGTGATTAAACCATGTGCACGTTTCCGCACCGCTTACCGAGCTGATGTCTCCGAGTTGTCTTCTGTGTGTTACGATTATTACGAATCAAAGGTTAATTTTTGGCGAATTTTTATCGTTATTTTTGGTCAAAAATAACAATAAAAATTCACCAAAAATCGTCATTTCAAAATATAAACGTAGCCTTACATAATCCTTGATGTATTAATATCATGTACATTCCTGCAAAGTAATATTGGTAAACATCGAAGTACAAGCCAAGGAGAGCCTTTTTTCTAAAAAAAATGGGCGTGGCCTTACAATTCTTGATGACGTTATCATGACGTCATACTAATTTGCATAAATTATCACCTTGCTATAAGGTACTACCTGAAACAAAATTAATGTTGAGGAAGGTTTATAAAGCTTTTTTTTAATAACATCCCAAAGCTCCTCAGCCACCCTTCAGCTGTACCTTAAGCACCAGGCGACCACGCAAAGATCTCTTGACACTACATTTCATTCATCTGACAAGACAGAGACCCCCTTCTTGGGCCTCTCTCCTGTCGAACTCCCCGGTTACTGACCCCAGAACTCTCCCAGCCCAGGGTTCTAATAACCCCCTGGAGTCTTGGCAATACCATTCTCTTGTGTCGGGGGGGGGAGGGGGTAGGGGGGGGGTGTTAGGCTGACAATTATTATAACGCTGTTTCAAATTTGCGTGTCCCTTTAGTTTTACGCATTTTACAAAATTGTGTCAGAATGTTTTCCTGAACACGCGAGTTGGTTGTTTTAGAAAGGGTGTTTGTAACAAAAAAATAATAGTATAATTTTTCTAATAAAGTTACCCGTGTAGTCAAACAAAATCATGTACAAAAATACAGGTCATTTTTTATAGGACAGGGATACGTTTTATATCCGGCCCACAGAGTTACCCTCTTGGCATAGATTAGTTCGTTGATATAAAATGAAAAAGGAAACTTAATGAACTCCACGATTCCGTGACGTGGAAAGACTTGTGTCGGCGATACGTAATTGGCGTTATCTGCCCTCATTACGGCGTACCTGTATGTAAAGCAACAGTGCCCCCCCCCCCCATTTTTCTCGACATGTCACTGAACAGGACCACTAAGGGGTCTTAATTAATTTTACCCTCTTATTATGGGAGATTGATACCAAATACGAAAAATGTTCTACTAAGTCTCAGAGATGGCGTCCTTAAATTTCAATCAACGACATCTAGTCGATGCTTCTTTTTTTCTGCTACAAGACATTTAAACAATCTGAAAGTACTGAGCTCGGATGTATCGATGCTTATCAATCGATCGATCAATCAATCGATCAAAGCCTTTATTCCTTTTCAAATGCTTGTTCGGTCGCAAAGGCCGCTTTACAACAAGGTCGAAGTGGTGGGGAAGGAGTCACTGATTACGAGTACAAAATAAACTGCTAAAAGGTCGAAGTAAACGACATCAATTTCAGGTGCAGTTTCCGTCTCACAGATTTATCATCAACCTTTTTTCCTTTGTTAACGGGGTGCCGGCCCGAGTTTAGGCCATTCATAAGTAGGAGAACCGGATTCTTTTCTTCTATTCGGCGACTAGCGAAACGTGCCTGGGGTGTATGTCAAGGAATCAAAACGTACATACAGGCAACCGGGACCAGTCTGAGCATACAACCGTGATTTACGGTCTTTTTTCGACAAGCCGATTCGGGGTAAGTCATGTTAATAAATCGTTTTATCTACCTGAGAACGACGAAACAATAGCTTCAGGTAACGTTAGGTTCACTTAGATTCAAGAAATATAAATGTAGGTCATAGATCAGATAAGGGGTATGTCATTTGTATGCTGAAGGCTTGGGTGTTTCTTTCAGTACATGTCATTGTGTCAACGATGACGTGCAGAATTGCATGTACAACCATTGTCAGGCGTACTAGTTAGATTTACCGGGGACAGAATTTCTTAGTACGAAAAAGAGTAGGGGCATGCCCCGGTGTGAGTGAATCAAAACATCCCGGCCTAAATGGGGTAGGAAAGCCTGCGTAACCCCTGCTTCTCCTAACGGGCCAGTGAAGTCATGCTTGTCTCGAGCATTGATGTTTCTGACCTAGGGCGAAGAGATGCTGTTACAGTAAGAATTAGTTCAGTGCTTTGATGAGTGAGTTCGTTAAAAAAAATTAATCAAAAAAATTAACCAGGGTTGAGATGCACTTGGTTCACTTTACAGAAAGTGGGGGTTTCTAAAAGCAATAAATCAATATCTCTTATCATGTTAACATTGTAATATATATCGGGAAGATCTGTATTCTTTTGTTCTATACGACGACTGGCATTCAAACCTATCCTAAGCGACCACTCAAGGGACTAAGAAGAAAATTGTTGCTGAGGACAGGTTGTTGCTCCCGAAAAGTTGTTCGGTTGGTCGGATGATTGATGCATTTATAGTAATTTGGTATTTTAATTTCTTGGGGAACTTTTCAACGTTACCAAGACGTAACAAACCTAAACAAAAGAAGCCCAGGGTAACTGTTAGCTGATGTCAATCAATTTTTGTTCTTAAGTCATGTTTAAATCCCCCGTTTGGGACTGCAAAAAACGTGGTTGCTGGTTAGGTATGGCAGTTGGTAGCTCGGGAGAGGGTCTTAACTACGTAAAAATGGAGAACTGTTTCAATATGTCCTCTGACGACAGGTGGTGGTTCAGCCATTTTTAACTGTAGTTATAGACTGGCGACCGTTACCAACCTTGTTTAGGTTAGGGTTACGGTTAGGGTTAGGTTAGGGTTAGGATGTCCCTGTTAGACAAGCCGATTGGTGTGAGTAATATTAACGCAACGGTTGACCTTAACTGAGCATAACGGAAAACTAGTTGTGACAGATTTAAATACCGTTAGGTTGGGTTGGGTTGATTCCAGTGATGACATTAGGTAATAGGTTAGGAAAGGGGTATGTCGCTGTTTGCTGTCTTGTGTATGTAGTGTCTCAGTCAGTAGCCTTAAAACAATTTTGCCGGTGAGGTGCGGAATCGCATTAAGAATGCATTAGTACCGCTTGTAGGTCAGCAGAATTGCATTTTTTGCACGAAAGTTTTCATTTGTAATGCAGAATGGACCCCTCTTTCCACATGACGGTATCAGGTCAACTCTTTGTAGCAATGTGTATTATTTGAAATCGTTCTAATCGGCCCCGGCTCCAGCCATTATGGCCTGCCGACAGACACCCCCCCCCCCCCCCACCAAAGTAGAGACCCAATTGTTGGACATTCCCTAAAGGCAAAACTGACAGATGCAAAGGTTCTGTTGACACCTTTTACGGACAAACTGCACATCCAAAATAACTCTTTGTTCTTCGCTGTGTGACCACCTGTACATTTTTTTCTTCAAATTTGGAGTTGCGTTCTATATTTCTTAATGATTTCTTTCACCCAATCACTCACTATAGTTATCATTATTTTACGCTTTACATTCCGATCAAAGTATAAAAATTCAACAACAGAACAAGTCTAAACGCAACTGTGAAACATAAAGGATAAATGGCTTCAAAGCTTATCTTAAAGCCCAGAAGCGAGGACAAAACCTTTTCTTCTCATTTTCAGATGTCCATGAATGAGAACAGGTCACTGCGCGAAAGTGCTGACAAAAACGTTTGGCTAGCAGTAATCTCCGTTATCCAAATGAGTTGAACATTGCAGACTACCCTATACTTTATATGCATATAAAATGGGGTTTATAACCCGCCCTAAGTGCATAAAGTGTTATAAGGCAAGGTCCGTTTCCATAAACACCGAAGAAACAACTGAGGTCGCGAAGCGACCGAGTTTAGGAGGTGGTTATAGAAACTGACCATGCCCTATGATACAGTATATACCAAAGGAATGCGGGTCATTAACGGTATTATCATATAGACATTATTATTATACAATAATATCAAGCTGACTCATGAGTGAGACAAGTCCTGTATAACATATACAATATATATCTTTGATATCAAACATCTTGCTGCTGTTTCCTAACTGTCCCTCCACTTTTTCATTCCAATCAAAATATCGACGACAAATACTGTACGAACACGTTTGACCACACCTGTCAAACAATAAAGCTAATTAGCTTCAAAGCTTATCTGTAACTGGGTTAACTGTTAGCTGCTGTCAATCAAGTCGAGGGTAAATCCCTCGTTTGGGACTGCAAAATAAGTGGTTGCTGGTTGGGTAAGACAGTTGGTTGCTTGTGAGAGGTTATTAACTATGTAAAGCTCGAAAGGACCGTTTCAATATATCCTCTGACGGCAGGTGGTTGTTTGGCCAGGTTTGACTGTAGCTATAGACTGGTGACTGTGACCAATCTTGTATACTGCCCCTGTTAGGGTAGCTAATTGGTGTGAGTCATATTAACACAATGGTTGACCTTAACTGATGATAACGGAAAACTACTTGAGACATCTTTATATGCCGTAAGATTGGTTTGATTCCAGTGATGACATTAGGTAATTTCCGGTGAGGTGCAGAATCGCATTAAGAATGCATTAGTACCGCTTGTAGGTCAGCAAAATTATATTTCAAGCAAGGAAGTTTTCATCTGTAAAAAAGAAAAGACTGTAATGCAGAATAAACCCCTCGTACAGCATGACGGTATCAGGTCAAATCTTTGCAGCAGAATGTATTATTTGAAATCGTTTTAATCGGCCCTGGCTCCTGCCATTATGGCATGCCTACAGACAAACAAAGTAGAGACCCAATTGTTGGACATTCCCTAAAGGCAAGACTGCCAGATGTTAAAGTTCTGTTGGCACTTTTAGGGACATACTGCACATACCAAAAATAACTCTTTGTTCTTCGCTGTGTGACCACCTGTATATTTATTTTCACATTTGCAGTTGCGTTCTATATTTCTTTATGATTTCTTTCACCCAATCACTCACTATAGTTATTATCATTTTAGATTATACATTCCGATGAAAATATGAAAATACAAAGGCATATTTGAACAAGTCCGAACGCACCTGTGAAACATAAAGAATAATGACTTAAAAGCTTATCTAAAAGCCCAGAAGCAAGGACAACATTTTCTTCTCATTTTCTGATGTCCATGAATGATAACAGGTCACTGCGCGAAAGTGCCGGCAAATACTGTTATCCAAATGAGTTGAACATTGCAGACTTCCCTATAATTACCAAGCATGACATAGGGTTAATGACCCGCCCTACGTGTATGCAGTGTCATAAGGCATGGTCCGTTTCTATAACCGCCAAATGAACTACTGAGGTCGCGAAGCGACCTAGTTTATGAGGCGGTTATAGAATCTGACCATGCCTTATAACAACGTATACACCAAAGGAATGCGGGTCATTCACGTTATCATCATATCGCCATTATCATATCAAAGTGGATGAGTCAAGTCTGGTTCATATCTTTATATTACACATCTTTCTGCTGTTTCCCGAACTGTTCCTCCACTTTTTCATTCCGATGAAAATATCGAAGACAGATTCTGTCCGAACAAGTCGGACCACACTTGTCAAACATTAAAGATAAATGGCTTTAAAGATCATCAGAAAGCCCAGAAGTAAGGACAAAACATTTTCTTCTCATTTTCTGATGTCCATGAAAGATAACTGGTCACCGCAGATAAGTGCTGGCAGAAAATTTTTGCTAGCAGTAGTCTCCATCATCCAAAGGAGCTGGACATTGCAAACAACACCATATGTACCTAGCATGATTAATCAAGAGCGATATTTGCTCCATAAGTAGGATTTACTGTTTGCGAAATATTACAGGTAAGTCTTAGTTTAGGCAACCAAGTTTTGACTTTCCTGCCAAATGTCGCTGTTATCTGAGGAACCGGCTTTCCCAGACTTACCTGTCAGACTAATCTACGCCAGAATCACGTAGCACACTTTAATAACACCACGATTTAGATACTCAGGGCCACTCTGCAATAAGTGGAGCCTTTTTCTTCTATAAGACGACTGGCAAATACGTTAGTATCGTCTGAAAAGGAATCAAGGAGTTCCTATAGACTGGTAAGAAAGCAGAGTATCAATCGAGATTTAGCACTGTCCCTCTTTGGCCAGCTTATTGGGGTGAGTCATTTTAATACAACGTTAGACTCTCAATCCAGATTTAGCACTGTCCCTCTTTGCCAAGATCATTGGTGTGAGTCATTTTAATACAACGTTAGACTCTCAATCGAGATTTAGCTAGCACTGTCCCTCTTTGGTAAGCTCATTGAGGTGAGTCATTTTAATACAACGTTAGACTCTCAATCCAGATTTAGCACTGTCCCTCTTTGCCAAGATCATTGGTGTGGGTCATTTTAATACAACGTTAGACTCTCAATCGAGATTTAGCACTGTCCCTCTTTGGTAAGCTCATTGAGGTGAGTCATTTTAATACAACGTTAGACTCTCAATCGAGATTAAGCACTTATCTCTCTTTGGTAAGCTCATTGGGGTAAGTCATTTTCATACAACGTTAGACTCTAACTCAGAATGACGGAAGACTAGTTGGCGGAGGTCTATGTAATGTAATGTTAGGCTGGGTTGAGTCTATGTTAGGTTGGTTTGTGTTAAGTTCGATCAGTATTGAATGTAGGACAATGTATTAGGCAAGGGATATATCGTCTGTATGCTGACGGCTGTAGTGTTATTCATGTCTAATCTGAATTTCGTATGTTAGTAAGGATATCTTAGCCTCTTTCGCAGACTTCTTGGAGCGATGGCATATATTTTGGGGAGGGGAGCGCTGATACGGGATTTTTTCAACGGGCCAAGGTTTTCTAATGCCTTCGTCTCCAGGACAGGTGATCTTCCCTCGGCGACATAACTCCCTTAGCCGGGAAAACCTTGGCCCGTGTAAAAAATCCCGTATCAGCGCTCCCCTCCCAAAAATTAAAGCCGCCGCTCCAAGGAGACTACGAAGGAGGCTAAGAATATATGATAAGTTATGATTTTAGATTGTAGTAATTATAGTAACGAACACATAGTCTAAAGGTATATAAAGGCTTTCAATAAAATGGTATGAACGTAAATTCGTGTATACAATCACAACATTGATAGTCAGATTTGTTGCATTGTTTATACTTCTGAATATATTCTCTTCAAGTCATAAATTAATAATATTTGCGAAATGATCATGCTTAATAGCTTCAGAAATTGATGTTAAATCTAACAAAAGGCCCTTGGTACAGAAATTAAGATCACCTACTTTTGAACATTGCGTTGTTCCAAAAATAGGTGCTTTAATAACGCGAAAATGTGCTCTTGAATACCTACAGAAATAAAAATCAAAAGGAATCAAGAATGAAGAGTGGGGAAACTGACAGCCGCGGAGAGAAGATCAAACATTTCCAAGATGCGAATTCCGAGGATCAGAAAAGGGGCAGAGATTGGCGACTCTGTATCAAGGCAAGACCAAACTTTCACTTAAATTTGTTTAAGAATATTTACGGAATTTTACTCTAATGGTTGTTGCAGATTGCAATAAATTTAATAGATATTTCATATGAAAAGTATTGAGTTCTGTTACATTAGCAACCTTCTTCTACCTACCTTTTTTGATGATAAATAACCAATGATCAAGACGATAACAGACAACATTATATTTCCGCGAACAAACAAAAACTGCTTGCGTCAGAGTAGGTAATAACATAATTTTATAGAGAAAGCACTTGCCCATACGTGCAGTCACTCAAACGATCAACGTGTCAACTTGCACTGCGTAATAATTTGGTCCCATTTCCAATCCGGAGCCCGGCCGGGCTGTTTGCGAAAACGAAAAAAATGCACATCAAGAAAAGAAAAACATATAGTTAGGAGTAACTAACTAACGTTTCGAGTCTTTGGTTGTCTTTCATATCATTTTTTTTGGTCTCATAAAGATGCCCGGCCGGGGCATCGCTTTGGAGATGGATGCAAAGCATAATTACAATACTTTTTTATGCTTCGGCCCCATTTCAAATCCTGGGCCCAGCCGGGCAGCCTGTGAGAATAAAGAATATGATACAAAGACAACAAAAGACTCAAAACGTACAAAGATACTCCTAACCATATATCATGTATTTTCTTAATGTGCTTTTTTTATTTTTCGTTTTCGCAAGCAGCCCGGCCTGAAATGGGACCGAAGCATTAGTCAGCAGACATATTCTTTCGCTTTAAAAATATTTTTGTTTCAGAGCCTGTTTGGTGTGGCAGCCTGCCTGGCGAGCGCCCTCTTCAAAGGTCCAGTGCCTGCAACGTCACGATATGTACAAGACCGAGGATACAAACCATTCCAGATACTTTTCTTAGATGATCTGCTGATTTTCCTTGTATCTCTGTGCATCACTGTGTTCCAGCGGACAAACATTGTCCCAACCGACTGGAAACAGGGAGCCCGGTTCCTTTTCCAAGGACTGACTCGAGTTGCCAGTGTGCTTTGTCTGTTCACGTCGTATCAATTTATTCCTCCGGCAAACGTTGAAGCTGTCTGGAACGCTAGTATGCCCGTTTTTGTTGTAGCCCTGTCCTGTGTCTTTCTTCAAGAGGTAAGCTGTAATCTTTCCCTAAGCATAGGCTATTCACCCTCCTTAAAGAATGACCCCTATCGCTCGATACGTCTTTGGCTCGCTCGCGTAGGGGCCCTGCTCTTCAGCGACGGTAGATAAGGTTCTGGCACCGTTACTGACAGTTAGTTGCTCATGAATAATTAATGAGCTATCCTTATTTGGCGGTTAATTTGTTCTGAACCTAAAGTAACGATGTGAGACGTAACCTGATTGGTTGATAGCTTCCCAGCGTCCTTTGCGCTCTTGCTTGAGATGAGGTTTAGCAAACCCCCTGATTGGCTGAAGCTGTTTTGGTGGCGACGGCGCCAGAACCGTGTCTACCGTCGCTGAAGAGCAGGGCCCCTACGCGAGCGAGCCAACGACGAATCGAGCGATAGGGGTCCTGCTTTAAGAAGGGTGAGGCTATTGAGTTTCTTACGACTCAACAAGTAATATGTTTTGCCTGTTGACGCTTCAGTGGACTCTATGTCACCTAACTGGGGCGTCACTGCATCGTTCTATTTCAAATTGTTACTTGGCGTCGCTGGTGTAGTGTTAAGAATGTGATCCCAAACGTGGCCTCATCACGATTTATGACTGAAGTCTACAATATGAGTTAACTTAAAGCCAAATGTATACGTTAGGTCCCGGACGTTCCACCGTTGTTGTTAACGATCTTATTTTACCTTCCAGACCCCAACTCGTGTAACCGTTCTCGGCAGCACGTGGTGTGTAGCAGGTGTCGTACTTCTCGGTTACGGCAGCTTCGTCAACACAGGGTCATCAGCGGACACAGCAGACGTTACGTTCGGAATGGTTCTTACCATAGCCGGAGCACTCATTCACTCCATGCTTGACGTTGGTGCCAAAAATATTTTGGAATCAACTTCGAGGGCAAAGCTTGTGATGTATACGTACGTCATCAGCGCAGTGTCTGCCGGGATAGGAGCGTGGGTCACCAGCTCTACATGGGAACTTAAACCGGAAACAGCAACGGTCTTAGCACTAAGCTGTGGTAGCCATGGCATAGGGATGCTCTTCTTTTATATTGGTCTAAAGCTAGTAGAGGTTAATGCAGTTACTGCAATGATACAGCTCAGCGCGTTTTCGGCCTACGGCGTGCAGTGGGTAATGTTAGGGGTCGCTCCAACGGTTTTAGATGGCTTGGGTTTAACATGTGTACTGATAGGGTCGTTTTCTATTGTGATCTGGGAGACACTTGCTCGTTGGAAGGAAGAAAGACACAGGGCAGTCATGGAACATTTGAATCTTAACGTCACGTCGTCAAATGATAACCGATGAGCTTGGAAATCTAAAGTCCCCCTCTCACTGGACCCGCGGCACGATGGCGGCATCGCTGCGGTCGATTGAATTGACAAAGCACTCAACGAATTTCATCGACAAAAATCTTTTTAAGCTTTGTGTGTTTTGTAGTCCTTTTGGTAATACTTGTACATTTTGAATGATGTTTCCATCATAAAGTCAAAGGTAACACAAATCCAGTTTAGAACACAGCGACGCCGCCAGCGTGCCGCGGGTCCAGTGAGAGGGGGCTTTAGGGCTCGTTACGGAGGAAGAGGGAAATTTGAATGCAACTCAATGAGTTATACAGTATTTAAATTTTACTGCACTTCTGCCATTTATTGATTTGTGCTGCAGAAAACGAACATACATTGAGACTACGCACTCGTAATACTGATAAGTCCATAGATTTTTGGAAGTTGTCCTTGTCTACTTTAAAAGGAGTATTTTACATGCCAGTAACACACTTACTGCGAAGTTTTATACATGTTTTATAAACCCCCATATAGCTATAACATGCGCATAGTATCAACGTTTAACATTGATGGTAATGGACAATGATGGTCTGATGGTAATATGTACTTTATCAAGTCTTAACGAATCCGTATGTAGAATTATGTCATATGGTAGATGACTAACAAGAAGTTCCTTTAAGATAGTATGAACTTGTATGAAAACAGGCACAATGTTAGGTTTTCTGATCCATGATAACGACATTGACATAACAAGACATGTCAATTAAAAATGCATTTGGTCAGCGTATCCTAGAAACAAATCAAAATAGTAATTTGCATGTTGAAGCCGTTTAGAACGTGATGATTTTGAAGGGAATTTACACTTGACCACCTCTGGCTTAAGTAGTTTACGAGGAAATGTATTCTTATTGACCTAATACCCAATCGTATGATTTGTTAATTGTCTGCATGGTCATTTAGCGAAATCTAAGTTGAATAAGAATAAATAATTTACCCCCTTGATGAGCCATTCATGTTTTTACGATGTTGGAAAGGCTGAATTTTTCAAATTACCAATTTTTGTTGTAATCACTAATTCGAAGTTAAAGATATATATGGGCATCGTCAAATCTACCTTAGAAGCTTTTGCCTCTTACTTGACCGTTCATGATAACATCGTTGTAGCTGCAGGTTTCATGTGAGTTTCATTCTATCTACAGCGTTTGCCAGATGTAAATGAACGGATGTATTATTTTGTGTGTAATGTGTTTCCGCAGTTATTTCCATATGCCATATGTATGCACATCTCACCACAAGGTGACAGAACGTGAAGGCCGAAGGGTCAGAGTTTTGTGAGTGACAGAAAGTTAAGTTCATAGTTAGTGGATTCAGGGACTTTTCCACTTTATCTATCAGCTGCCAGACATCCCAATTCATAGAGTCAACGGAGGGAGCTACCACTTTACGAGGAGGTATTAGTTTGTCTTTTTTTGTGTTTTCTCTGTTATATTTTCCATATTCAAGTCACGTTCACTGTAGAGTGAAAGGGGTTGGTCGATGTTATGTTACGCAACACCTTATTTGCCTAATTAATGAAATTAATGACAACTAGAGTTCCACGAACACATTATCTTCGCCAAATAATCAAGGCTTATTGTGGAGAGTGATTAATATTTACATGCTTATCACCCCCTGCAAACTTGATCATTCACCATAATCTCCAAGCAGATCTATAGGTTGCATAAAGACCGTATCAAACTGGCAGAGGAAGTACGTTTTGCAACCCAAGCTCCTTCTTCCAGTTGGATACGGTCTTTGCAATCCATTGGGTCTGGTTGGAGACAACATACACCATACCGTTTGAAAGTTATGATGGCGGTGGGGGTGGAGAATGAGTCCAGTCTAGATAGGGATAAAAATCATTTGGTGGTACAGGACTAGTATATGTGTATAGTGTGCTGATATATGTTATAACTGGTCCTCAAAGAAATTGAAAGTTATAATTAAATGGTACAGTCAATATATATGAATAGAATAAATCTTTATTCCATATCATACACATTTTGCAAGACATAGTACATGCTACTTTTCCATACGGTGCTAGGTAATACCTAGCAGTGGTGCAGTTTTGGTGCAGTGTACTCTCTGAGCAGAGGAGTGGGTCCGGCTGGTTATTCACATGTTTTTAGGTGTTTTGTAAGGCTTTCTATTTTGTTCCCTTTCCGTTATGTCTCAACCCGTGTGTTGGACAAAAATGCCGAAACTGAACACTTTAAAAACCAACCGGACCCACACATCTGCTTGAATTGTAGTGAGACTGCCCCATTTGTTTATTTATGTACCCCATCTGTTTATTTAAGCTTCTAGCTAGCAGCACCATCTGTCAGTGAGCTCTCTACATACAAAACTTCACGACAATCTCTTCACCCCTTCTCAAGTAATACGTGTCCGAATGTCAAAACAAAAACACCCACTGCAGTTCTGAACAAGCCGCTAGGGGGCCCAAACTTACAGAACTTACTTCTTGTGGTATGAACTATCTACCACACAAATATCATGACCATAGCACTTTCAGAAAATGTGCCAGTAAATTTTGAAGCTCCGCTGCAGTACCTTAGGTACTTGCTAGAAGGCCGATTATCGAACTTGACCTTCCTTTCCATAAACCCTACCCATCCACTAAATATCATACAGATCCATTAACAGCTTCTTGAGTTATGTTGTCCACAAGAAAATACACATCCACAAAAAGCCCGCTGCAGTACCGACGGAAATGACAGGAAAACCATTTTTGAACTTGACTTCCGTTTCTACAACATCTACACACCTGCAAAAAATCATGAAGATCCATCAACGTTTCCGTCACTTTTTTTGCCTACATACAAACGCACGAAAATTAAAAGTCCGCTGCAGTACTGTTGAAAAACGCATGGTAAACCATTTTTGAACTTGACCTTCCTTTGCACAACCACTACACACCTACCAAAAATCATAAAGATTCATCAAAGGTTTCTTGAGTTATGCTCTTGACATACATACAGACCCACCAAACAGCTGGCTCAACCTAAAACATAATCTACCCCGAGTACTATAGTACTCGGCGAAGATAATTATACAAGACGAACGAGAAAGTGAATATGTGATAATTATATATTTTTTCGAGCTCGCGAGATAAAGTTAAGGTTTTAATGGCTCATGATCATCTTGGCGTGTGATTTGATAAAGAATGATGATTTTCGAAGTTCGGATACAGAAAACTTGAAATTAAATTATCCCATAAGGGTATCTTTAGAATTAATATATCGGAGTATGCTGAATATAAGAAATATACTGCAAATAACAATTGTATAACAACTTCATCAGTTTTTAATGTATGATCGCGCGTGTGTGTGTGTGTTTGTGTGTGGTTTATTTCCTCCAAAATACTCCGATGCATTATAAATAAAAAGGAAGCTAAGGGTCTCTCAATAAGTCATGCAACTTTAGCCTAGTGACAAGACATAAAATTTACATCAACATATTGCATCATGATAGTATCAGAAGAATTTTATGAAATTCCAATTTTATGACCACACCATTTTGAGAGCTCTTGATAACATCAGTATTACATATATGAGATGTAAAGTCACCCAAATATTACCATGGAATTCCCGAGGAAAACAGAATTTGTGATTTGTGCAATTTAAACGAAGTAGAGACACATTTTCTCTTTTAATGTCGTTTCTATGACAATCTTTGTGAATCTCTCTTTCGTTAAATGTTTGACTTTGCTCCTGAGGTCGTTTGGGACAGAGACAAAGTCAGAATTAAATGGTTGCTTAATGAGGGAGTAAACGAAATAGCAAACTTCATTAAAAAAGCCTGCGCAAAACGAAGAAATCACATATATTCATAGTAATTGAAATCTACCACATTATGTTACTGTTTGTGCTTCTTTCTGTTATATTTTATTTGATTTAAACATTTATGTACATATGCTCCTGTTTGCGAAATTCCTGTTTATTTAAATATATGATTATCCAACCTGAGCTGATACTTATGTTCATCCACCTTTTGTATGTTATATATTTGTTTATCTATTTATTCCACCATGTGCATATTCTGCTTTTAGTCGTTTATGTTTATCTCTGTACTTCTGATCTTTTATTTATGTAATTAATGTAACGTATACGGTGTCTTATAAGCCCGCAAAATTGCGCAAGACACGGTAATAAAGTTTTCATTCATTCATTCATTCATAGGGTACGTAATTTACTTCTCGCCTTGACTCCTACCCCGAGTGCCGGGTCCCCCGAAAGTGCGAAATGGAACGAAATGGAACGAAATGGAACGAAATGGAACGAAATGGAACGAAATGGAACGAAATGGAACGAAATGGAACGAAATGGAACGAAATGGAACGAAATGGAACGAAATGGAACGAAATGGAACTAACTAAAACATATGTAACATTATGAAATGAAATACCAGTAGATAGCGAAATATAAGGAACGTTGTAACATTCAAAGTAGACGGGAACAGGAAGCAAATATAACGTGTTTTATTTCTTGAATCTATTTGATAATATTAAATACAACGTTTTTGCCGCGTTTGTGTGGCTAGATTCTTCCCTGAAAATGGGAGCGCCGCGTGCAAAGCGCTCGGCTGCTCTTCCTTGATTTTACTGCAAATGAACTGCTGAAAATAGCAGGGAAAACAAGCAAACGGAACTGAGTATCGAAGTAAGGACTAGATTATACAGAAGTTGGTGGTAACATTGCATCTCGTAATTCAACAAGAGGGCATGAGGCAAGCGTAATTTTATTATTTATACAGCGTGTTTGCGTGTTGAAAATGGAGCCCCACATGCAAATGAACTGCCAATGTTGCCAGCGCATCGGAACTGTGCACGTGGGCGTGCTACCGACAGGTTGAATCAAACTCCGACTTCCAAGTTTTATTTACATACGGTTTAGTCCATAACTAGTACGTAGCATATGCATATCTCCGCAACAACGATTTTTATACAATCAATTGTTCGGCTGGTCGTCTGTCGGAGAATGGACCCCTCCTCTAATGATATGCAAATGCAGCTCTGCGCTGCGTCACTAATGTAAAATTTCATACTCCATTCAACCACGGACGTGGGCCGAGAACTACCTCTGGTGATTTCTGCTTCCATGTTCACGACAAAACAAAGGGAGGGTGTGAACGAGCAGGACATGTATTTCACAGTTCACACAACACGCAAACACGCTGTTTAAATAATGAAATTACGTTTGCCTTGGTGAATAACGAGATGCAATGTTACCACCAACTTCTGTATAATCTAGTCCTTACTTCGATACTCAGTTCCGTTTGCTGGTTTTCCCTGCTATTTGCAGTAGTTCATTTGCAGTAAAATCAAGGAAGAGCAGCCGAGCGCTTTGCACGCGGCGCTCCCATTTTCAGGGAAGAATCTAGCCACACAAACGCGGCAAAAACGTTGTATTTACTAGAAAGGCCGTCATTTGCCCATGAGCAAATACAGCATGTTTAGCCATACTCCTCCCCATGCAAGAAGTGGGATGTCCCAAAATAACACCTGGGCAAATCGAAATATTAACTGCATGTAGAAAGGCAACATTTGCGAGAGCATTATACTTCGACAATCTCCCTTCTGATGCATAAATGGACTGTTCCAAAATCACCCGTACAAAAACTCTCTCTACAAGTTCTGCGAGACCCCAAGAGCTTCTAACTGCAAAGGCTTGCGTGTGTTCCTGCAATATGACCTCAGTTAACCTAAATAGAACAGTGTTCTTTGGCCAGTAGCAAATGGAACGCGGGGATCCTTAGATAGAACATGGATTCCTTGGCCAGCACCAAATAGAACATGGAACGTGGATACCACTTTTGGCCTGTTTTTGGTCTGAAAATGGGTCCAAAAGTCCCCAAAATGAAGCATTCTGAAGTGATGTACACCAGAAATGTGATTGAAGTCCTGTAGGGACATGTTCAAGGCACCCTTGTACCGAATTTCAGGTCACTTGCTTGCAATACCAGGGCACAGGAGCCCAAAATATAAAAATTGTCTAAAAATGCCCCAAAAAACCTCCATAAAAATGTTTTTAAGGCCTGTTTCGAAACAAATGAAAAATCACCTAAGGGTATTTGCCATCTTTACCTACATGCCAAATTTCAGGTCGTTTGGCCCAAAACTGACGGAGTAGATTCCATTTGAAGATTTGGCAGGAGGAGAGAAAGAAGAACGTGAACAAAAACAATATGTTGAGCCATACTAGGTATGGCTAAACATAAATATTATCAAATAGATTCAAGAAATAAAACACGTTATATTTGCTTCCTGTTCCCGTCTACTGTGAATGTTACAACGTTCCTTATATTTCGCTATCTACTGGTATTTCATTTCATAATGTTACATATGTTCCATTTCGTTCCATTTCGTTCCATTTCGTTCCATTTCGTTCCATTTCGTTCCATTTCGTTCCATTTCGTTCCATTTCGTTCCATTTCGTTCCATTTCGTTCCATTTCGTTCCATTTCGTACTTTCGGGGGACCGCAAGTGCCAACACGATCCGCTGCCGATGTCAAATTCTCCAAAACTGCGTGCACGTGATTTCCGTTTTTTTTAAAGCTAATTCCCCCTTGGATGACCAGAACTTACAACGTAGTCTTTAATCGTTTTTTGTAGGTGGTTGAAGATCGGGTTGTGCGGCAACTCATAGACAACGATTTGGTAAGGCCAGGTTATGGCAAATTCCGATGTAACCAGAAAGGCCGTCATTTGCTCGAGAGGAAATACAACATATTTCACTCCCTCCCCATTCAATATACAGTCAAATCTGTCTATAGTGGTCGACGTCACTCAAGGGACTTATTCAATTTGACCGCCATGGTGAAAGAGAAAAGGCCGATTCCGCCACAAGCAATAAGTGACACAAGGCTTTAATTTTAAGTTGTCGATGAGATGCAGAGTATTATTCGCATACACACTGTACAGGTGCTTATTACATTTACAGTTCAATTTTTCTTTCTTTCTTTCTTTATTTTATTTTTGTCATATAACAATAAAGAAAGAAAAAATGCCATTAGTAGGGAGTGATATATGCTTTATTTGCTCACGAGCAAACGACGGCCTTTCTTAATTCTTTATACAGCCCTTCAAAACGATTTTTGAAATAAACAACTTTTAAGTTATTTCTAAACCAAAAATGTATACTCTTGAAGCATCCATTCAAACACGGTGGTCTGTCACTATGGTATTCTTTCCCGTTGCTACGCGCGTTCGACAAGGTATCGGGTTACACGGGGCAACGTTTTGGCTAAAGGCAAAACATTTGCAAATAAATAACATAGTGGGGGCGGGAAAATCTTTTCAAAATAAAACGAAATTAGCGATTTTACAAACTTTGAATGTTGTCATTTTGCGCTGAATGGCTGATTTTTCTATATTTTGCTCCCAAACACGATTATTTTCAGGTTTTAGGGAGACCGTTTTTTCAGGTACACATCGCAAAGGCCTGGCTTCAAATGTCAATAAATATCTCTTATTTTCATATTTTTCGTCGACCAGGAACAAAACAAAACTTTGTGTTTTTGGGTTTTTTTTAATTTCTGATTCTAAGTATAGTTAATATCGACAAATCTGTGAAAAAATGGCATTTTTTGCCATTTTACGCACTCAATTACCCATAATTAAAAATCAAGGGCATTTTTCAAAAATCCCAAAAACACAAACTTCGGGAAAACCGTTACGGTCATTTTGAGCCACTTATGAGGTAACGTGGGTGCTTTATGAAGCTGATCCTTTACGATGTTTAAATGCATGTCATGACGCACGGATAGGGGGAGGGGGTAACTAACACCACCGTAAACAATTCTTTTAATATTCAATGTCACAAAAAATTACGTCAGTAGCTTCGTTACATGTTAGATGTCCACAACAAAGTGCCAGCAAGGATATACTCTCCAGCAAACAGGTAATATTTGTGACAAAAGTAGTTTTTTTCCTGAAGCGGGGAAAGGGGCCCGGCCGCGCAAGTTTACAGTGAAAACTTGCAATGACCGCAGGCGACCCCGAATCGAACGCGCGTTCGGATTCGATTACGTCATTTCGAACCACGTGGAACAGCGTTCGAATTCGGCTGGACATGGGAGTTTCTGAGCATGAATTTGACCACCGTGAAACATAGGGGTGTCACATCTATAGCCCAATTCTTAATTAAGTCTTATCATGGACAATGCCATGTTCTTTTGACTAGGTATGTTCCTTTGATTATTGATGAACAAAGGCAAGACAACATCAAATTGAATGTATCTAAATTTTATTCTAAATGCAAAGAAAAGTACCTTTCAATTTTGCCATTTGCAAATCTCTCCAGCAATTTCAGACAACAATTTTGTAATATCAGAAATTTGAACATTTTTGGATGAAATAACTAACTAGCATCTGTCCAATTGCCAACAGTAACCGGTATTGCCAGTGCCAAGGGTGCGATGGTAAAACTAAATAACGAAATGATGTTGTGCCCTATGATTTTCATTTCCTTTTGAGTGATGCTCCATCCGTCTGGTAAGTCAAAATAACAGTGTTATATGATAGATCAATTGATGGATGTGTCAATTACAAACTTCTCAGAAAAAATATGGGAAAAAGAGCTATGAACAAACCTATCTGCTACCTCTGCAACATTTTCAGACACCAATAAACATAACTTTTGTTACCCTTATAGTCACTAGTAAGTTCCATAGCACATACCTTCTTGTAAGATTCAAGTGCTGTTCTATAAATGTTCTACACAGTATATATGCTTTGCCTCAAACAACAGAGATCAGTGGATGCATGTTTCAATTACAAACTTCTCCAAGTGCTGTTCTATAAAGTATGGCTTTATTATACTAAAATGCAGTTTAAAAAAAGATTGCTACACAGACAGAGCAACTTTCGAAATATTGTGGGGGGGGTGAAAAATCACTAGGGGGGTGCGAGGAGGGGGTGCGAGATCACTAGCTGGGGGTGCAAGATCGCTAGCGATTTCGCACCTGGAGATCGCTAGTGATTTCGCACCGGGGGTGCAAAATCGGGGGGTTGCGAAATCGCCGGGACACCGGCGGAAAACGAAAATTTGGCCAGCATGCCCACATTTTCAAGAGCTCTTGAGCTGTTTCTAAAAGCTGCGACCATAATCCCGGCAAGTCCGACTGCTCAGAAATGGCAATGTGCCGCGGAACTGAGAAGACTATAACTGCCACATAAAAATCAAAGACTGTTAATGGAAAGAAAAAGTACGTAGAACACGCCCGCCGCAGTGTTTCTGCCAGACGGGCGTCTTGCCGTCTTTTGACGTCCTCTTGCTTCTGGGGACGGCTCGAGCCCGAGGGGTCGTCCTACGGAAAAAAAAACATGCGATGCCAATTTAGCCAAGTAGCGGACACAACAAGGCTGATTTTATGTTACATTTTTTGTCGTCTACTGTTTAAATATTAGATATGTACTAACCTCTCTTGTTTAGCACAGTAATTGGCGGTGCGCGGGGATTCCGTCCGAAATTGGCACGCTTTGTTTCAATGCCCAGCCCATGCTGCCTTTCATACACGTCCAGAAATGCTTCTTATGTCTTGGAGTTGGTATCTTCTAAATTTCTGATAGTTAGCTACATTTCCTCCTCATAATAACTTGATTTTGACGATGAAGTGAGCGTCCTTATGCGAATAAACATCGAAGTACAGGGCAGTGGAAAAATTCCGAGCTGTCAAACATCGTCGGATCTTCAACGCGCCCTGCCTTGAGAGTTTCTCTCGCCACCCACACGTCCACGCCCCACAGCGCACACCCATCTCCAGTACTAAAGTCATAGGTACATTTTGTTGTCCCGGATACAGTGGGGTCTTGACAACGCCCGCTCACAAATTAACAGTTCAATTTCCCAATGGGTTTTTCTTGTAGACGGTATCATTGCGACCTCTTTCATTTCATGTTAAAACTGCAGTACCGACAACAATGTACTGCAGTATTGACAATAACTGCTAGAAGTCGCTGTGATACCGCAGACGTGTTTATCGCATGCATATTGAGTGTGGGTACAAAGTAATGTCCTTGCTTTTTCATAATGATGGAAATTTAGATAACAGTTTATTTTATCGACGGTCTGTCTAAATGCAAAAGAAATGTAAATTTGTTGGCATTGATTAGGATACTCCTAAGACTACTGAAGCTTCTGCGACTTGACGTATTAGACACCTGTCAATCTTCGTTACTGTGAACTCACAATATTGTATGAACTATTAAAAAATGCGGGTAAACTAAATTTCTCACAAGTTTCTTTACGTCATATATTTTGTCTTTTGATAATTATCTTGAGCTTCAGGGAAGCTTGGTAGTTCTAGAATGTGTAATATATTTTAAGCAAACCATCTTTCTCTACAAATCATATTGTCTAGTAGTCATATCAATGACAATGATTTGATTGGTATACAGCTTTTATTAGAATTTGAATTCAAGGACACTTTGAGTACAAGAATTGTCATAGAACTCGCATTCAGTGCCATGTTATCATTTATTGATAGTTTCAACACAACAGAACAACTGAAATACTATCATTACATATATTTCCTCCGTAATCTAAATGCAAATTTGGATGGATGTAGATAACTATAAAAAGCAGATAACAAACATGAGAGGTTATACGTGCAAACACACACGATTTACTTAACAGAGCATTTAATACATTGGAAAAACTATACTACTTTCCGTTAATGAAGGTTAGACATCCAGGTGATAAGATAGTCACTGACGAAAGATAGCGGAAGCTGTCTGAAACGTCTGTGTTATAATCTCATCCAGTTGCTTGAGTATCTATTTTTGGCGTATACTACTTTCCCTTGTTGCAAGGCAATAAGAAAAAAAACTTAAACTATTGTACAGAAAGTATGACTAATTGTCTCCAAGTGACTCCGTGCTTCAAAGATAACAATTTAAGACTTCAACAAAGGTCATTGATGAGATTTATGTGTAGTTTATAGCATTCTTTACAAAGTTAACGAAACGTTATGCTATTTGTTATGCTAAGCAAAGGAAAAACTGATGCTGTACACTTCCACTGCATGACATGGCCTCGGATCCTGACGTATCCTGGCGTGATCCGAAACCTAAGATCCGGAAGAATCTGAACGGATCCGCGGTCGTTTATTTCTCGGCAGGCTAATAGGCATCCAAATGTTGGGACTCATGGTACCACTTACACAACACAACGTACTTCAAAGTCAAAGTCAAAGTTCCTTCCCGCACCGATGCGCCCATCTCCGTTTCAGTAGCCTTGCTGTAGTGCAATCACTACAGCAGGGGGCTAGTCCACTGGTAGTGGTGTGTGTTTAACTTACATACTATTTCCCAAATGCTGAGTGCTAAGCAGAGAAAGCAGTATGTACCATTTTTAGAGTCTTTGGTATGACCCGACCGGGGTTCGAACTCACGACCTACCGTATGCAAGGCGAACACTCTACCCACTCGGCCATTACACCGGTCGCAACGTACTTACAGAACTCAAATATGCAAGTGGTACCTTGCGTCCCAATATTTGGATGCCCATTAGCCTGCCGAGAAATATACGGCCCCGGATCCGTTCGGATCTTGGGTTCCGAACCACGTCAGGATACGTCAGGATCAGAGGCCATTTCGTGCAGTGTTCACTACACTGTCTAGCTTTCAAACGACAATAAAACTATCTCAAAGATGCACCTTTTTCTACTGTCCTCTGCAGTATCTGATTAAGCACAATCTCACATCGTTTTGGTAGGAACGTCTGCACATTTTGCTCGATTAGCTATTAGTCTATAAGCTAGTTCACGGTTGCTACTACGCATGTGCAATGTCAAAGGTGAAGGCCCCCGAGACGTAAACAAAACCCGTCGGGGCAATGTAGAGACGAGCTCTGTTTGCAAGCTGGGGGCCTACACCTTTGACACTGCACATGCGTAGTAGGAACCGTGAACTAGCTTACTTAATCGCGCTTGTTTGCTTTACAATACAAAAAAAACAAAAAACAGGAACATGTGCTACGTGCGAGAGGCCTGGTTAATCTCCAAGCAATCGTTACAGTCTCCCAGTTTCTGGCACAGCTTACTACTCCTTCCACTTGGTCAGGTCCATCTGGTACAGAGATGAGCAGGCCACCCTTTCGTTCCCAGGCCGTGTGGGCAGCTTGAAGACGTCCGGCTGCAGGTGGGTCGTGCCGTCCGTGTTGTCGCACAGGATCCGGGCCAGGCTGGTCTTCTTGATCTCCTCAAGTTGTTCTGGAGGAAAATGTAACAGAATATGTTATAAGGTCCCATTCATGTATTAATCCGAGTGAGTCCGTGGTAAAAAAAAAAAAAAAACGGCTACATGAATGTGTGTTTTATGGGTATGAAAATCCCTTTTTAGCTAGCCCAGCTGATCTCAAGCGTCAAACTGATGCAAGCTTGTTTGTAACTGAAGAAATAAGCAGGTAAAGTTCGGCAGCCGCGCGCGAGATCCTACGTGTCCACCCGGGCATTGTGTGTGATGCGGTCATGCGCTTACAGCTGGAAAGTGCCTTTTTGGGGGTGTAGCTAAGTGCAGTTTGTAATTGCTATAAAAAGGGATTGTGTGTAGTGAAAATGTTGTCAATTTTGTTACATAATCCAGGGTAACTGTTCTCAACATGGAATGAAAAACATTGGCACATTTTCTATATCTTCATTACGAACGTGCCCATGTAAAACACGTATTATAACATGTAATCCTATGGGCTGAAAAAACTCATGAATGAGACCTTAAATAAAAAAGGAAAAATATTCATAAAAACATCAACGATAAGCGCTGGAGCAAAAATGTTAAAAGGATAAACAATCGGGCGTCACACCGTATTTTCTGAATGCAAGTTGCGCTGTGTAGCCAAACCGTTGCCATGACAAGAGACTATTCTACATTTTTGAGGGGTGTTTTGATTTTTATTTTCATTGTATCATACTTTGCTGTAAATAGAAGCCATTTGAAAGAAGACTAAGGTTTCAGATAGTTATAGCACGAAGTCAAGCATCCATTTGTTGTTTATAATAAACATACAGTTCCAGACGTGAAGCTCCGCTTCAAGTTAAAGCTTTGTAATACACTTTGGCTCTACCCCCCTCCCTTATTCGTGTGTCTTAGAATGACTCGGATGGCTCCCTTTGTGTCCGTACCCAGATCGGTTCCTTGCACTCTCATAGTCAATCAAGCCCAGGTGCGCACAAAGTATCACTTTGATTCGTTGTCTAGTCCTGTGCGCCTTTTATTTTTAATCAGCCAAGCTCAAAAACGTGTTTGCTGGCCCACATGTGCGTAATTTGCTGCCAAGAATCGCTAGAATCTGTACAATCTGTTCTGTCCTGAATTACATTACAGGGGGCGCTTTCAGCTTTATATGATCCATCAACTTGTGACAGGTATCAAAGGCAAATTCGTTGACGTACGACACCCTAACTTTCAGGGATGACGGAGAAGATAGTATTATTTCGTTGTGATGATTATTTACTTAATAATTATACTTAAGAGTGTATCAATGCAGCGATACATACAAAACGCGCGCTGTTTTAAGGGTGTATCAATGCAATGATACATACGAAACGCGCTGTTTAAGGTTGTATCAATGCCATGCCTCATACGAAACACGTACGCTTTAAGAGTGTATCATGCTGCTTTTAGTCTATACATAGAAGCAAGTGCATACAAATTTTAATGCCCACTGGTCCGAATTGTTGAAGCTGGAAGTAACAGTCGAGCGACAGGACTAGTGCTCTGATTTAGTTAAATTTTAAATGGTAAATCTATAGGGGACTCGTGTTGACCAGGAAGTGTAATGGGAAAAAAAGTGAGTTGGGAGATTTCTGTTCAAAGGAATTTATTGAGGTATATAGCAAACGACGATGATACCAAATCGGTTAACTTGTCAACATGCTAGACAATTCTATAGTTTTGAATAAATTGTTCTCTCCGGGGCAAAGGGATCACTTGAAAAGGAAAATGTAAGCGACGGCAACCGGGCATAGAAAACACTACATATTAACTTATCAGCAAGATGGTCGCAGAAGCCTTGATATTTTCCTAACTTGAAATGTATACATATTATTGAGGAATCGATGTCAATCACTCCTTTAGCTACAGTGGTAACAGTACTAGTACCGAATTTTGCTTTTGCAGGCGGAAATTGTTTTGGTCACACCTAGCAGAATTCCCCCCATGAACTTGTCCTCAAATGCACACCTTGTTCCCACACCTATTGTCCTCCGATTATTATCACATTTAACAATGCCCCAGCTTTCATTCCATTCATTCCCGCCCTGAAGCTTGTTTTCTATGGTTGGCCGTTTTGTATAGCCGGGACCAAGAAAAGTTGAAATGAAAATGTTCACATCCGGTGTATCAATAGTGCAATAGAACTTCTTATTATGACGTGCCAATAGTACATTTTGTATGTGATTTCTTACAAATATGCGCCGAGTACACCCTGGAACACAGTGATGTTTAAAGCGTGACCCGGAAACAGATGAGCCTCGCCCTAATGCTTCGGTCACATTTCCAAGCCGGGGCCCGGCCGGGCTGTTTGAGAAAACAAAGAATAAAAGACGCATATCAAGGATATACATAACGTATGGTAAGGAAAAAAATTTCAAAAGTTTTGTGTGTCTTGTTGTCTTTTATGTCATAGTTTTCGTTCCCACAAGCTGCCCGGTCGGGCCCCGGGTTGGAAATGTGACCCTAGCATTAGCGGGTGCCGTAAACCCCCCATGCGGTGCGTATTTCGGCCGAAAACATGGCGGAAACCTCGAAAAATCTAAGGAAGGCTCAACTTTGACGTTCTAAATCTAGATTTTAATTCAAGTTAAAGTTGTTTGTGAACCTCAGGTGGTGGCCTGACTTGTCGGCATTCCGGGAACGCATTTCACGGCCTGATTTGGTAACTCGTCACTGAACTATGACTTCTCGTATATACCATTCCAACGGATCATTTCGGCGCGTTACACGGGGAATTCATACATCAGCTGGGAAGAGGAGTAAATTAAAAATCGTTATTTCTAACCCAAAATCATTGTACAGCAGTTGAAATTGCAGATATAGTCCATAAGTACCCTACTGTATAATACTAACTGTCTGCGAAGTTGGGTATTGATACGACCACGCGTTTAACAGGTCATTCAATCCGTGACGCCATGCGGTATCGGCTTGACATGCCAGCTTTAAATGCTATTTCCCCGGTCAAAATCACATAATTGCTAGAAAAAGCAATGAATCTGTTAGTATTATACCTTGCTGAAAAATATCATCCAAGGCTATTTGACCTTAGAATGCAATGATCATATTCTAGCAAGAGCAATTTTTGATAGAAAGTTAGGAAAAAAATCACTGTTTTTAATGTTTTGGCCCCAAATAAAACACGATATCGTCAAATTAGACAAAATAGCCTTGGACAGATTAATTTCGTTTATAACTATCTCCTAGGTCGTAAAAATTCAAGGTTAAAGTCTCTGCCCCCACCAGGGAATTCGTAGATCAATGAACAGCATTATTTTTTTCACCAAAATCTTTATTTTCAAACCAAAATATTGAACATTTTCTTCTTTTGATATTCTAACTATTTGTTATTTCCATCATCTGGCCAATTTCTTTTTTGAAAATAGATAGATACATCAAAAGTTACGTGCATATAACTGATAACGTAGCCAACCCCCAGGTGTCACAGGCCTTAAATCGGCTGACTGTTACATTCTTCCGCCTCTCTGGTATGCAATATACGGCAATAATAGATGTACATGATAATAAGGGATAAGAAATGTGTATTGATACGTCACGTAGTAGTAATGCCTGGCATAATTTTCTAATTGCACAAGTTCCTTGTAGTATCAATATGCCACTTTCTTTTATCTAATGCTTATATCAATCTCTGTATCCTTTTTCTTTTCTCCTTGTACAGTTTTATTTACACACTGATCAATTTTAAACATTTCTGTCATGCTACTTTTAGAATGTACATTTAATTTTCAAGCGATAAACTATAGATCGAAGAGGAATTCAACTTTAACGAATCTACCTCGACAAAAAAGTTTCAATTGCGCTAAATCTATAGACGTGGCATGACACGATCATATCTTCATACGGACTTAATTCATGATTTGTTTTTTTTTAGTATATATTTTTATGTTGAGCCCAACACACTCTTGGGCGCAACATATTGTGTTCGTAAGGTTTCTTTCTCCTGTCAAATCTTACAGTCGACGCAGCTCGGTCGCCCCTGGACTAACTGAGCTGAAATTTGGTATACAGGTAAAGTGTGTAAATATCCTGGGAGTTTTTTTTCATTTTTTCGATATTGACCTTGAAAATGATTTTATTGAGGTTTTTCTGACCAAAAACGTACATTTTGGTCTCCTGTGCTCTGGAAATACATCCAAATGACCTGAAATTTGCTATGGGGGTACATTGAACTAATATTCAAAGAATCCCATTCGCACTTTTGGCATAGAACATTTCAAAATACGATTTTAGAGAGTATTTTTGGGAGAAGATCGGCTATTTTCCTCATATGGGGTCACTGACCTTCAGGTTACATCTTTATTCATTTGGCCAGTTGGACTAATTCGGTCAGCCAATGAGAGAGCTCGTTGTAACGTACACACGGATTTATCAAGCTCAACCTGATTGGTTGAAATAGTCAATTCAATTAGGGGCACAACTCTGACAGGTCAAGGAGGTTAACAGGTGCATACACAACTTCACTACTCCCTGGCTCCCATCCTTGTGTTGTTATTGTTGTGTCCTACTGAAGTTAAGAGCAATTGAGAAGGTTCAAACCTTTTCTGGTGGTATTTTTCTATACACACGGTGTTTTTCTTATTTCAACACTGCATGGAAACAAAGATTTACACAAGTTTGCAAGCTTGGACACTATGGTGAAACCGGACATTTCCTCGCTATGTACACGAACTTTCTACCCCTTTGTCACCAAGATTGGACACCTGCGCGAACAATAGTGCACACAAAGTGTCCAAAGTTTCCCGCCTTAGGAAACATCCCGTGTCGGGACGTTAACAATAACATTCACAATAGCAATAGAGAGTTGTGAAGTGCGTTAAAATTTACCTTGAGGAAGGGGCCCTTGCTTTGAGTAATTGTTTAAAGTTTTTGGCTAAAAATGACGTAAACCTAATAATTTTCAACCTCCTTGCGTAAACCCCTGTTACATGTCTACTGATTGAATTTTAGACCGGAGCACTGAATTGGTCTATAATGCTTTATAAGTATGGGGTGGGGGGCGTAGCTTTGGTCAGCTATTACTTCCTAACCATGAATGAGAAAGTAAAGTGATTTCGTTTCCTCAAATACCCGCCAAGTGCCCTATCGTTTGAATGTAAAGTTTGAACATTCTGATAAAGAGATTGAATTTTAGACCGGAGCACTGAATTGGTCCATAATGCTTTATAAGTATGGGGTGGGGGGCGTAACTTTGGTCAGCTATTACTTCCTAACCATGAATGAGAAAGTAAAGTGATTTCATTTCCTCAAATACCCGCAAAGTGCCCTATCGTTTGAATGTAAAGTTTGAACATTCTGATAAAGAGATTGAATTTTAGACCGGAGCACTGAATTGGTCTATAATGCTTTATAAGTATGGGGTGGGGGGCGTAACTTTGGTCAGCTATTACTTCCTAACCATGAATGAGAAAGTAAAGTGATGTCATTTCCTCAATTGCCCGCCAAGCGCCCTATCGTTTGAATGTAAAGTTTGAAGATTCTGATAAAGAGATTGAATTTTAGACCGGAGCACTGAATTGGTCTATAATGCTTTATAAGTATGGGGTGGGGGGCGTAACTTTGGTCAGCTATTACTCCCTAACCATGAATGAGAAAGTAAAGTGATTTCATTTCCTCAAATACCCGCCAAGTGCCCTATCGTTTGAATGTAAAGTTTGAACATTCTGATAAAGAGATTGAATTTTAGACCGGAGCACTGAATTGGTCTATAATGCTTTATAAGTATGGGGTGGGGGGCGTAACTTTGGTCAGCTATTACTTCCTAACCATGAATGTGCTCTATTTCAGTTCATAGAGGGTGCTAGAAACCTTGCTGAAATAAAGAAAATTTTCCCCCATGGAACACAGCACAGCACATGGAAGAGTCCAGCAATTACACGAAGCAGAACTCTAAACCCAATACTAGAAGATGAGGAAGATAATGACGCCGTAGCCAGAATACTAGCAGAAAATGCAAGTCTGAGAGAGGTGCTGAGAGAGGAAGTGAAAGAACTGAAAGAGAGAATTGAGAGCTTGAACAACAAGCTAAGACGCCATGAAGAAGCAAGAGATGATGTAACGGAACACTGGGACAGACATCAAAAAAGTACCCAAGAGGAAATAGCAGGGCTTAAAGGATCACAACTTGTGATAACAGAAGAGATAGAGGGCATGAAGACGAAGCTGAAGAAGTGTGAAACCACACAGATGAGAATGCAGACAACAGTGGCAACCCACAACAACAAGATCAACTCAATAGAAACAGAACTCCAGGCTCTACAAGGCTCCTCTAAGAAAGCTGACACAGACAAGGAGACAAAAATGAGCAAAATAACAACATATGTACAAAATCTGGCACACTCAATTGAAGAAAGATTGAGAGAGCAAGAGTACGCCCTGTCAAGGACACACCAAATGGTACAAGAAGTAAGGGTCAGGTGCGAACATCTCGAGACCACAAGTGCTGTATGTGTTACAGGTGAAACAGCAGACCACATCTTGAGGAATGGAGGCAATAGTAATGATAACCAAACTGGTGGAGAGAACAAGAGTCTTGGCACAGGGGTTGGACTTGTGAAACACACTGAGAAGTCCTCGACAAAAACACAGGGAGATGCAATAACTAAATACCTACAAGCGGCACGCTATGAACAACAAGGCCCAGACAGCCCAGCAGAGAGGCAGGAAAACCAACAAGGCAAAGAAAAGCGGAAGGAGACAAGGCAGTCTAGAAAGAGAAATGTGACTGAAAACGAGAGTGGGGAAAGTAGTACCAGATGTGATAACCATGCTGACGAAGCCAATGTTATCATTTTAGACCCCAGCCCAAGAGGAAAAACTGATTCAAGGGGCATAAGAGGAAGAGAAAGAGCAACAAGTATGAAGTCTACATGCAGAGCCCCTGACTCACCAAGTAGTGCAGATGAGGGGAGTAATACATGGCCACTGGCAGCCGAGAAAGGCCCTGGACAGACTAATACAGTAAGTCCAAGTGTGAGCTCAGGGCAGGTAGCACTCAGGGGCAGAAAGAAGACAGAGAGCCCAAAGCCACAGAGAGACCCATCAAGATTGAGAAGTAACCAACGAGGAGCAAAGAGAATTGAATGCACACAGAACAAGACATACAAGGAAGCAGTAACACATGTGCAACAAGAGAACTCCCCTAGAACTCAACAATTCAACACCGAACACAGAAGGTTACAAACAGGGAAAAATTGTGCAGACAGCCACACTGACTTCTCTGATTTTGTGGGCATTGAGAGAAACCGACTGCGAAGAAAGAGGTTCTTCTTGGGCTACATGAAGAAGACAGAAACAGAGAGCCTTCAGAGTATGATACTCAAGTATGCTCAGAGTAAGGGAGTTCAATTATCCTTTGTGAGAGTCATGAACAGCAGGCAAAAAGACATAGTATTTGCAAGAATCAATGTTCTACTACACCAGGCACATATGGTGGTGAAGGAAGACTTTTGGCCCAAGGGGGTCAAGTGCCGTGAATGGATGTCAGAGAGGAGGTACAAAAGCAAGGGTGACAACACTGAGGATGGCGGTGAGAGAAACCAAGCAACTCATTTGAACGGGCCAGGAAAGAGAAACGGAGAAGCTCAGAAACTCAGCCTTGAAAATGCCAGAGTTCAGCAGTAAGACTCATGCGGATGTTACTCTGTCAGTTGGGTGCTACAACTGTAGGGGAATCACAACATCTATCCCCTTCATCACAGAGTACTTACAAGACATTGACATATTAGCAATATCTGAGCACTGGCTGTACCCTCAGGCTACTCCAGCCCTAGACAACTTGTTAATGACACACAGAGGTTGGGGCAAGGCAGATAGCAAGCTGACAGAACACACTACAAGTCACTGGAGGAGAGGCCAGGGCGGTGTAGCCTTTTTATGGAAAACGTCCATTGACTATGCTGTCCATAAGTTAGAAGATGGAAATGATAGAATCATAGGAATAAGAGTCCAACAAAAGAATGGCCAGAAACTATTCCTCTTTGCAGTGTATTTCCCAGATTCAACTAAACCCATTGAGGAATACAGAGAACAAATAGACTATGTGAGAGAGATGTACAGAAAATACGAGAGCGAAGGAAATGTGATATTCCTCGGAGACTTCAATGCAGATATGGGGAGGAGCGGTGGTCCCAGAGGTAGAGGATCCTCATCCAAACTGGGCGATGAACTGATTGATATCACCCTTGAACTAGACCTTGTGTCCCTGAATTTAAGTCACCTATGCAAGGGTCCTCTGGAAACATTTCAAGGAAGTGGTGATAGACAGTCCACAATCGACCACATATTAGTACCGTGCTCGCTACTTGCAGACACAATAGGATGTGAAGTCATGGATTACAATGAACTTAATATGTCAGACCACAATCCCATCATTGCTCAGTTTTCCAACAAACTAAGAGAGTGGAAAGAGAGCAGTCCAGACCCACGGTTGAACTGGGAAGGTGTGAGGAGTCAACCAACAGAAAACACATACAAGAGGAGAGTTTGTCAAAGGCTGCAATCAGCCCCAGTACCAACCGAAAAATCACAGGAGGCTATTGAAGATGAACTGAGCTTGATAACTACTGTATTAAAACGAGCAGCTGAAGAAACATTACCAACAAAGACAATAAGACGTCACCAGAAACCATACTGGTCAGCAACGCTTACAGAATGTCACGAAAAGCAAGTGAAATCATGGCTATTATGGAAAGAAGCAGGAAAGCCGAGAGGAAAAGGTAATCCTCTGTATGCAGACTACAAGAGCAGCAAGGGTCAGTTCAGAACAGAACTAAGAGAGGCAAAGCTTTTGCACGAGGCCAAAGAGAATGAGGAATTAGCCTCATTGGCAAGCACAGATGACAAAAAGTTTTGGAGGAGAGTGAGGCAAAGAAAGGGCAAAAAAGACCAGCCACAGGCAGTCAAGGTGGGAGAACAGCTCATTACAGACCCTGCAGAAGTCAGAGAAACCTGGGCCAAGCATTTCGAAATGCTAGGAAATGAACAAGAAGAAGAAGGTAGACTCTTTGATGATAACCATAAGAAGATAATTGAAGACGAGGTGAAAAGCATGGAAAAAGAAAGCCACAGTAATGCTGAGGTCATACTTGACGAGCCTTTTACTGTAGCAGAAGTAGCCTCAATCTGCAGAACACTTAAGAACAACAAAAGGGGAGGCAGAGATGGCTTAACCTATGAACACTTGAAGTATGCTGGTGAAGTACTGTGGGCTAGACTAACGTACCTCTTTAACGCAATAAGGGAATCAGAGCACATACCAGAGGCCTTCAAAAAGGGCCTCAAAGTTCCCTTACTGAAGCAGAACAAAACCAACAAAGCGGACTTGGACTCGCACCGCGGTATCACCCTACTACCAGTAATATCTAAAGTCTGGGAATCACTACTCTTCAACAGACTGAAACCATGGCTTAAGTCGAGGGGGCTTCCTCATGAGCTACAGAGTGGAGGACAGCTAGGATGCAGCAACTTAACAACAGCCTACATGGTCCAAGAGATAGTAAACCACTATCAAGAGAGAAGTAGCACTGTCTACGGGTGCTTCTTAGACACCAAAAAGGCATACGACACAGTGTGGATAGATGGCATGTTGTACAAGATCTACAAGGCAGGTATCGACAGCAAACTCTGGCGTCTTCTCAGACACATGCATATAGGCAGTAAGTTCTCCGTGCTGCTGGATGGGAGAGAGTCCAGGGAGTTTGTGACTACAAGGGGCGTAAACCAGGGTGGCATCCTGTCATTAACTTGTTTCCTGTTAGCCAACAATGACATCCATGATGTGTTGCAACTACAAGGAAGTGGTGTGTCCATAGGAGGGATGTACTGTGGTTCCCCAGCCCTTGCAGACGACATTTGCCTATTGGCAGGAACAAGGAGAGGTTTACAAGGCATGATTAATACAATAGCTGACTATGGAAGAAGATGGAGATTTCAATTCGCTCCCAACAAAAGCCAATGCATCGTGTTCACACAAGGGAACCACAGAATGCATAGAATCAACACAGATCCTGAATGGGTGATGGGTGCATCAGAAATCCCAGAAGCATGCACGGTAACACACGTAGGAATACAGCATTCGTCCAACACAACTTCAGCGGCAGCCATAGAGAGTGCCTGTAGAAAGGGGAAAGGGCGTATCAGTGCCATCTTGTCTACCGGTCTAGAAGGACACACCCCCAACCCACTGGTCACAAAAATACTTTACCACACAATCGTCATACCCAGTATGTTGCACGGTTGCGAATTATGGTACCCTACCCAGACAGACCTGATGAAGTTGGAGAGAGTTCACAGAGGAGGGGTGAAGCGTATGCAGAATATGCACCCACAGACAGGAACTAGAGAGAGCCTTGGTGCCCTGGGGATGCATACTCTGAAAGCCATCATGGACAAACACAAGCTGTGTTTCTTCGGGAGGCTTGCCAATCTCCCTTGTACTGCACTAGCCAAGAAAGTCTTCCTCTTCAGATTGTATTCGCACATACTGGCAAGGCCATGTCGCACAACAAGAGGTTTCATTAGCGACAGCTTCAGAGCAGCCGAAGATTACGGCCTAACAGAGTACCTTGAAAGATACTGGCAAACGGTAGAGTTCCCAACAAAAATGGAGTGGAAGCAAATAGTGAAGAGGGCAGTGAGTGCCAAGGAAGAGAGTGAATGGGTCTCAGCACACAGTCACCAACCTAGATCCTTCAGAGTACACAGTATGAGCTCAGAACCCCACAAGCTGTGGTCACTTGCAAGGAAACACCCAAAGCACCAAAAGACTCTACAGAAACTAGTACATTTGAGTACAGCCCCGGTGAAACACAGCCCTAAGCAATGCCCTACATGTGACGCAACAACAACAGATATAGTCGGGCACTTGGTCTCTAGCTGTGTCACCTTTAACAACCTCAGAGACAGTTTAGCGGATGCAGCAACAGACAAGCTGGGCATCAGGGTGATGGCGTCCGTTCACCAACAGCCAGACGAAAGGTTTACGGAAATAATGCTGGGAGCAGATATTGTAGAAGATGAGATTGACCCTGTCATTTGGGAGGACTACATGATAACTGTAGCTGGACTGCTGTATCCCCTGGCAACTTTAGCACTAAAGCATGTGGACTTTAGGAGATAAGGAAAGACCAACAAGCCGAGATTAAGGACAGTGTGCTCTGTTCCGACTCTACTTCTAAAGTAACCAGTGTAGCAGCAGGGGTGTTCCAACATACAAGATGAAAGGGACATTGATGACTCATGGACACTTTAAAGTCTCAGTACAATGTATACAGGACTCTGATGATCCCTGTAAGAATATAAGGATTCAGTGCTAATGCGCACAACCGAAAATTTTCAATGACGAGTGATTCACTGCAATAACCAGTACCGAACTGACCGATATCGTTTGTACCGATTAATGCTATCAAATATTCTATTGAATCTTGTGTATATATGCAGAAAGTTATTATTTTGTATTGTAACACCTTATAATGACTGTATATTCATGTATTTTATTAATGTGGCTCTCCTGACATGGAGGAATAAAGAAAGGAAAGGAAAGGAAAGGATATACATAACGTATGGTAAGGAAAAAAATTTCAAAAGTTTTGTGTGTCTTGTTGTCTTTTATGTCATAGTTTTCGTTCCCACAAGCTGCCCGGTCGGGCCCCGGGTTGGAAATGTGACCCTAGCATTAGCGGGTGCCGTAAACCCCCCATGCGGTGCGTATTTCGGCCGAAAACATGGCGGAAACCTCGAAAAATCTAAGGAAGGCTCAACTTTGACGTTCTAAATCTAGATTTTAATTCAAGTTAAAGTTGTTTGTGAACCTCAGGTGGTGGCCTGACTTGTCGGCATTCCGGGAACGCATTTCACGGCCTGATTTGGTAACTCGTCACTGAACTATGACTTCTCGTATATACCATTCCAACGGATCATTTCGGCGCGTTACACGGGGAATTCATACATCAGCTGGGAAGAGGAGTAAATTAAAAATCGTTATTTCTAACCCAAAATCATTGTACAGCAGTTGAAATTGCAGATATAGTCCATAAGTACCCTACTGTATAATACTAACTGTCTGCGAAGTTGGGTATTGATACGACCACGCGTTTAACAGGTCATTCAATCCGTGACGCCATGCGGTATCGGCTTGACATGCCAGCTTTAAATGCTATTTCCCCGGTCAAAATCACATAATTGCTAGAAAAAGCAATGAATCTGTTAGTATTATACCTTGCTGAAAAATATCATCCAAGGCTATTTGACCTTAGAATGCAATGATCATATTCTAGCAAGAGCAATTTTTGATAGAAAGTTAGGAAAAAAATCACTGTTTTTAATGTTTTGGCCCCAAATAAAACACGATATCGTCAAATTAGACAAAATAGCCTTGGACAGATTAATTTCGTTTATAACTATCTCCTAGGTCGTAAAAATTCAAGGTTAAAGTCTCTGCCCCCACCAGGGAATTCGTAGATCAATGAACAGCATTATTTTTTTCACCAAAATCTTTATTTTCAAACCAAAATATTGAACATTTTCTTCTTTTGATATTCTAACTATTTGTTATTTCCATCATCTGGCCAATTTCTTTTTTGAAAATAGATAGATACATCAAAAGTTACGTGCATATAACTGATAACGTAGCCAACCCCCAGGTGTCACAGGCCTTAAATCGGCTGACTGTTACATTCTTCCGCCTCTCTGGTATGCAATATACGGCAATAATAGATGTACATGATAATAAGGGATAAGAAATGTGTATTGATACGTCACGTAGTAGTAATGCCTGGCATAATTTTCTAATTGCACAAGTTCCTTGTAGTATCAATATGCCACTTTCTTTTATCTAATGCTTATATCAATCTCTGTATCCTTTTTCTTTTCTCCTTGTACAGTTTTATTTACACACTGATCAATTTTAAACATTTCTGTCATGCTACTTTTAGAATGTACATTTAATTTTCAAGCGATAAACTATAGATCGAAGAGGAATTCAACTTTAACGAATCTACCTCGACAAAAAAGTTTCAATTGCGCTAAATCTATAGACGTGGCATGACACGATCATATCTTCATACGGACTTAATTCATGATTTGTTTTTTTTTAGTATATATTTTTATGTTGAGCCCAACACACTCTTGGGCGCAACATATTGTGTTCGTAAGGTTTCTTTCTCCTGTCAAATCTTACAGTCGACGCAGCTCGGTCGCCCCTGGACTAACTGAGCTGAAATTTGGTATACAGGTAAAGTGTGTAAATATCCTGGGAGTTTTTTTTCATTTTTTCGATATTGACCTTGAAAATGATTTTATTGAGGTTTTTCTGACCAAAAACGTACATTTTGGTCTCCTGTGCTCTGGAAATACATCCAAATGACCTGAAATTTGCTATGGGGGTACATTGAACTAATATTCAAAGAATCCCATTCGCACTTTTGGCATAGAACATTTCAAAATACGATTTTAGAGAGTATTTTTGGGAGAAGATCGGCTATTTTCCTCATATGGGGTCACTGACCTTCAGGTTACATCTTTATTCATTTGGCCAGTTGGACTAATTCGGTCAGCCAATGAGAGAGCTCGTTGTAACGTACACACGGATTTATCAAGCTCAACCTGATTGGTTGAAATAGTCAATTCAATTAGGGGCACAACTCTGACAGGTCAAGGAGGTTAACAGGTGCATACACAACTTCACTACTCCCTGGCTCCCATCCTTGTGTTGTTATTGTTGTGTCCTACTGAAGTTAAGAGCAATTGAGAAGGTTCAAACCTTTTCTGGTGGTATTTTTCTATACACACGGTGTTTTTCTTATTTCAACACTGCATGGAAACAAAGATTTACACAAGTTTGCAAGCTTGGACACTATGGTGAAACCGGACATTTCCTCGCTATGTACACGAACTTTCTACCCCTTTGTCACCAAGATTGGACACCTGCGCGAACAATAGTGCACACAAAGTGTCCAAAGTTTCCCGCCTTAGGAAACATCCCGTGTCGGGACGTTAACAATAACATTCACAATAGCAATAGAGAGTTGTGAAGTGCGTTAAAATTTACCTTGAGGAAGGGGCCCTTGCTTTGAGTAATTGTTTAAAGTTTTTGGCTAAAAATGACGTAAACCTAATAATTTTCAACCTCCTTGCGTAAACCCCTGTTACATGTCTACTGATTGAATTTTAGACCGGAGCACTGAATTGGTCTATAATGCTTTATAAGTATGGGGTGGGGGGCGTAGCTTTGGTCAGCTATTACTTCCTAACCATGAATGAGAAAGTAAAGTGATTTCGTTTCCTCAAATACCCGCCAAGTGCCCTATCGTTTGAATGTAAAGTTTGAACATTCTGATAAAGAGATTGAATTTTAGACCGGAGCACTGAATTGGTCCATAATGCTTTATAAGTATGGGGTGGGGGGCGTAACTTTGGTCAGCTATTACTTCCTAACCATGAATGAGAAAGTAAAGTGATTTCATTTCCTCAAATACCCGCAAAGTGCCCTATCGTTTGAATGTAAAGTTTGAACATTCTGATAAAGAGATTGAATTTTAGACCGGAGCACTGAATTGGTCTATAATGCTTTATAAGTATGGGGTGGGGGGCGTAACTTTGGTCAGCTATTACTTCCTAACCATGAATGAGAAAGTAAAGTGATGTCATTTCCTCAATTGCCCGCCAAGCGCCCTATCGTTTGAATGTAAAGTTTGAAGATTCTGATAAAGAGATTGAATTTTAGACCGGAGCACTGAATTGGTCTATAATGCTTTATAAGTATGGGGTGGGGGGCGTAACTTTGGTCAGCTATTACTCCCTAACCATGAATGAGAAAGTAAAGTGATTTCATTTCCTCAAATACCCGCCAAGTGCCCTATCGTTTGAATGTAAAGTTTGAACATTCTGATAAAGAGATTGAATTTTAGACCGGAGCACTGAATTGGTCTATAATGCTTTATAAGTATGGAGTGGGGGGCGTAACTTTGGTCAGCTATTACTCCCTAACCATGAATGAGACAGTAAAGTGATTTCATTTCCTCAAATACCCGCCAAGCGCCCTATCGTTTGAATGTAAAGTTTGAACATTCTGATAAAGAGATTGAATTTTAGACCAGAGCACTGAATTGGTCTATAATGCTTTATAAGTATGGGGTGGGGGGCGTAACTTTGGTCAGCTATTACTTCCTAACCATGAATGAGAAAGTAAAGTGATTTCATTTCCTCAAATACCCGCCAAGCGCCCTATCGTTTGAATGTAAAGTTTGAACATTCTGATAAAGAGATTGAATTTT